>NC_091292.1:65615337-65906174 GCF_038502225.1 Cherax quadricarinatus
GATGGTTGTTTTATCTTTGACATAGCTCTAGTAATTGCACTGAGAGAAAATAAAATAGGCTTCTCTCTACAAGCTTCAATGGCATAATTATCATCAGTGGTATTATCAATCACAAGTGGTTCATTACATATACCAGCATGAAGGATATCGTTCCCTATCAACAAGTCCACTGACCTGATGGGAAATACACCACTGGATATACCCACTGAAATATAACCAGTATAATAGCTTGTTTCAATGTAAACTTTGTGCAGAGGTACTTTTATAGCAGCCCCACCATAGGCTTCTAACAATACATCTTGCAATAGGTATCATCAGTTATGGGCAGTACATCTCTCAATAACGTGAGATAACTGCCAGTGTCTCTGAAAGTAATTATCTCAGTTAGATGTAATTCATCAAGGAATACTTTGCCTCTCAATAAGTAAGGACTCATTACTGAACGAATCTTTTCGTCAGATACATTTTCTGATGCTAGTCATCTATTCTGAGTAATATTATCTAAAACAGTAGGATCAGAGGTATTACTAGGATTTTGGTGCCTTTGTTGCACAGAAGAGGATACAACTTGTGTGGGGGCGCCAGCCCGCTTCTCGTATCTCTTTCTAACTTATAGCAATACTCTCTAGCATGTCCTTTTCTGTTACAAAAGGTACATTTAACTTTCTTCTTCTCGATATCAGATTTCTGTCTAACCACAGAGACAGATTCAGGATTATGAGTTTTCCTGGTAAAGGTACGAGAAGTTACAGTAGCAGGTACATCAGGCCGGCACTGATCAGCTGATTTAGGTAGCCAACTTGTAGGACAATTTTTAGTTACTTTGTTTCTCTGTGTTTTAGTACACACAAGTTTGTGAGAAATCTCGTAATTGTCTGCTCATGCTGCAGTTTTCAGAATATCCGAGGAAGCATGATCGATCAGATATTCTTGTATGTCAGCAGACATACAGTTGTAAAACTCTTTGTGAATAAAAACTGAACCAGACTATCCTAATTATTGCACTTATCGGCTCTGCACCACCTCTCAAATGCAACTTTTTTCTCATGAACAAACTCTACAAAAGATTGATCTTGTTGTCATTGTAACATACAAAAGGCACATTGATAACTTACAGGTAACAAGTTATATGTCTCTAGAATAGTTTCCTTGACAGCATCATAACTAATATATGTACTTGGCAAATGGAAAAGCAGCAGTACAAGTTTGAGCTCTTCCTGTTAAAGCTGTGTGCAACAAGGTAGCCCAGTGCTTACATGGCCAGTTCATAGCATGTGCCTGGTTCTCAAACACATCAAATAGGTGTCTAGTCACTCTAAAAACACTTAGGAACCATTGAGGCAGCTTTCTGTACATTAAATGTGTCCTGTGTTGTACTAACAGGTTTATCAACTTTGCCAGATCTATCAGTCTGTTGTCTTCCAAGATGAACATTTTCTCTCAGGAAATCTTCTTCGTTCAATTTCCTCTGTGCCTCTATTTGTGCAGTCTACAACATAATGAGGCATTCCATCCTCTCAAATTGTTCCTCAGAGATAGGGCCAGTAGGTAACGGAGGAGTGCGGAATTTAACGAATGAGTCTGGATGGTCCTTAGGTCGGACTCCTTGTCCAGCCATCCCTAGAGAGTCTAGATCTGGTCTAGGATAAGTAGATACAGGTGTAGCATACACGGTACTAGTATGAGGCTGAGTCATACTACCAGCTACACTCTGTACTATTGAGTTAATCAGGAGGGAGGGTGTGAGCGTGAACGGAATTACACTAGGCTCAGACACTTCTGCCGTAGTTGCTCTCTCTTCTACTTTACTAAATAGAGTCATACTTTCTAATAGCGACACTATGCTCTCTGTATCTGAATCATAATCAGATATCTCTGCATGAGCTGGAAACAATATATCTTTAATTAATGCTCTGACAGTTTCTGCGGTGTACTTCCTGTTATA
Organism: Cherax quadricarinatus; assembly: GCF_038502225.1. Classification (NCBI taxonomy): domain Eukaryota; kingdom Metazoa; phylum Arthropoda; class Malacostraca; order Decapoda; family Parastacidae; genus Cherax; species Cherax quadricarinatus. The sequence goes on from NC_091292.1 coordinate 65,617,283, forward strand.
CTTCACACCGAGATATTTGGCTACTCGCCAACACGTCTTGTCAGTACGCTTGTCAGTAAAGTTAGGAATCCTTAACCTGTAAATAGCTTGTCAATGAAACTAAGGATTCTTAACCTTGTCAAACCCTGTGTAAAAAAAAAAATTAACGTACTCAGCTCAGACAAAGTCAGAGTATCAATTAACTGTTTCACTTTGAGATACATCACGAAAATAAGTGCACTACGAGAGAGTGATTATGGGAAACTATAATCCTAATAGGAATTTTAGTGTTGGTTGTCTTAGAGCCAGAGCTCATAAACAGAATTTCCATCTCCTTGGATCAACAGACTCAGTCAAGTACATACATCCACCTAGTATGTTGTACAAGACAAAACTCAAAGTCTTCAGATTAGGAAAGTACTTAAAGTGTTTGACCATAGAGTTACTAGTATGTCAAACTGGACAATTTTTCCAACACCTTGGATCAAGAGCCTCCCAGACAGGCCCCCCATTTGTTACAAAAAATGCGATTTCTAAAAAGCATAGAGATCTCCAGTGAATACTAGAAAGGACTGCCCTTCTAGTATCCAGCCTGTTACTGGGTTTTTGTAACAAGTAGTCAGTATCCTGGTCCAATTATCCATTAAAATTCAATAAGATTCAATAGTGCTTCAGGATTACAACTGGTAGGCTACTAACTAAAGAAATTAAAATTTAATAAGTTTATTAACAATAAAGTTGTCTAGGCATATATTATCAAAGTAAATTATAGTACTCATTATAATCAAAATAATCAAAATCACTTATCTCGTGTACAGTAGTATTGTGCTAAAGGCACAGATCACATCTTTATGGCTTTTAAGTACCGTCTGGTACATTGTTAGAATTTAATAACATAATACAAATATATACAAGTTTGTGTGTATGTGTGTAAGTGCTCTATGTAGTTTGCTATGTCTCAAGACTCGACTAGACTTAACCAGTAATTGACTACAAGTCCTCACATAAACTAACTTCTTGACCAACCTGTCAATCAGAAAAGCTTGCTTGAACAATAAAGCTACTGTTAAGCCGAACAGCAATATAACAAGCAACAGCAACACAGAATCAGGAACAAGGAGATAATATAATGACACTAATTAGGGACCATCTACAGATCCTCCACAAGTCACAAAACTCCCATAATACCGAATCTAAGTTCAGCATTAGAAAATCCCTGACTGTGACAGTACACAGATACCAGTACAAATTAGGTCAGAAGCTACAGCTCAGGACCTGAGTTTCACAGTGTCTATGTGACATGCAACCTCTTTCATAATTACTATTGCATTTATTTTATCTGCTGATGAAATATTAATTTCATTAGTGGATAAATCAGAAATAAATAAATCTGGTTTATCCACTGATGAAATTAATATTAGCAAGGGAATGGTATATAACTCTATGTTAAAACAAAACATTCCCAATTGCCCTCAAAGATTCTTTAAGTCTTATGATACATTTAATAATAATAAAAATTTGCACCTTACTAAAGCAGATAAGATAAATGCAATAGTAATTATGAGAGAAAATGATTACCAAGAAAAAATGAATAATCTCTTAGATGATACTGAAACCTATTCTAAACTTAGAAAGAATCCCTTAGAAACCGTTAACAGCAATTTCAATAAATCAATAAAACATCTACTGAAAGGCAAAGATGAATTAGTCAAACAATTTACTTCCACTAATCCATCTTTACCTTACATGTATGGACTAATAAAAACACACAAAATAGGGAATCCAGTCAGACCAATTATTAGCTCCATAAGATTAGTTTCATATAAATTATCCAAATGACTTGTTGACATTTTGAACCCTATTGTTGGCAAAATTTCAAACTTTAATGTTAAAAACAACTTAGATTTAGTTGATAAATTAAGCTCCTTGACTGACTTAACTGATTTTCACATGGTTAGTTTTGATGTTACTTCCTTGTTTACGAAAGTTCCTGATGATGATTTATTAAGTTTCTTATCTGAAGAACTCGTTAATTATGATTTACCATTGCCAGTTCCTACTATCATTAAACTTACTAAGCTTTGCATTGTTGATGCAAAATTTGTATTTAATGATAAGTTTTGCACTCAGAAGTTTGGTATGGCAATGGAAAATCCTCTTTCACCTGTTCTTAGTATCCTATACATGGATTTTTTTGAAATAAGGTTGCTTAACACAACCCTCCCTAATAGAGCTAAATAGTTCAGATATGTTGATGAAATTTCATGTCTTAAACCCAAGAATGTAGCTATACACCATTTCCTTGATAAATTAATTAGCTTATCCCATTCTATAAACTTTACTGTTGAGTTTGAAGAAAATAACTCATTGCCTTTTCTAGATGTTTTAATTATTAAGGGTAATAATGAATTCAAATTTAAAATTTACAGAAAACCTACAAATAACTGTTCCTATGTACACTATTATTCTTCACATCAAGATAGAGTTAAACTGTCTGTTTTCTCATCAATGTTTTTGAGAGCTTTACGTATTTATAGTCCAGAGTTCATAGATTAGGAAATATCCAAAATTTATGAAACAGCTAATTATTTGAAATACCCAAGAAACGTAATTGATAAATCTTTTAAAATTGCTAGAATACTTTTTACTATCCAAAAAGGGACAACCAGCCTTATTCAACTAAAAATATGTTGGTTCTCCCTTACCATGAAAACTTCGTTGATATGCCTTCTCTTCTTAAGACTTTTAATATCAAAGTTGTATTTAAAAATCTTGATACAATAAAAAAAACTTTTGATAAAGAATTCCCAACAAAATGCTGATGGATGTGTCTATAAGATTCCTTGTAAAATTTGCGATAAAGTTTATTACGGTCAAACTGGTAAAAATCTCGAACTAAGATTAAAACAACATAAATATAGCATTAGAACTGGACAAGATTCCAATGCTCTATTCATTCATAGGAGAGATTTCAACCATCCAATTGATTTTCAAAAAGTTGAGAAAGTTGTATCAAGCAAGTCCATGGTCGACATGAATAAATTGAATCTTGTTTCATAAAAAGCAGTTTTGACAATAATATGAATATTTCCTTAGGTTTATATAAGTTAGCTCCATTTATAATTAGTAGAATTTGGGAAGAATTTAATAATACATTGGACAAATAATAAATTTAAAAATTCTTAATTCATGGGAAGAATAGTTTGTTTGTTGGCTGTGTGAAGGACCTGTATAGTTTGGCCAGCGGACCTGCTGCAACATTCTCTTTCTTATGAGTCGCACGTCAGGTGTTGCTTTGTTGTGGGATGTGATAGTGAGGTGTGGTCTAGACCCTTTATATGCCTTCCTTTGATGCATTACTTTTATTGTTCCTTGATAATGTGAGTAGGCACGATAGCGCTTGGAATTTCTCTATTCTTTCACAGTGGTTGTTTTGCATATTCTGAAATCACCTGTTTACTGTGATCTTATTGCATAAATATATATATATATATATATTATTGTAACCATGAACGAGTGGTTACAATAATTAATTAATTATTAATCGTCAGTGGTCAGTCGTCAGTCGTCAGTGGTCAGTCGTCACGTGAGGTCACAGACCCTGAGCTGCTTTGGGGATTAGTGTGGACGGTTACAAAGTATGGCTTGCTTCTGCAGTGTTTTAAAAATTGAGGTTGGAGAGTTGAAGGAGGAGGTCTTGCTTCTCCAGGAGGAGATTAGGAGGCTGAAGGACCACTTCAATGGGTCTGGGAGAGAGTGTGAGGTGGCTGGAGTTGTGGGGAATGAGGCTTCTAGCAGTGAGGTGCAGTCTGTCTCTCGCTGTGAGGAGGCTGTAGTTGGGGAGGTAGCAACGGCTACCAGCAGTGAGGTGCAGTCCAGCACCTGCTACAAGTGGCGAGTGGTTCACAGTAATGGAAGGCGCATCAGAGTAAGGAAAGTTAAGAGTGAAGATCTGAAGGTAGGAAATCGCTTCTCTGTTCTTCAGGATGAATGTACTTCAGTGGCCAGTGAAGGTAAGGGTACTACTGCCCCTGCTAATGGAGGTAAGCGCATTCTTGTGGTTGGTGACTCTCAGGTAAGATATATTGACCGTGCTTTTTGTAATAGGAATAAGAAGATGAGAGATAGAGTGTGCTTCCCTAGAGCTGGTGTTGGGGACATTGTCAACAGGCTGGATAATATCATGTCAGGTAATGGGAACAAGCCCATTATCTGTCTCAGTGCTGGTGGAAATGATATTGGGAAGGGTAGGAGAGAAGAGCTGCTAGATAAGTACAGGTCAGCTATAGATTTCATTAAGTCTAAGGGAGGGATCCCAATCATATGTAGCATCTTGCCTAGAAGGGGAGTAGGAAATGAATGGTTGTCTAGGGCAATTGGTGTAAATTGCTGGCTAGACAGATACTGCAAGGAACTTGCAATCCCATTCATTGACAACTGGAACAACTTTTATGGCAAACATGATATGTATGCAAGGGATGGGGTACATCTCTCTGGGGCTGGGGTGGTAGCACTTGCAGACTCGATTGAGAAGGCCATTTTAAACTGATGGAAGATAGAGGTATGGGTGTGTGTGGGAAACAAGCAGGTTGCAACACTTGGGTTGGAAACAGTAAATGTATAAAAGGCATTCAGCATGAAGTTATAAATAAAGACAATAGATCAGGTCAGCAAACAAAGGGGGACAGCAGAGGGCAGCAAGGGACTAGCTCCCTTAAGGTTTACTATACTAATAGCAGGAGTGTAAGAAATAAGATAGATGAGCTAAGATTAATTGCAAGTGCAGGAAACATAGATATTATTGCTATAACAGAGACCTGGCTCAATCTGAAAGATAGAGAGATGCCCTCTGAATGTCACATACAAGGCTATAAATTATTCCACACTGACAGGGTCAACAGGAAAGGTGGTGGAGTAGCAATGTATGTCAGAGACAATTTAAATTGTTGTGTTAGACAAGATATTAAATTAGAAGCGTCAGCCACTGAATCTGTTTGGTTACAGCTTCTCGAGGGCCGAGAAAAACTAATTTTGGGTGTGATTTACAGGGCCCCAAATCTTGATAGGGAGTGCAGTAAACTTCTATGGGACGAAATTCGTAAGGCATCTACATACGAAAATGTTGTGCTAATGGGAGATTTCAACTATAGACAGATTGACTGGAGCAATTTGACAGGAAATTTAGAGTCAGGTGACTTTCTTGATACGATCCAGGATTGTTTTTTAAAACAGTTTGTGACAGAGCCAACTAGGGGAAATAACCTCCTTGACTTGGTTCTTGCCAGTAGGGAAACACTAATTAATAATCTTGAGGTTAATGATGAGCTTGGGGAAAGTGATCACAAATCACTCAGTTTTAATATATCATGGAATTCCCCTAATAATGGCAATCAAGTCTCCGTCCCTGACTTTCGCTTGGCTGATTTCATAGGACTGAAAAATTACTTAGGTGGGCTGAACTGGAATGACCTGACTAAGGGTCAGGTAGGTGGTGATGGTTGCCGATATGATGCTTTCCAGGGCATAGTTCTAGCTGCTCAGTCAAATTATGTTCCAAATAGGGAAATCAGATCAAACAAAAATGATCCTAAATGGATGAACAATAGATTAAAATATCTGATTGGTCAAAAGAGAGGCATATATAGGCAAATCAAAAGAGGAGAGGGGCAATTGAGAAATCGATATATTCAGTTAAAGAGAGAAATAAAAAAGGGAATTAGAAAAGCAAAAAGAGATTATGAGGTTAAAGTTGCAAGAGAATCGAAGACTAACCCAAAAGGATTCTTTCAGGTATACAGAAGTAAGATCAGGGACAAGATAGGCCCACTCAAAAGTTCCTCGGGTCAGCTCACTGACAGTGATAAGGAAATGTGTAGAATTTTTAACACATACTTCCTCTCAGTTTTTACACAGGAGGATACCAGCGATATTCCAGTAATGATAAATTATGTAGAACAGGACGATAATAAACTGTGCACTATTAGGGTCACAAGTGACATGGTCCTTAGGCAAATAGATAAATTAAAACCTAACAAATCCCCAGGCCCTGATGAACTGTATGCAAGGGTTCTAAAGGAATGTAAAGAGGAGCTTAGCACACCTTTGGCTAATCTTTTCAACATATCACTACAAACTGGCATGGTGCCAGATAAGTGGAAAATGGCAAATGTGATACCTATTTTCAAAACAGGTGACAGGTTCTTAGCTTCGAACTATAGACCAATAAGCCTAACCTGCATAGTGGGAAAATTTATGGAATCAATAATTGCCGAGGCAGTTCGTAGCCACCTTGAAAAGCATAAATTAATCAACGAATCTCAGCATGGTTTTACAAAGGGGCGTTCCTGCCTTACGAATTTATTAACTTTTTTCACTAAGGTATTTGAGGAGGTATATCATGGTAATGAATATGATATTGTGTATATGGACTTCAGTAAGGCTTTTGACAGGGTCCCACATCAGAGACTGTTGAGGAAAATTAAAGCACATGGAATAGGAGGAGAAATTTTTTCCTGGATAGAGGCATGGTTGACAAATAGGCAGCAGAGAGTTTGCATAAATGGGGAGAAATCAGAGTGGGGAAGTGTCACGAGCGGTGTTCCACAGGGGTCAGTGTTGGGCCCCCTGCTGTTCACAATCTACATAAACGACATAGATGAGGGCATAAAGAGCGACATCGGCAAGTTTGCCGATGACACCAAAATAGGCCGTCGAATTCATTCTGACGAGGACATTCGAGCACTCCAGGAAGATTTGAATAGACTGATGCAGTGGTCGGAGAAGTGGCAGATGCAGTTTAATATAGACAAATGCAAAGTTCTAAATGTTGGACAGGACAATAACCATGCCACATATAAACTAAATAATGTAGATCTTAATATTACGGATTGCGAAAAAGATTTAGGAGTTCTGGTTAGCAGTAATCTGAAACCAAGACAACAGTGCATAAGTGTTCGCAATAAAGCTAACAGAATCCTTGGCTTCATATCAAGAAGCATAAATAATAGGAGTCCTCAGGTTGTTCTTCAACTCTATACATCCTTGGTTAGGCCTCATTTAGATTATGCTGCACAGTTTTGGTCACCGTATTACAGAATGGATATAAATTCTCTGGAAAATGTACAAAGGAGGATGACAAAGTTGATCCCATGTATCAGAAACCTTCCCTATGAGGATAGACTAAGGGCCCTGAAACTGCACTCTCTAGAAAGACGTAGAATTAGGGGGGATATGATTGAGGTGTATAAATGGAAGACAGGAATAAATAAAGGGGATGTAAATAGTGTGCTGAAAATATCTAGCCTAGACAGGACTCGCAGCAATGGTTTTAAGTTGGAAAAATTCAGATTCAGGAAGGATATAGGAAAGTACTGGTTTGGAACAAACTCCCAAGTACCGTTATAGAGGCTAGAACGTTGTGTAGCTTTAAAAATAGGTTGGATAAATACATGAGTAGATGTGGGTGGGTGTGAGTTAGACGTGATAGCTTGTGCTACCAGGTCGGTTGCCGTGTTCCTCCCTTAAGTCAATGTGACCTGACCTGACTAGGTTGGGTGCATTGGCTTAAGCCGGTAGGAGACTTGGACCTGCCTCGCATGGGCCAGTAGGCCTTCTGCAGTGTTCCTTCGTTCTTATGTTCTTATGTTCTTATAACAACACTGCGCTAGCCAAGGATTCGAACCCATGTTGTACTGGCCTGCCTCATGGTGGGCGAAAGCACATGACGCCCTTATCCACTGAACCATACGATCCTAAGAGTAGGGCATCCAGCGGAGCTGAATGTTGTACTCCATACCCAAGGACTCGCGATGGTGTGGATGACTCTAGGCTAGTTTCATTCTAGTCTCTGTTTGGTGTACTAGTTCAACGAGGAGTATTTTATATTATTGTGACCACGAACGAGTGGTATTGATCACCGTATTACAGAATGGATATAAATGCTCTGGAAAATGTACAAAGGAGGATGACAAAGTTGATCCCATGTTTCAGAAACCTTCCCTATGAGGATAGAATAAGGGCCCTGAATCTGCACTCTCCAGAAAGACGTAGAATTAGGGAGGATATGATTAAGGTGTATAAATGGAAGACAGGAATAAATAAAGGGGATGTAAATAGTGTGCTGAAAATATTTTGCCTAGACAGGACTCGCAGCAATGGTTTTAAGTTAGAAAAATTCAGATTCAGGAAGGATATAGGAAAGTGCTGGTTTGGTAATAGAGTTGTGGATGAGTGGAACAAACTCCCAAGTGCAGTCATAGAGGCCAGAACATTGTGTAGCTTTAAAAATAGGTTGGATAAATATATGAGTGGGTGTGGGTGGGTGTGAGTTGGACCTGATAGCTTGTGCTACCAGGTCGGTTGCCGTGTTCCTCCCTTAAGTCAAGGTGACCTGACCTGACTAGGTTGGGTGCATTGGCTTAAGCCGGTAGGAGACTTGGACCTGCCTCGCATGGGCCAGTAGGCCTGTTGCAGTGTTCCTTCGTTCTTATGTTCTTATGTTCTAATAACAACACTGGACTAGCCAAGGACTCGAACCCATGTCTCCTTTGTTTTTTTACAGAGGAACTATGCACTATACATTTATTAAATAATAGCATCAACCACTCCAGAACTATATCCTCACTTGCTTTTAACATTTTCATATTGATCCCATCAATCCCATCTGCCTTACCCCCTTTCATTCTACCCACTGCCTCACAAACTTCCTTCACACTCACAACTGACTCTTCCTCACTCCGACAAGATGAAATTAAGACACATGTCCAACATCTTGGAATCTTTATTGTAGACGTTTCGCCATTCAGTGTATTTATCAATACAAATTCCAGGACATAACTTGAAGAGAGTAGAACTATATACAGAAGATGAGGTAATCAGTCCCTCAACCTTGGAATTGGTGCGAAGAGCACCGTAGTCGTGGAGATTCTGAAGCAGAAGCAAGGAGCCTCGCGTTTATATACTAACGACAGGTGGAAATGGGATGTGTAGCAGACGAGGGCATGGTCACTGGTAGGCGGGATTCCCCAGTGGAAGCAGGTCCTACCCAAAGACATGGATTAGTTGTAGTAGCAGTAGTCGTAGTCGTGAAGGTTATGTACATATCCTCAGAATCAAGAAATCACGAAATCACAGCTTCCCTACCTTCATCAACATTTAACAGTTCCTCAAAATATTCCCTCCATCTTCCCTGTACCTCTAACTCTCCATTTAATAACTATCCTCCCCATTTTTAACTGTCAAATACATTTGTTCCCTAGGCTTCCTCAACTTATTTATCTCATTCCAAAACTTTTTCTTATTTTCTTCCCTCCTTGCATCACTTCTACTTGTAAAAACCTCTCATATGCTAACTTTTTCTCCTTTACTACTATCTTTACATCATCATTCCACCAATAGTTCTTCCTCCCTCCCGCACCCACTTTCCTGTAACCACAAACTTCTGCTGAACACTCTAACACTACATTCTTAAACCTACCCCATATATCTTCGACCCCATTGCCTATACTCTCACTGGCCCATCTATCCTCCAATAGTTGTTTATATCTTACCCTAACTGCCTCCTCTTTTAGTTTATACCCCTTCACCTCTCTCTTTCTAACAGATTCTATTTTCCTTGTATCTCATCTACCTTTTACTCTCACTGTAGCTACAGCTAAAAAGTGATCTGATCAATCTGTGGCCCCTCTATAAACATGTACATCCTGAAGTCTACTCAAAAGTCTTTTATCTACCACTACACAGGCCAACAAACTACTGTCATAATGCCCTACATCATATTCTGTATACATATTTATCCTCTTTTTCTTAAAATATGTATTTCCTATAACTAAACCCCTTTCTATACAAAGTTCAGTCAAAGGGCTCCCATTATCATTTACACCTGGCACCCCAAACTTACCTACCACACCCTCTCTAAATGTTTCTCCTACTTTAGCATTTAGGTCCCCTACCATAATTACTCACTCACTTGGTTCAAAGGTTCCTATACATTCGATTAACACCTCCCAAAATCTCTCTCTCTCTTCTACACTCCTCTCTTCTCTAGGTGCATACACGCTTACTATGACCCACTTCTCGCATCCAACCTTTATTTTATTCACATAATCCTTGAATTTACACATTTATATTCCCTCTTCTTCCAAAACTAATCCTTCAACATTATTGCTTCCCCATCCTTAGTTCTAACACTCTCAGATATTCTTGATTTTATTCCATTTATTTCTCCCCACTGAAACTCGCCTACCCCCTTCAGCTTTGTTTTGCTTAGGGCCAAGACATCCAACTTCTTTTCATTCATAACATCAGCAATCATCTCTTTCTTATCATCTGCACTACATCCCCGCACATTCAAGCATCCCAGTTTTATAAAGTTTTTCTTCTTCTCATTTTCAGTAAGTGTGTACAGAAGAAAGGGTTACTAGCCCATTGCTCCCGGCATTTTAGTTGCCTCATACGACACGCATGGCTTACGGAGGAAAGATTGTTTTCCACTTCCCCATGGACAATAGAGGAAATAAACAAGAGCAAGAGCTATTACGAAAAACAATAAAAAACCTACATATATTTATATATACGCATGTGCGTGCCTGTGTAGTGTGACCTAAATGTAAGTAGAAGTAGCAAGATATACCTGTTATCCAGCGTGTTTATGAGACAGAAAAAAACACCGGCAATCCTACCATCATGTAAAAGAGTTACAGGTTTCTGTTTGACAGTCACCTGGCAGGACGGTAGTACCTCCCTGGGTGGTTGCTGCTTACCAATATATATATATATATATATAAGATCACAGTCAGCAGGATTCGAAACTACTACTGAGAATGGTCAAGATTCTCAGGCAGCCTTCTAGTCCACTTGGCCACGAATGCCACATAGACTGGGCAGCCTGGTTCACAAGCAATGTTTCTTTCCCAGCCCGGGCACGTCAGTGAGCCTCAAGCATGGATTCAAGCTATTTTAATCTCCTGTATGTTCTGACCTCTCAAGCGATTTTTATATCAATGCACCACGCAGAAACAAGCGGTTATATACAAAGAAAGATCGCAGTCAGCAGGATTCGAAACTACTACTGAGAATGGTCAAGATTCTCAGGCAGCGCTCTAGTCTACTTGTCCACACAAATGCCACATGACAAATGCCCGATTCACAAGCCATGTTTCTATCCCACGCAGAAACAAGCGGGTTTCTGCGTGGGAAAGAAATATACATACGTATATATATATATATATATATATATATATATATATATATATATATATATATATATATATATATATATATATATATATATATATGGAAGTACCACCTCTATAGCTGGAATGGGGACCCTCATCCTCAGAGAAGACGATATACGTACCTCAGGGAAAACTCAAAGTTCTCCCCAGAGCTGTTTGAATATTTTCTTCTCCTACCACCCCCTATATTTTATACTCTACGTGAACATTTATTAATAAACAGAATACATTTACAGAAAACACAAACATGAATACAATGGTGCAATGTATTGAAGATCATGAATTTCCTCCAGCTCCTCCGAAGCCAGACACGAGCCAAGTATGCAGCAAGCATTTCCTTTCTGGATGGCCATGCTTAGGCACTGGAGCATGAAAGTGGCTGCCCTTGGGTCCCTGGTGGTGTCGATGAGTCTGGAACCCAATTCTTTAAGAAAACATGTGGCATTTTTTCCCCATGATCCCAAGGTCTCTGATCCCACTGGGACAAATTGATTCTGTTGGCTTATATCCCTGTACTTGCTGATCTTGTACTCCTCCCTGTGGTCAGCAGCTCCTCCCTGTCGCCCAACACCGTGATGGATATAGGTGTCAGCCAGTGTGAACACACAGGTATAGTCCCATGCTAAGTGCTTGCTAGTCTTCCAAGGACAGATGGTGATCCCATCTGGGTGGTTTGCTGGGGTGTGGGTATTATTGGCTGCTAGTGATCGGGGCTCCCTCTCGGCTGGGTATCCAGCTGTAGCAAGAGTTCTCTTTATGATGTCGTTGACCTCATTGCATCTTGCATGCCAGCCCTTGGTTTTGTAACAGTTAAGACCATGTAGACCGTATTGGCCTGCTTGCGCTTCACTGCAAATACACGTATATTCTGTGTGAATTGGGGAAGGAAGGCGCAGAGCCACTGCAATACTGAGGGTCGGGTCTTAGGGTCGGGTTGCGTTCCCATTACCGATATGGGATTATTATTATTATAATCAAAAAGAAGCGCTAAGCCACAAGGGCTATACAGCACTGCAGGGTAGGAAATGAAGCGAGGGTATTGGGCAGCAGAAGGGGGGAGGGGCGATCAGTAGGTTACAGAAAACAGTGGGGCAGGGGATAGTGCAGGGTAGAGGGTAGCAAGAGATCGAGGTAGAAAGGGCTGAAGGTATCATCAGAGTTTGTGAAGTAAGTCAGTTGTTGTCAAAAAGTCAATGAGAGAGTCCGGATGAAAGGTGGGTCTATCAGTGAGAAGGGAAGGTAAAGAGAGAGCAGCAGAGCGAAGACGACGTTGGAGGTAAATTCTGTGTGCTCGTTGATAAAGTGGGCAGTCTAACAGAATGTGGCTGACCGATAATGGAACCTGACAATTCTCACAGAGAGGAGCAGGGCGCCTCTCCATGAGATATCCATGAGCAAGATGAGTATGGCCAATGTGGACACGGGAGAGAGTAGTCTCCCAACCTCGGCACTGGTGACAAGAAGACGGCCAGTAACCTATACTCGGTTTAATAGATTGAAGTTTGTTACCGAGTACAGTAGACCAACGTTGTTGCCAACGGGTGTGAAGGTGGGTAGCTGTTGCAGCAAAATAATCCGTAAATGGAGTACCTCTATATGAAACTGGTAGGTCATGTACTGCTGACCGCGCAGCAGTGTCTGCCTGCTCATTGCCCTGTACGTCAACATGACCAGGGACCCAACAAAAAACAACATCTTTATGCTTGGTAGAGATGCGGCATAGCCAAAGTTGGATATGGAGGACTAAGTGGTGAGGTGTATCAAATTTCTGTATAGCCTGTAAAGCACTAAGGGAGTCTGAGACAACCACAAATGATGACACAGGCATAGATGCAATACGTATAAGTGCTGCAAGAATGGCATACAATTCAGCAGTAAAGATACTAGCCGAAGATAGTAAATGCCCTCTTACGACGTTGTCCGGAAAGACTGCTGCGAATCCTACGCCGTCAGAAGACTTAGAGCCATCTGTGTACACTGCAATGGCATGAGAATGAGAGTGGAAGTGGTCAAGAAAAAGAGAGCTGGAAGCTACTGTAGACAGTTGGGCTTTCGATCAAGGGAGTGAGAAAGAACAGACTCGAACAGCTGGAACTTCCCAGGGGGGTAGGGAAAATTGAGATGCTACATGAACATAGAGAGGTGAAAATTGAAGAGAAGACAAGAGCAAATGAAGGCGAAGAGTGAAGGGATGGAGCAAACAGGGGCGGCAAACAAATAAAGAATGTCTACTAATATCGGTGACCATTCTATAAATGGAAGGATTGCGGAGATCATGAGAGCGTGCATAGTAGCAAAGGCAATGGGCATCACGGCGATCAGATAAGGATGGAACGTTTGCTTCTGCATAGAGGCTCTCAACAGGGAAAGAGCGAAAAGCACCAAGGCATAAACGTAATCCTTGGTGATGAATAGGGTTGAGGCTAGATAGAGTAGCAGGAGAGGCAGCTGAATAGATCTGGTCACCATAATCAAGTTTCGATAAAATGAGGGTGGAATGTAGGTGAAGGAGAGTTCGACGATCAGCTCCCCATGAAAGATGAGCAAGGGTTTTAAGAAGGTTCAGCCGGCTGTGACAAGTTGTCTTCAGAGAGGTAATGTGAGGTTTCCAGGATAACCTACAGTCAAAGAGGAGGCCTAGAAACCTGACTGTATCACGTTCAGGGATACAGGTGCCATAGAGGTATAAAGGATGCTCGGAGATGACAGAGCGTCTAGTGAAAGTAATTTGGTGAGTTTTGGTACAGGAAAATTTAAACCCATGTGTGTTGGCCCAATTGAAAACACGGTCGACCGCATGCTGGAGAGAAACTGTAATGAGGTGACAGTCAGCGCATGCACAGGCAATAGCGAAGTCATCAACATCGAGTGATGACTAAATATTGGATGGAAGACTAGAGGCCAAATCATTTATAGCAAGGAGAAAAAGTGTTGTGCTCAGAACACATCCCTAGGGGACACCTTCAACTTGGATAAAGTCCAGGGAGAGCACATTATTAACCTGAACACGGAAATGTCTGTCAGTTAAAAAGTTTTTAAGGAAGGATGGTAGATTGCCTCGAAGGCCTAAGGAGTGGGCTTGGGCCAAAATATTATTCCTCCAAGTTGTGTCATATGCCTTCTCAAGGACAAAAAATATGGCAATAACTGAGTGGTTATTCGCAAAGGCATTACGAACATACGTATCCAAGCGTATTAAGGGGTCTATGGTAGAACGGCCTATACGAAAGCCATATTGACGAGTGAAGAGACTGTTGTGTGTCTTTAAGTACTACACTAAACGTCTATTTACCAGGCGTTCCATCACTTTGCAAACTGCACTGGTAAGAGCAATGGGACGATAGTGGGAGGCTTCATGTCCCGAAGTACCCGGTTTGCGGAAAGGGAGAACAATGGCAGATTTCCACAGCTGTGGAAGAACTCCTTGTGACCAAATAAGATTGAAAAGGCGTAATAGGACTGCAAGGGCTGACTGATGTAAATGTTGTAGCATACGAATATGAATGTCGTCGGGCCCAGCTGCCGATGATCGGCAAGCTGAGAGTGTTGCCTCCAGTTCCTGAAGTGTAAAAGGCACATTATACTGTTCTTCTCTGAGATAAGAAAAGTCCAAGGGTGCTAACTCTCTGGCAGACTTTGAGAAAAGAAACGAGGGGCATAGATGGAGCCCCAGAGAAATACAGACCAGATGATTGCCAATTTCATTGGCAACATCTAGTGGGTTTGCTATATCAACGCCGGCAACCCACAGAACAGGTGCCGGGTCAGGAGAATATTTACCACTCAAGTTTTCGTACTTTTTTCCAGACTGCACTCATAGAGGAAGCAGAGGTGATGGTGGAGACATAATCTCGCCAGAAAGTGTGTTTAGCATCACGGATGACACGGCGAGTGATCGCACGCTTCTGCTTAAAATCGAGAAGTGTCTCCGTAGTTCTATTGTACCGGTACCTGCCCCATGCAGCGCGTTTCAAATGTACTTCACGAGCACAAGCAGGAGACCACCAAGGCACGCATTTCTGAGAATGCCTGCCCAAAGTTTGGGGTATAGAATGAGAAGCTGCGGTTAAAACGGAGGATGAGAAGAGGTGTAAAAGCTCATAAATTGAGGGCAAAGAAGGAACCTCACTAAAACAGTTAGTTGTGAGTAAAGGTTCCAATTTGCCTGATCAAATTGCCAGTGTGGGTTACGAAGAGGTGGTGAATATGAAGGGGAAGTAAGAATGATTGGGAAATGATCGCTGTCATGTAAATCCGGGAGAACAGACCAGATGAAGTCTAATGCAGTGGAGGAAGAGCAGACTGAGAGATCGATACAAGAGAGAGTATGAGTCCGAGGATCAAAATGGGTGTGAGTACCTGTATTTAAAACATGGAGGGGGTGGGTAGCAAGAAATTCCTCTAACTGAATGCCACGGGAATCACAGTGAGACCCCCCCCAGAGGAAATGATGGGCATTAAAATTGCCAAGTAACAGAAGTGGTGGCAGTAATGACGAAACAAGAAAGGCAATATCCGAGATAGATAATGCCCGAGAAGGAGAGAGATACAAAGAACAGTGTGTATACCACCTATGCAAGTGGATACAGGCTGCTGTGTAATGCAGCGAAGTACTAACAAATAGCTGATGGTACGGAATATCAGAGTGTAGAAGAAGGGCACTTTCATTAAAGGTCCCATCAGGAAAAGGATCTGAAGAATACAATAAATTATAGCCTGAGATGGGATAGATAACAGCAGAGTGTAATTTTGGTTCCTGTAAGCAAACACCAAGAGAGGAAAACTGGGAGAGCAACATCTGAAGCTCACCTCGATTACCCCTGCGGCCGCGAATATTCCACTGTAAATAGGCCATGATTGGTAATGATAAAGATACCTGAAATCCGCAGGTAAGGGTACCTACGGACTAGAAGGGTTAGAAAAGTCCACATGCGGTGGCAGCGGAAATTGTTAAAGCAGCAAAGGAACGGTGCGTTGTGAAGAAAGGAGTTGCACAGATGGAGAAGAGGAAAGAGAAGGAACAGAGGGTGGATCAGTGCCCATTGATGGTTTGGTCTCTGCAATATATTCAGAGATTGCTTCAAGTGTTTCGGAGTTCAGAGACATTGTATGGGAGGCAATATTGGAGATGGAAGGAAGAGGAGTTTGAGTAAAGATCGGAGCTGTAATGGACTGTACCAAGGTAGGGGATCGCAAAAGGGTGGAGGGAACTGGAGAAGTGTGGGAAGGGACAGAAGAGGCAGAAACCCGGGAGGTGGCAGAAGAAGAAGACACTTTGGAGGGGACAGGGGAGGAAGGCACAGTACGAGGAGGAGGATGAACCACCACACTTGTAACGGAGCCATTGAAAGGGAAAGACCTAGGTACAGAGACCGGGAAGGTAAAATGTGGAGGTGGATGAAGGGAAGAAGGGGTTAAAGGAGATTTGTTGGGCCTCTAAGAAGTAGAGGGACGATTGGGAGGAGGTGTATTATGAGGTCTTGTCGATACCGGGGTTTGTGAGGGAGAACACGAAGAAGTGAGGACAGACTGAGGTGTTGAAGTAGGGACGTCTGAGCCCAGGACAGCAAAAGAATTAGATACAGGAGTGACTATGGGACTGGCAACTGCAGAGGAGGCTGCAGAAGATGGTACCCCAGAAGTGGGGGGACATTTTGAAACACGAGAATAAGAAACTTGTGGTAGTCTCCCTTGGAGGCAGAGATGAGAAACTGCCATAGCATAAGGGAGACCTTCTGCCTCTTTGAGGCAACGAATTTCCTGCTCATTTAAGTAGACCTGGCAACGGCTAGAGTACAAAGGGTGAGCCTCATGACAATTAAGGCAAGAGGGAGGTCGACTGCATGATGTATTAGAATGGTCATCGGCACCACAGACTGGGCATTCAGCTATAGATCTGCAATATTTTGCTGGGTGGCCAAATTGCCAGCAATTCCTACACTATTGCAGTGTAGGGATCACCTTCCGAACTTGTAACCGATGTCCTGCTACATAAACAGAGGATGGGAGTTCATGGCTGTCAAAAGTTAAACGAGCCCCATTGCAAAGGTATCGTCTTCGCCCATGGGCGGGAAGAACATAAGTGTCTACCTTGAGAATTGTGAGATCTTCGAGTTCCAGCTGTTCGAGAATGTCATTGCCACATGTATGGAAATTCTGTTGGACTATGGTATGGGGCAGAATAACAGTACCACTACAAGAATTTAGGAAATGATGTTTTTCGATAGTGATAGGAATAGTATTGATATGTGAAAGAAGAGAAAGATCATGAGCTTGGATAGAATTCTGGACTGTGATGATGCGCATACCACTCTTAAGAGCATGAAAGGAAATATCTCTACCAACGTGGTGTAGGAGCGCTTTGCCAATATTATGGTCAGAAAGATAGGCAGTAGAAGAAGTCGGTCGTAAAGTAAAGAATTTAGTCCATTGTGTGCTCCGAAACTGAGTGTGGAGAGGGAGTGCATGATGGGTCAGTCTTTTCCGAGTAGAATGGGAAGGTAACGAAGTAACATCGTCAGGAGATTGCCGTTGGTGTTTAGAAGTGGGACCAGAGTCGGTCCGGCGTGAGACGGGCTGGAGATTCGAAAATCGTCGCACAATAGAAGGAGAGGCCGGAAACATAGTCAAAGGAGAGCGGAGGTCAGACAAATTGAAGGAGTCAGAATAAGCCCCGGTACCTGAAGCGGGTGAGGAAACAGCACCAGCAAGAGGAACAGGGGCCTTAGGAGTGTCCAAAGAGTGGCCAAAAGATGAGGCGAGGTCAGAACAGGGTGCGGTAACAATAAGGGGCCTGGGGGTAGTGGGGTCATGGATTTGGGACTCCATGGTTAGGTTACTTCTTTCTTTTTGTTTTTAAGAAAAAAAAGAAAGAACAAAAGAAAAGAAAAATAAAAACGAATAAAAAAAGGGGGGACCAGGGAGGGATAGTTCCTAGGAAGAATGAAAGGGCCAGAAATCTCCCTCCATGCCCAAGAGGACCTCAGCACCACAAGTAGCGCAGATGCAGCATGGAACCCATTCCATACCCTACCCTTCATGCCAGTAAACCAGCAATCCGGGATAGCAACCACACATCTGTCGAGCTACCTCGGTGGACAAAAGAGAGGGCGGCCGGATATCCGCCACAAAGCATACCTCCTTCGGCCACCACCCCTGGAATCCAAAAGGTGACTTCCAGAGATACACCCGTCGCCCGAAAGACACCCAAAGCCACCCTCCGGGATACCAGAGAGGGATCGGGACATCCTCAAGTGATCCAGATCCCACGGAAAATTACGCTAATGCCAAGAACCTCAACAGAATGAGATGGACCCCGGTACCCTTCCCCCTACCTATGAACTAGTGTGCCTGTGGGAAAAATCCCAAAGGCCAAAAAGAGGAAGGGCAAAAGGGAGGGATGGGGAGGAGGAGGAGGAGGAAAAGGAAAAAGGGAGGATGGGGATGATGGGATAGGGAAGGGGGGATTGGGGGGTAATTAGGTTCGGTCTGAGGAAGGAGACCAACAGGTCTAATTACTCAAAGAGCCTCTTCACCACGCCAAGGAGCCCCCCTTGAAGAGGTGCCGATATGTGAACTGTTTGTAGGAAGCCCCCAGAGTGATGTGCACTCACAGCCTGGAGATGGGCAGCTAGGGTCCTGTATTCCTGCTGAGTCACTGAGGTTATTAGGAAGAATTTGTCTTATCAACTCGTTGATGCTATGGAAGAGGATAGGAAAGCTGGTAGAGCAATCTGGGAGGATCTGCGTACTCCCAGTTCCCTAAGCCTTACCGAAAGTGAGGCTTGCAACCACTGTCCATCTACAAGGGAAAGATTCAATACACTCTCTATCATGATCTTAAGGAGAGAGTCATGTTTCTTGAGTTTTGGACTGCTGAAGGCTGGGGAGCATCTCAGAAAGTAGGTAAGTTTTGGGATTGACAGGCACCTGGTGAGTAGATTTAAGGCATCATGTGTGCCAATGTCTTTCACCCTGCTTTCCATCGTCCGGAGGTCTGAGACTTCTTTTTCTAGGATCAGATCAATGCATTGGACCCAAGAGGAGCACCAAGGAGAGTGCTATTGGCTGGATCAATGGCTCGTGCTCCTGGTAAAACGGCGCTAATATTCTGGATCATCTGTCGATTGGTTGAAACTATTTCACATTTGGTGGGGTTTAAAGAAAGGCTCAGGCATTCTCCCATACCTTTAATTTTACTGATGCCCACTAGGAGAGATTCTGTTGTGCCAGCTAGGGTACCGTCGTCCAGGAACCAGATATTGAGCTCACTGGAGAGTGCTTCTGTGACTTCCTTGATGACCAGAGTATACATATATATATATATATATATATATATATATATATATATATATATATATATATATATATATATATATATATATATATATATATATATATATATATACACTGATCTCTGGCTGAAGGAGATTCGAACCTACGAACCTTAGAACAAGGTACGCAGTGCTTTACCAAACTCACCACACTGGACAAATACCTTGGAGTCCAGCTTGCGCTAGACTTTGATCCAAGGCAGCCAGGTTTCAGGGAGAAGGCTTACAGCTTTTCATCTCATCCCCTGCACGCATCAGCCTTACTAGAGATTTTAACAATGGAAGGAATTCGCGGGAGCAGGTAAAATATACACAAACACTGATCTCTGGCTGAAGGAGACTCGAACCTACAAACCTTAGAACAAGGTATGCAGTGCTATACCAAACTCACCACACTGGACCAATGCCTTGGAGTCCAGCTTTCGCTAGACTTTGATCCAAAGCAGCCAGCTTTCAGGTGCGAAGAGCACCGTAGTCGTGGAGATTCTGAAGCAGAAGCAAGGCGCCTGACGCTTATATACTGACGTCAGGTGGAAATGGGATGGGTAGCAGACGAGGGCATAATCACTGGTAGGTGGGATTCCCCAGTGAAAGTAGGTCTTACCCAAAGAGATGGGTTAGTAGTAGTAGTCGTGAAGGTTATGTACATGTCCTCAGAATCAAGATTCCATGATGTTGCAGTGTCTGACAAGTTGCACAAGAATGGTATACAATACCGACAAGATGAAATTGTATACCATTCTTGTACAACTTGTCAGACACCGCAACATCATTGAATCTTGATTCTGAGGACATGTGCATAACCTTCACGACTACTACTACAGCTAACCCATCTCTTTGGGTAAGACCTACTTCCACTGGGGAATCCCGCCTGCCAGTGACTATGCCCTCGTCTGCTACCCGTCCCATTTCCACCTGACGTCAGTATATAAGCGTCAGGCGCCTTGCTTCTGCTTCAGAATCTCCACGACTACGGTGCTCTTCGCACCTACTCCAAGGTTGAGGGATTGATTACCTCATCTTCTGTACATAGTTCTACTGTCTTCAAGTTATGTCCTGGAATTTGTATTGATAAATACACTGGATGGCAAAACGTCTACAATAAAGATACCCAGATGTTGCACATGTGTCTTAATTTCATCTTGCCGGTATTGTATACCATTCATGTACAACATAAATATATATATACATATATATATATATATATATATATATATATATATATATATATATATATATATATATATATATATATATATATATATTATATATATATATATATATATATATATATATATATATATATATATATATATATATATTTATATATGCAAAACAACCACTATGAAAGAGTAGTGAAATTCCAAGTGCTTTCGTGACTACTCACATTGTCAAGGAACTATGAAAGTAATACATCAAAGGAAGGCAATTAAAGGGCTTAGACTACACCTCACAGTCAACCCCCACAACAAAGAAACACCTGACGCGCGGCAATACCGGACTCATAAGAAAAGATGAACACTGTAGTAGGTCCGTTAGTCCAACTAGACAGGTCCTCACGACATCCCACTAACAAAATATTCTACCCAAGAAATAAGGTTTATTATTTGTCCAATGTATTATTAAACTCTAACCAAATTTTATTAATTATCAATGAGTCTAATTTATAAACCTAAGAAAATATAAGTTAGATTCATTTATAATTAATAAAATTTGGTTAGAGTTTAATAATACATTGGACTCTGATTGAACTCTGTGTTAATTTCAACTGTTTTTCTTTCAATAACAAGCTCTACAAACAAACCTATGGCATGGGAATGGGGTCCCCCATCAGTGCCGTCCTAGCCAACTTATACATGGAACACCTAGAGTCCGAACACTTCGCCAACATCATCCCTTCAAGCGTCACTTGGTTACGTTACGTGGACGACGTCCTCGTAATAACTCCCAAACGTTTTGATGTACGGAATCTTCAGGCAAGGCTCAACGCAGTTGAACCGGCGATCCAGTTTACACTAGAAGAAGAGTCCAATGACAAGCTACCTTTCCTCGACGTCCTCATTCACAAAGTAGACAACAACCTAAGATTTCAAGTTTATCGGAAACCCACCAATAAAAATGATCTCACACACTTCTATTCCAGTCAAGATACCAAGACCAAAAGAGGCATCATCATCGGGTTTTTCCTAAGAGCATACCGAATTTGTAGTCCTGAGTTTCTTGACGAGGAATGTACATACATTCACCAAACATTCACTGAGTTACATTTTCCTTCCTTTTTCATCAAAGACTGCAAGAAAAGAGCTCTTCAGATCATTAATTCTCCACACACCAACACCACTCCCAACAAAGTTATAATTCTTCCCAACAGCCAGGTTGCACTGAGCGTTTCTAAAGTACTTTCACAAGCTAACACCAGAGTCGCCATCGCTTCTAGCACTTCAGTAAAGGATCTAACCAGGACAAAATCAAAGCACCATGAACCAGTCAACGCAGGAGTTTACACTATACCCTGTGGAGGCTGTGACAAGATTTACGTAGGTGAAACAGCAAGGAACCTCGACACCCGCCTCAATGAACACATTTACGCATGTAGGAACGATAACTTGAACAACGCCTGTGTACAACACCGAAATTCCACCAATCATCTCATGAAATTCAGGGACGCAAAATTAGTGATCAAAGAAACTAATTTCCGCAGACGCAAGTGCCACGAATCAGCACTGATCGCTGTTTCGAATACAGTTAAACAAAACAATGGCAGCTTCACCATCTCTGAAGTCTTAGCAAGAATCCTCCTGAAAGCAGTAAACCCTGCCATCACATAGTTATTTTATTTTTATTATCACACTGGCCGATTCCCACCAAGGCAGGGTGGCCCGAAAAAGAAAAACTTTCACCATCATTCACTCCATCACTGTCTTGCCAGAAGGGTGCTTTACACTACAGTTTTTAAACTGCAACATTAACACCCCTCCTTCAGAGTGAAGGCACTGTACTTCCCATCTCCAGGACTCAAGTCCGGCCTGCCGGTTTCCCTGAACCCCTTCATAAATGTTACTTTGCTCACACTCCAACAGCACGTCAAGTATTAAAAACCATTCGTCTCCATTCACTCCTATCAAACACGCTCACGCACGCCTGCTGGAAGTCCAAGCCTCTCGCACACAAAACCTCCTTTACCCCCTCCCTCCAACCTTTCCTAGGCCGACCCCTACCCCGCCTTCCTTCTACTACAGACTGATACACTCTTGAAGTCATTCTGTTTCGCTTCATTCTCTCTACATGTCCGAACCACCTCAACAACCCTTCCTCAGCTCTCTGGACAACAGTTTTGGTAATCCCGCACCTCCTCCTAACTTCCAAACTACGAATTCTCTGCATTATATTCACACCACACATTGCCCTCAGACATGACATCTCCACTGCCTCCAGCCTTCTCCTCGCTGCAACATTCATCACCCATGCTTCACACCCATATAAGAGTGTTGGTAAAACTATACTCTCATACATTCCCCTCTTTGCCTCCAAGGACAAAGTTCTTTGTCTCCACAGACTCCTAAGTGCACCACTCACCCTTTTCCCCTCATCAATTCTATGATTCACCTCATCCTTCATAGACCCATCCGCTGACACGTCCACTCCCAAATATCTGAATACATTCACCTCCTCCATACTCTCTCCCTCCAATCTGATATCCAATCTTTCATCACCTAATCTTTTTGTTATCCTCATAACCTTACTCTTTCCTGTATTCACTTTTAATTTTCTTCTTTTGCACACCCTACCAAATTCATCCACCAATCTCTGCAACTTCTCTTCAGAATCTCCCAAGAGCACAGTGTCATCAGCAAAGAGCAACTGTGACAACTCCCACTTTATGTGTGATTCCTTATCTTTTAACTCCACGCCTCTTGTCAAGACCCTTGCATAGTCTCTCCTGTTATACTACACAATGCACATTACAGAGAGTGAACACTGAAACAGGCTGCCTCTATCCAATCTATATTTGTCCAACCTATTTTTATGTTACCCAAGTAATAGCTTTTATATCCTTTTACTCATGTACGAATTAATTGCTCTACCATATTGTATTACTACTACTACTACAACTTATATCACTACTACTACTACTACCACTAGTAGTGCACCTCACTCTGAGCCCATATATACCCTCTGTGTCCATGTATTGTTTGTAATGGCATGATAAAGCTCCTGGAGAGCGACACGTTGCCACAATAAAATGTCACATTAGTTGCACTTGTGTCCTTTTACTTTACAACCCATGAATTGTCTTGCACAACTTGTCAGGCACTGCAACATCATGGAATCTTGGTTCAGAGGACATCTACATGACCTTCTTCACGGCTACTACAACTAACCCATCAATTTGGATAGGGTCTACTTCCACTGGGAAATCCCGCCTACCAGTGACTATGCCCTCGTCTGCTACACGTCCCTATTCACTGATGCCTATATAAGCGCCAGTCTCCTTGCCTCTGCTTCAGAATCTCTGCAACCACGGTGCTCTAAACACCACCTCCAAGGCTGAGGGACTGATTACCTAATCTTTTGTATGTAGTTCTTCTGTTTTCTTGTTATGTCCAAGAATCTGTATTGATAAAGCCACTGGATGGCGAAACGTCTACAATAAAGATAACCAGATGTTGCACAAGTGTTTTAACTTTCAAGATGAGCGTTGCTATTTAAGCCAAGATCGCAAGTTCTGCCTATTCGGCACGACATATATATATATATATATATATATATATATATATATATATATATATATATATATATATATATATATATATATATATATACATATATATGGTTATCAGATTCTGAGGAAAGACAAGGAAACAGAGGGGGTAGAGCAGTGGCCCTGCTTATGAAGAACCTATGGGATTTTGAGGAGCTGGAGGTCCCAAGGTGGTATTTGCAGTTATGTATAACCCACCACGGAATAGCAGGAGGCCAAAGCAAGAATATGATGCGAGTAACAGAGTGATCGTCGACAAGCTGGCTGAAGTGGTCAGCAGATACTGGTTGTCGGTGACTTAAACCACAAAGAAATTGACTGGGAAAACCTGGAGCCACATGGGGGCCCAGAAACGTGGAGGGCTATGATGATGGAGGTGGTACTGAAGACCCTCGTGTATCAACACGTAAGGGGCACTACCAGAGAGAGAGGAGAGGACAAACCAACAAGACTGGACCTAGTATTTGCCTTGAGTAGAACGGATATTGAGGACATTGCACATAAAAGACCCCTAGAGGCCACTGATCACATGGTTCTGAGCTTTGAATACATAGTGATGAGGGAAGTAGGAAGGGCAGGACAAATGAAGCCAGACTACAAAAGAGGGGACTACACAGGCATGAGGAATTTCCTGCATTAGTTTCAGTGGGACAGAACTGGCAGGGAGATCAGTAAATGAGATGACGGAATATGTGATAAGAATATGCAAGGAAGCAGAGGAGAGGTTTGTTCACAAGGGTAACAGAAATAACAAGAAAGCCAGGACGAGCTCTTGGTTCACCCAAAGGTGTCGATACGCCAAAACCAAGTGTGCTAGAGAATAGAAGAACTATGGAAGGCATAGGACCCAGGAGAATGAGAACAGTCGTAGAACCAGAAACGAATATGCTCAGATAACGAGGGAGGTCCAACAACAATGCAGAAATGACTTAGCACCAAAAGCCAAATCTGACCCCAAGCTGTTGAACAGCCACATCAGGAGGAAAACAACAGTCAAGGACCAGGTAATCAGACTGACAAAGGAAGGAGGGGAGTTCTCAATAATAGACCGAGAAGTGAGGAGCTCAACATGAGATTCAAAGAAGTATTCACAGAGGAGACAGAAGGGACTCCAGAAAGACGGAGAAGTGGGGTACACCATCAAGTGTTGGGCACAATACATACAGCCAAGGAGGAGATGAAGAGGCTGCTAGGCAAGCTAGATACCTCAAAGGCGATGGGGCCCGACAACATCTCTCCATGGGTCCAGAGAGAGGGTGCAGAGGCACTATGTGTGCCACTAACAACAATCTTTAACACATCTATCGAAACAGGGCGTTTACCTTATGTATGGAAGACAGCAAATGTTGTCCCAATTTTTAAAAAAGGAGGCAGACACGAAGCATTAAACTACAGACCAATGTCACTGACATGTATAGTATGCAAGGTCGTCGAGAAGATTATCAGGAGAAGAGTGCTGGAGCACCTTGAAAGGGAGGAGCTTATCAACAACAACCAGCACAGTTTCAGGGACTGAAAATCCTGGATCACAAAACTACTGGAGTTCTATGACAGGGTGACAGCAGTAAGACAAGAGGGAGAGATGGGTAGATTGCGTTTTCTCGGACTGTAAAAAGGCTTTTGACACAGTTCTGCACACGAGATTAGTATAAAAACTGGGGGACCAGGCAGGTATAATAGGGAAGGCACTGCAGTGGATCAGAGAATACCTAACAAGAAGGCAACAGTCATTGTACGTGATGAAGTGCCAGAGTGGTCGTCTGTGACGAGCGGGGTTCCACATGCGTCATTCCTAGGACCTGTACAGTTTCTGGCATATATGGACATGACGGAAGAAACAGACTCAGAAGTGTCCCTGTTTCCACCTAATGTGAAGTTAATAAGGAGAATTCAATTGGAGGAGAAACAGGTAGGACTACAAAGGGATCTGGACAGGCTGCAGGCCTGGTCCAGAAACTGGTTCCTGGAGTTCATCTCCGCCAAGTGCAAAGTCATGACGATTGGGGAAGGGCAAAGAAGGAGGCAGAAGGAGTACAGTCTAGGGGGCCAGAGACTACACACACACACAGACCAACACGCACACACACACACACACACACACACACACACACACACACACACACACACACACACACACACGCACACACACACACACACACACACACACACACACACACACACACACACACACACACACATACATACACATGACATGGTGACAGCAGTAAGACAAGAGGGAGAGGGATGGGTGGATTGCATTTTCTTGGACTGCAAGATGGCGTTTGACACAGTACCACACAAGATATTGGTGCAAAAACTGGAGGACCAGGCAGGGATAACAGGAAGGCACTACAATGGATCAGGGAATACTTGTCAGGAAGACAGCATCGAGTAATAGTACGTGGCGAGGTGTCAGAGTGGGCACCTGTGACCAGCGGGGTCCCACAGGGGTCAGTCCTAGGACCAGTGCTGTTTCTGGTATTTGTGAACGACCTGACGGAAGGAATAGACTCCGAGGTGTCCCTGTTTGCAGACGATGTGAAGATGATGAGACGAATTCATTCGATCGAAGACCAGGCAGAACTACAAAGGGATCTGGACAGGCTGCAGACCTGGTCCAGCAATTGGCTCTTGGAGTTCAACCCCACCAAGTGCAAAGCCATGAAGATTGGGGAAGAGCAAAGAAGATCGCAGACGGAGTACAGTCTAGGGGGCCAGAGACTACAAACCTCACTCAAGGAAAAAGATACTGGGGTGAGTATAACACAAGGCACATCTCCTGAAGCGCACATCAACCAAATAACTGCTGCAGCATATGGGCGCTTGGCAAACCTCAGAACAGCATTCCGACATCTTAATAAGGAATCGTTCAGGACCTTGTACACCGTGTACGTTAGGCCCACATTGGAGTATGCGGCATCAGTTTGGAACCCATACCTAGCCATGCATGTAAAGAAACTAGACAGTGTGCAAAGGTTTGCAACAAGACTAGTCCCAGAGCTAAGAGGTATGTCCTACGAGGAGAGGTTAAGGGAAATCGACCTGACGACACTGGAGGACAGGAGAGATAAGGGGACAGGACAATGACATACAAAATACTGAGAGGAATTGACAAGGTGGACAAAGACAGGATGTTCCAGAGATTGTACACAGCAACAAGGGGACACAGTTGGAAGTTGAAGACACAGATGAATGACAGGGATGTTAGGAAGTATTTCTTCAGCCACAGAGTAGTCAGGAAGTGGAATAGTTTGGGAAGCGATGTAGTGGAGGCAGCATCCATACATAGCTTTAAGCAGAGGTACGATAAAACTCATGGTTCAGGGAGAGTGACCTAGTAGCGACCAGTGAAGAGGCGGGGCCAGGAGCTTGGACTCGACCCCTGCAACCTCAACTAGGTGAGTACACACACGCGCATAGTGCTCCCTGATTTTTAGTGTTTTTGGCCCTACCCTGGGTCTTACAGAGCTCACTGAATACAATAAGGTCAGCGAACAACACCAAAATAGTTCTAACATTTGTGACAACCTTCATCTTAACAATAGTTGTCCTACCAGCTCTCACGACCATTCAACTCAACAATAGTTGTCCAAGCAGTTCTCACGACCCTTCAACTCAACAAAAGTTGTCTTAGCAGCTCTCACAACCCTTCATCTCAACAATAGTTGTCCAAGCAGTTCTCACGACCCTTCAACTCAACAAAAGTTTTCCTACCAGCTCTCACGACCTTTCAACTCAACAAAAGTTGTCTTTGCAGCTCTCACGACCATTCAACTCAACAAAAGTTGTCCTAGCATGTGCTACAATCATTTAACTCAGCAATAGTTGCCTAGTAGTTGTAACAACCCTTAAACTAAAAAAACAGTAGTGATAACTCTTACACTCAACAACAGTTGGCGTAGCGTGCGTCACAGTCTTTCAACTTAACAGTATTTTTTTTCCCAGAGGATAACTACTCATGTTTGTTTGTAAAGAATATAGATAGGATTTGATCTGATAGTTTTAATTGTGTACCAGAAAATTTGTAAATTAATGTCTTTAATATAAATGTCTGAGCATTGATGAAAATGTTTCAATAATTGTTTTAATTAGTTAAATGGTTTCTTCAGTTGAATGCAGAGGAGGCAACAGAAGCAGTAGAGATGTAAGAACGATTTATTCAGTGCATCACCCTTTAAGGCATAGTTTTGAGGTGGTCAGTCCCTCAGCCTGGAGAAGAGTTCTTCTCCATAGTCTGGAACAATATGAAGCTTAAGCAACAGTATGGAGACTTGTATACTGTCAGAGGTGAGGCACAGATAATCTTGATGACAGGAGAGGGAGAACCCACTAGTAGAATTAAGAATGTAATCACTGAGAGGTCAGGTCCTTCTCAAATTCATCCCTTCTCACTCATAACTAGTGGGCGGCAGAAAAGTTACGGATGATGTTCTCTGTATAAAGATACTGTTGTGTTGCAGTGCCTCACAGCATGAAAATGGTAATGGTATCAAGGTACAGAGTTCATCTACTTTAACCTCTTAGCTTAACCACTAGTTTTTTAGTGAGAAGGGATGGATTTGAGAGGAACATTCCCTCTCAGTGATTACATTCTTACTTGTACTGGTGGGGTCTGGTTCTCCTGTCATCAACATTATCTGTGCCTCACCTTTAACAGTATGTAAGTCTCCATACTGTTGCTTCAGCTTCACATTGTTCCAGACTATGGAGCAGAACTCTTCTCAAGGCTGAGGGACTGACCACTTCAGAAGTATGTCTTCAAGGGTGATGGATTGATTACATCATCTTTACATCTCTATTGTTTCTGCTTCCACCTCTGTATTGGACTGAAGAAGCCTACTATTTAGGTGGAATGTTTCTGAATAAAGATACCTTAGGGTTGCACGTGTCTTACATATCAACTTGTCGGTATTGTCTACCATTATCATATTCAATATTTTTTATTGCCATGCTAATATTTCTATTTTTATTTTCAGGTCATGTTACAGAATAATTACACATGCAGTGTTAATAACCAGGAGCATAAAAAAAACATATCATATATACTGGAAAATTCTACACCTCGCACATGACACAGAAGCGCTAGAAATACTGCAGACTGAGTGCCTGGAGTTGTAAGTCAAGTGTTAGAAAAACTTAACATATACATTTAGTGTCATCACAGAGTGTTATACAGTAGATCAGTGTCAGACACTGCAGTTAAAGCGTCATCACTGAGTGTTATACGGTAGATCAGTGTCAGACACTGCAGTTAAAGCGTCATCACTGAGTGTTATACGGTAGATCAGTGTCAGACACTGCAGTTATAGTGTCATCACTGAGTGTTATACAGTAGATCAGTGTCAGACACTGCAGTTAAAGTGTCATCACTGAGTGTTATACGGTAGATCAGTGTCAGACACTGCAGTTAAAGTGTCATCACTGAGTGTTATACGGTAGATCAGTGTCAGACACTGCAGTTAAAGTGTCATCACTGAGTGTTATACGGTAGATCAGTGTCAGACACTGCAGTTAAAGTGTCATCACTGAGTGTTATACAGTAGATCAGTGTCAGACACTGCAGTTATAGTGTCATCACTGAGTGTTATACAGTAGATCAGTGTCAGACACTGCAGTTAAAGTGTCATCACTGAGTGTTATACAGTAGATCAGTGTCAGACACTGCAGTTATAGTGTCATCACTGAGTGTTATACAGTAGATCAGTGTCAGACACTGCAGTTAAAGTGTCATCACTGAGTGTTATACGGTAGATCAGTGTCAGACACTGCAGTGCAGTAGATCAAAGCGTCATCACTGAGTGTTATACGGTAGATCAGTGTCAGACACTGCAGTTAAAGTGTCATCACTGAGTGTTATACGGTAGATCAGTGTCAGACACTGCAGTTATAGTGTCATCACTGAGTGTTATACAGTAGATCAGTGTCAGACACTGCAGTTAAAGTGTCATCACTGAGTGTTATACAGTAGATCAGTGTCAGACACTGCAGTTAAAGCGTCATCACTGAGTGTTATACGGTAGATCAGTGTCAGACACTGCAGTTAAAGTGTCATCACTGAGTGTTATACGGTAGATCAGTGTCAGACACTGCAGTTATAGTGTCATCACTGAGTGTTATACGGTAGATCAGTACTCACCTAGTTGAGGTTGCGGGGGTCGAGTCCGAGCTCCTGGCCCCGCCTCTTCACTGATCGCTACTAGGTCACTCTCCCTGAGCCGTGAGCTTTATCATACCTCTGCTTAAAGCTATGTATGGATCCTGCCTCCACTACATCGCTTCCCAAACTATTCCACTTACTGACTACTCTGTGGCTGAAGAAATACTTCCTAACATCCCTGTGATTCATCTGTGTCTTCAGCTTCCAACTGTGTCCCCTTGTTACTGTGTCCAATCTCTGGAACATCCTGTCTTTGTCCACCTTGTCAATTCCTCTCAGTATTTTGTATGTCGTTATCATGTCCCCCCTATCTCTCCTGTCCTCCAGTGTCGTCAGGTTGATTTCCCTTAACCTCTCCTCGTAGGACATACCTCTTAGCTCTGGGACTAGTCTTGTTGCAAACCTTTGCACTTTCTCTAGTTTCTTCACGTGCTTGGCTAGGTGTGGGTTCCAAACTGGTGCCGCATACTCCAATATGGGCCTAACATACACGGTGTACAGGGTCCTGAATGATTCCTTATTAAGATGTCGGAATGCTGTTCTGAGGTTTGCTAGGCGCCCATATGCTGCAGCAGTTATTTGGTTGATGTGCGCTTCAGGAGATGTGCCTGGTGTTATACTCACCCCAAGATCTTTTTCCTTGAGTGAGGTTTGTTGTCTCTGACCCCCTAGACTGTACTCTGTCTGCGGCCTTCTTTGCCCTTCCCCAATCTTCATGACTTTGCACTTGGTGGGATTGAACTCCAGGAGCCAATTGCTGGACCAGGTCTGCAGCCTGTCCAGATCCCTTTGTAGTTCTGCCTGGTCTTCGATCGAGTGAATTCTTCTCATCAACTTCACGTCATCTGCAAACAGGGACACCTCAGAGTCTATTCCTTCCGTCATGTCGTTCACAAATTCCAGAAACAGCACTGGTCCTAGGACTGACCCCTGCGGGACCCCGCTGGTCACAGGTGCCCACTCTGACACCTCGCCACGTACCATGACTCGCTGCTGTCTTCCTGACAAGTATTCCCTGATCCATTGTAGTGCCTTCCCTGTTATCCCTGCTTGGTCCTCCAGTTTTTGCACCAATCTCTTGTGTGGAACTGTGTCAAACGCCTTCTTGCAGTCCAAGAAAATGCAATCCACCCACCCCTCTCTCTCTTGTCTTACTGCTGTCACCATGTCATAGAACTCCAGTAGGTTTGTGACACAGGATTTCCCGTCCCTGAAACCATGTTGGCTGCTGTTGATGAGATCATTTCTTTCTAGGTGTTCCACCACTCTTCTCCTGATAATCTTCTCCATGATTTTGCATACTATACATGTCAGTGACACTGGTCTGTAGTTTAATGCTTCATGTCTGTCTCCTTTTTTAAAGATTGGGACTACATTTGCTGTCTTCCATGCCTCAGGCAATCTCCCTGTTTCGATAGATGTATTGAATATTGTTAGGGGTACACATAGCGCCTCTGCTCCCTCTCTCAATACCCATGGGGAGATGTTATCTGGCCCCATTGCCTTTGAGGTATCTAGCTCACTCAGAAGCCTCTTCACTTCTTCCTCGGTTGTGTGCACTGTGTCCAGCACTTGGTGGTGTGCCCCACCTCTCCGTCTTTCTGGAGTCCCTTCTGTCTCCTCTGTGAACACTTCTTTGAATCTCTTGTTGAGTTCTTCACATACTTCACGGTCATTTCTTGTTGTCTCTCCTCCTTCCTTCCTTAGCCTGATTACCTGGTCCTTGACTGTTGTTTTCCTCCTGATGTGGCTGTACAACAGTTTCGGGTCAGATTTGGCTTTCGCAGCTATGTCATTTTCATATTGTCTTTGGGCCTCCCTTCTTATCTGTGCATATTCGTTTCTGGCTCTACGACTGTTCTCCTTATTCTCCTGGGTCCTTTGCCTTCTATATTTCTTCCATTCCCTAGCACACTTGGTTTTTGCCTCCCTGCACCTTTGGGTAAACCATGGGCTCATCCTGGCTTTTTCATTAATCCTGTTACCCTTGGGTACAAACCTCTCCTCAGCCTCCTTGCATTTTGTTGCTACATATTCCATCATCTCATTAACTGGCTTCCCTGCCAGTTCTCTGTCCCACTGAACCCCGTTCAGGTAGTTCCTCATTCCTGTGTAGTCCCCTTTCTTGTAGTTTGGCTTCATTCGTCCTGGCCTTCCTGCTTCTCCCTCCACTTGTAGCTCTACTGTGTATTCGAAGCTTAAAACCACATGGTCACTGGCCCCAAGGGGTCTTTCATATGTGATGTCCTCGATATCTGCACTACTCAAGGTGAATACTAAGTCCAGCCTTGCTGGTTCATCCTCTCCTCTCTCTCTTGTAGTGTCCCTTACGTGTTGGCACATGAAGTTTTCCAGTACCACCTCCATCATCTTAGCCCTCCATGTATCTTGGCCCCCATGTGGGTCCAGTGTCAGACATTGCAGTTAATCAGTGTCAGACACTGCAGTTATAGTGTCATCACTGAGTGTTATACAGTAGATCAGTGTCAGACATTGCAGTTATAGTGTCATCACTGAGTGTTATACAGTAGATCAGTGTCAGACACTGCAGTTATAGTGTCATCACTGAGTGTTATACGGTAGATCAGTGTCAGACACTGCAGTTATAGTGTCATCACTGAGTGTTATAGTAGATCAGTGTCAGACATTGCAGTTATAGTGTCATCACTGAGTGTTATACAGTAGATCAGTGTCAGACATTGCAGTTATAGTGTCATCACTGAGTGTTATACAGTAGATCAGTGTCAGACATTGCAGTTATAGTGTCATCACTAACTCAAGCATTCATAACACTACCTACTGATTTTTATACTCACCCTCAACCTCTACACAAACCATTTATGTTCATGAAGATTATCATAAATATCATTATTATCCATTTCATTAAGATTTTTTCATCAAACTGCTGCACAAGTAGATGCAACATGACATATGCTGAAATTAGTTTTATTTCAAAGGAAATATGCATAATTAATAAAATAATATTTTCATTTGGTTAGGTTAGGTCAGGTAAAGTTCGTCAGGAACCAGGACAAGTGTTTCCTAACGCGGGTCTTAGTTATGTGATGACGCGTCGTTGGAGCTTTTGGTCAACTGACCGAGGCCTACCCTTGGTTTACCGGTCCTTTAAGTGTTCAAAGTGTTTGAAATGTTTTTCATCTGAATCTCAACTGGAGAAACATATGAGAGTTCATGCTGGAGAGAAGCCCTATCAATGTTCAGAGTGCCCTAAAAAAATTTAAACAAAAAACCATTTAATGACACATGTTAGACCTCTTACTGAAGAGAAATCATATCAGTGCTCACTGTGTCATAAAAACTTTCACGAAAACTCTAACATAGTAACACACATGAGAGTTCCTACAGGAGAGAACCTTTTCTGTGTCCAGAATGTCAAAAACACATTCAACAAAAATTCAATTTATTAACACACATGAGTACTCATATTGGAGAGAAACCATATCAGTGTTCCGAGTGTCTAAAATTTTTTTTAGTGAAGCCACATTAATGTTCAGAGTGTCTAAAACGATTTGTACGAAAATCCAATTTAGACTCACTTATGAGAACTCATACAGGAGAAAAACTCTTTCGGTGTTCAGAATGTCTGAGACCATTTTCAATAAAATCTAGTCTAGTAACACACTTGCGGATTCATACAGGAGAAAAAACATGTAAGTGTTCAGAGTGTCCAAAAGATTTAAAAGTAAAATCTCATTTAATAGCACTCAGGAAAAGCCACACTGGAGAGAAGCCATATTAGTGTTCAGAATGTCTTAAACACTTTTTACGTATATATGACTTAGTAAATCACATGAGAATTCATACAGGAGAAAAACCATATAAATGTTTAAATGTCCTAAACAATTTTCACAAAAACCTCATCTAATAAAACACATGAGAATTCATACAAGAGAGGACATAAACCGGTGTGCAAGCTGACAAAGTGACTGGAAAAAATTATGTTTTTCTAGACTATCTTCAGGACGTCATGACTGCCTGGCCTTGGTTGGGCCACAGGTACTACTGGCAGTTGGCACTACGAACTGATGTAGATATAACCAAATGTAAACTTTGCGATAGGAACTACTATTGCATCCTGCATTATTATATTCTTGAATACAAAGAAATTCGTGAATTCAGAGACATCTCCCTCATGGATATTAAATAAATGTAAAAGTATTTTATCGACAGTGGTATAGTTCCGTCTAGCCTGGAAAAATACCCTTGTGAATATCCGTACCCTCTTAAATTTTCATGTTTCCCTGTCAGTGACAACTAAAACTAACATGCTAAAGCTCCTCCAAGTCCAGAGCAAAGCATTTTGTTTTGCCTCGAATTCCATGCTGAATGACAGTCGGAATGGAATAATTAGATGTATTGCACAGCATAGATGCTGTCAGTGCCAGGTTAGACAAATTCAAGAAATGTTAACTGTACAGTGCAAACAATCTTTACTTAATAAATTAGACACATGTGCAACACTTGGGTATCTATATTGAAGAACCTCTTCAAGGGGGGGCTCCTTGACACGGTAAAGAGGCTTTTCGTCTGAGGAATTGGACCTTTCGGTCTTCTTCCTCAGAGCAAACCTAAATACTCCCCAATGTCCCATCCATCCCCCTATGGCACATCCTCCTCCTGCCTCATCCTCAATATCTGTCCTTTCCCATTCTTCCTCTCCCCATCCATTCCTTCTCGTTTTCCTGTTTTCTGCCTTTGGGGTCCTTCCCTCAGGCATTCTAGTTCCTAGGTTGGGGGACGGGTATCGTTGTCCGTCCCATTCCATTTAGGTCCTTGATGGTGGTGTAGGTTGCCGTGGAACCTGGATCATCTGGGGATGTCTTGATCCCTTTCCGGTTTCATTGGGGGAGGCGCTTCAAGTGTCTTTTGGGTGACGAATATATCTCTGGAGGCTGCCTGTTGAATTCCGGGTGGAGACCAAACATGGTGGTGGGTATCTGACTGCCCTTTCTTTTGTCCACCGAGGTGGCTTGGTAGATGTGAGGTTGCTATCCTCAACTGCTGGTTTACTGGCATGAAGGGTGGGGTATGGCATGGGTTTCATGCAGCATTTGCACTACTGGCTGCAGTGAGGTCCTCTTGGAGGCAGGGAATATTTACAACCTTTTCATTCCTAGGAGTTATCCCTCCACGTCCCCCCCCCCACCCTTCAATTTTTTTCTTTCCTTTTTTTCTTTTTTGGGAGAATAACAAAAAGAAATAAGTGACTTAACTATGAAGTAACAGATCCATAAAACTGCTTCTCCTGGGTCCCTTTCTGCTGTCGCACCCTCTTACAAACCTACCTCATTATTGGACCATTCCCTGGAACTTCTGCTGATAACATTTCGTCGCCCACTTGTGGCACCGAGGTTCCGTCTGACTCCTTCGATACATCCAACCTCCGCACATCTTTGACCATACTTCTGGCTTTTCCCTATATGGTGCAACGACTTTCAGATCACCCGCTCATCTCAGGCCTGACTACCTCCGGTCCATACCGAAATGACCATGACCATTAACTAATGACACTGCTTTGATTACCTCTCACTTTTCCCAGAAAAGATCAGCACGACACACGCTTCCTTCACAAACTACATTTCAAGATATACAATGGACTAAGTTTTTCTTTCTACAGTTGACATCTCCCACTGACTGTCTTTCTGATCATAGTATAAGCAAGGCACTCTTGCACCATGTTGGTCAAAATATTTCATTTCATGCTATTAAGAGTGGTGCATGCATCGTCATGGTACGAAATGCTGGCCAGGCTCTCAATCTTTCCTTTCTTACTTCCATAGACGATATACCTATCACAGTTCGAAAACACATTTCTCTCAATTCTTGCAGTAGTACCATAATTCTACCTCATACCATTGTTCAGAGTGATTTCTGGACATATGATGCCGACACTGAGCCCCAAGACCTTCCAATTCTCAAAGTGGACACTTACGTTCTACCTGCCCGCGGGTGGAGATGCTTCCCTTGCAGTGTATCTTGCTTAACTTTTGACTCCCGAGAACTTCCATCCTCAGCTTATATTGTGGTACACTATTTGCAAGTCCGAGACTTAATGCTTACACCACAAAAGTGTATAAATTGCTGGCGCTTCGGCCACCCAGCAAAATATTGCATTTCCATGGCAGAATGCTCAGTCTATGGGGCTGCCGACCATACCAATACATCCTGCAGTTTACCTCCCTCTTGTCTTAATTGTAATGAGGCTTACCCATCCTATTCTTGCCATTGCCAGATTTACTTGAGGGAGCAAGAAATTCGTTGTCTCAAAGGGAAAGGTTTCACATACGCCATGGCAATCTCATCTATCTCCAATGGGGACTCCCACAACTTTCTTATGCTAGAGTTATTAAGAGGCCTCAGACCTCAGTGGTACCAACTTCCACCATCTCCTCTGTGGCCACAACTTTCACAGTCACTTCTGTATCCAACTCTTTTACAGTCCTGAACTCCGAGGTCCCTACCTCGTAGCCTCACCCTGCCCATGAATCGGCATCTTCTAATTCGCATGTTTCTACTTCTACAAGACCACAACTACACCTTTCCTTCGCCTCTGTACTTCTACAAAGTTCAAATCATCTTTAACCTCTTCCTCATGTATCCTTCCCAAAATATTTTTCCTTTCCAGTCTCTGTGCCTAGTTCTTTACCTCTTACTGGCTCTGTTATATATGTGGAGGTTCATCCTCCCCCTCGTAAAGTACCTTCCTCTCCTGTCCCCTCCCAGGTTTCTTCCTTTCCTGTCCCCTTTCAAATTTCCTCCAAAGTTAAATCTAACCTCTCATCCCCCCCTTTCTTTGGTTACTTCTATTGTCTCTCCGATCTTTACTCATCCACCCCCTTCTGTCTCTGATGTCGTGCTACCTGTAACTTCTTTGTCCTCTGAAACATTTGAAGCTGTCTCCAAATATATTGAGGAGACAAAACTAATGATGGATACCGATCCCCCTCCTATCACTCCTCCTCCTGACTCTTATAAACCATCTACACAACTCTTTTCACCACAGCATTCCAGTCCTTCACTGGTTACTCATTTTCCGCTACATCCACATGTAGACTTTACTAACCCTCCTAGTCCATAGATACCTACTGCTCCATGTTGCCAGTATACTTCTTTTCGCAAATCATGGCTTATTTACAGTGGAATATTCGAGGTCACAGGGGTAATCGGGGCAAGCTTTTGGTGTTACTCTCCCAGTTTTCCTGTTTGTGTCCGTTTGCAACAACCTAAATTAAGCTCCACTGTTATCCATCCATATTCATCAGATCCTTTTGTAAATGGAACCTGTAATGAAGTGCACTTTTTGTAAGTACTGGTAAGTAGTATACTTTTCTTCTGAGCGCCGTATCAAAGGATGCCGCCTTTTCACACCTAGGCGTTACTTCCGGTCTAGGGTTTCTTCTGAGCGCTGTATCAAAGGGTGCCGCCTTTTCACACCTTTATACTAATGACCTTGACCTCACCCTCGACCACCTCGCCCTCAACCCACGACCCCCTCCCACGACCCCCACCCACGACCCCACCCACGACTCCCACCCACGACCCACACTCACGACTCCCACCCACGACCCCCACCAACGACCCCACACACGACCCCCACCCACAACCCCCACCCACGATCCCACCAACGACCCCACCCACGACCCCGCCCGTGCCGACCCACGTGCCCCCCCTGCGCCGCGCCCACGCGCCCCGTCCGACCGGGGCCCTCCCGTGTCGACCCGCGCCCGCCCTCGCGCCCGCCCACGCCTTCTGCACCGCCTTCTGCAGCATCGTCCGGATCGCCCCCTCTCCCCGAATTTTTTCTGATTTTTTTTCGAATTTTTTTGAATTTTATTTTCTTGTGCTCTCCATCACCTTGGATCAATTTTTTTGGGTTCCCCCTATGGGTACCCCTCCCACCACACTTCCACCCCAAATATTCATGCTCCATCTCCTCGGATCAACACCCTTCCCCACACCTCCCACCATCCACTTCTACCCCAAATATTCCTGCTCTACTTCCTTGGATCAAGTTTTTCTCGATATCAATAATACAAAGACTCCATCTCCTTGGATCAAGTTTTTTGGATTCCCCCCTCTAGGGGTAAGCATTCAAATGAACTCCCCCTATGGGGCATGGTACTTTCTCTTACTACAGGTCTAAACAAGTGTGACGTCACCCCACATGTGTTTACTCAGCGGTCATTGACGTCACATGTTGACCTCACACACACAGGCTGAATCTTGTCGACCAAATGGACTCCCCCTGTGTCAGTGACGTCACGTGTTGACCTCACACAGACCAACAGGTTGAATCTTGTCGACAAAACATTAACTTAAAATGCAGGATAACACTAATACACAATATTTTCATTTATTTATTTATTATACAACCAATACATTTCATATACATCCAGCAACAAAAAAATAAAAATTCATTGAAAAAAAGATACAATTCATTGACTAAAATCAACATAGAGTAATTCTTTTTCTCTTGATGAAATTCTGTGCATTTTGTTCTGGATCTTCTTTGTCGTCACCATCTCAGTTTTACACATTTCATATACAACATAGGAAAAACATTACACATTTTCACTCTTAACCCAGGATATCCCAAATAATTCCACATTTTTTTCGTTAATACCCACAACAATCCACAATTCCTTTACAAAATACAACAAAAGATTCACTCTCCTCAAGTCTAGACATTTTTCTCGTTTTAACTATTTCATCAGAAAAAGTCTAGCGAATCTTATCTGACCGATCTCAGATAACATCTCAGGTCACTCCCCAAGAAGTAACCTTCTCTCTCTCCTTCTTACCCTTTCTCCCCACCCCCCAAACCCTAACTCTCCCACCAACATCTCACAACAAGATGCAATTTTCACTCATAACCCACGATTTTTCTCGTTTTAATTAATTTCATCAGAAAAAGTCACCACAACACTTACAACTTAAACCACTTTTCGATAAATTCACTAGTCACAATTTTACATATTACGAAGTTAATACCCATACACACACACACACACACACACAAACACACACACACACGCACGCACACACACACACACACACACACACACACACACACACACACACACACACACACACACACACACACACACACACACACACACACACTTTTTCTTAATCTCTCATAAGAATTATTCTCTCTTCGATAACCTTTATCATCTCACTACAGAACAACCCACAGATTACTTCGAACACTCTCATAAATCATTGAATACTCATAAAAAAAATACCTTTGAACATATCCAAACAACACCAAAAACACCATCAATTACATTAGAACATTTCCAAGACAACATTTTGATTACTCCCAAATAAGATTTGACATCTCTAATTTTTCTTCACTTACATATTTCATTAAATTACAACTCATCCCCCAAACTCCTCCCTCATTCTCCAGTTTTTTACAACAGTATCACAAAAACTAACTCATACACTTATGTCATGAGACATTACCAACACTAACACACAGACACCACATTTTACTTTGAACACCTTCAAAACACTCTCATACATCATTTGAAGACCACCTTTTTCTCAATATCTCTTAAGAATTATTCTCTCTTCGACAACCTTTATCATCTCATTAGAGAACAACCCCCAGATTACTTCGAACACTCATAAATCATTGAATACTCACAAAAATACCTTTGAACATTTCCAAACAACACCGAAACACTTCCAAAATATCATTTTGAATATTCACAAATAAGATTTGACATCTCTAATTTATCAACACTTATATTATTTCATTAAATTACAACTCATTACCCAAATCTTCCCTCAGTCTCCAGACTTCACAACATTATCACAAAAACTAACACAAACACTTATGACATGAGACATTTTACCAAAACTTACACACCCACACACCACACGTTACTTTGAACAACATCAAAAACGCAATCAAATCACCACTGAATACTCCCAGAACACCTTCATAAATACTCTTGCACATCATTTGAACACTTTCAAAAACACCTTTGAATAGTCTCAAAACACCATTTGAGTACTCCCAAATACACCACAGAATACTCCTAAAACACCACTGAATACACTCAAAACACCACCAAAATCACAATAAACTAAGATCAACATCACAGACTAACACCCACTTCCACACAAATCCCCTCAAATCACTATAACCAAGACGATTACCAATTTCTATGAGTACACTCTCCTCCAACTAAGATACAACATGAGCGCAAAAAACATGAACACAAACCAAACACACACAAATACTTACAACACAATCATCTCTTTTTCGATATCTCTAGTTCGACAACAACACCCACAACACCCACATCCCACAACACCCACAAGCCACATCACCCACACCCCACAACACCCACAACAACAACCCACAACTTATAACCACTTTTCAGCATCTCTAGTTCGACAACAACGCCCACAACTCACAACACCCACAACCCACAACTCCCCACAACCCACAACACCCACAACAACAACCCACTTATAATATCTTTTTTTGGTATCTCTAGTTCGACAACAATACCCACAACATCCTAGAGATGTTTTAACCCCACGACCCATCACGACGTAGGAGCCAGAGCAACCATCACCACTCCAACACCGCCTACTACACTCTGGCTCCTAGTGTCATGATGGGTCGTCGGGATGAAATATCTCTAGGAGATATATTGATGAATAAGGAAGGATGTTTCAGGGATGATGAGGGTGAGAAATGTGATATGTAACATAGATGAGAAATGAAAAATGTGGTATGAATATTTAGTTTGAGAAAAAATGTGTAAAACAGTTTTATGTTTTGATGATTGTAACAGATTTGGTGGGTAAATTGTATTAATATTTTTTTGTTGATGAATAGTTAACATGAACTTAGTAAAGTGATTGTGTATTAGTTGGAGGTGTGTGAGTTAGTTCTGGTAATGTCTCATGATATGGTAAAAATTTTTGTGCTTATGTCTTATATTTATTGTCAATCTGTCAAGTATAGGTTTTGGTGTATGTCTTAGTTGGAGGTGAATGTTTTAGATTTGGTGTGTATGTCTCATGTCTTAAATTTGTGATTGAAATGTATAAGTTGTGGGTGTCTGTGTATTATTTTTTTTTTTTTGGTGATGGTGATATGTTATAGTGCTCTTGTTATATCATAGATGTTGGTGGAAGTGTCGTGGTATTTTTGTGTATGTCTTATTTTTGTGCGAATGTTTAAAAAAATAAGTGTTTTCAGTGATCATAGTAGTTTTGAGATGCATGATCTTAGATTTTTGGTGATCTTGGTGATGAGTGTTGATAGATGATGGTAAACATGATATGGAATTGGTGATCGTGATTTTTGTGTGAATGTTTATAAAAATGAGTGTTTTCTGTGATCTTAGTGGTGGGGTCATAAAATCTGGTAATCGTCTTGGTTATAGTGTTCTTAGATATTTAGATATTGTGGGTACAACAGGTTGAAACAAGGTGGGTTGGGTGTGATGTTACTGACCACCAAGTAAACACAGATGGGAGTGTGACGTCACTGGAGGTGACCTCGCCGGTCCTCTGGGGTGTGACATCGTGTGTTGGTGGTAGTGAGGTGAGTGCGCTTGTCAAATATGATTTTTTTGTGTGAATGTTTATAAAAAAATGAGTGTTTTCTGTGATGTTAGTGGTTTTTGAGGTAAGTGAATATGGGTGTTTGTTGTTGGTGGTTGTCTTAGATTTATGTGTGTACAAGATATGTTTTCAGTTGATGGTGATCATGTATCTAAGTGTTTGTGTATTAGGTTTGTGTTCATGTTTTTTTTTTTTTTTTTTGCGCCCATGGGGAGGGAGTTCTTGGTTATAGTGATTTTAGGGGATTTCTATAAAATGGGTGTTAGCTGGTGATGCTAAACTTAGTTTCTGGTGATTTTGACGGTGTTTTGGTAGTATTCAGTGGTGATTTGGTAGCAATCAGTAGTGTTTTGGGAGTATTCAGAGGTGTTTGATGGTGTTTTTGAAGGTATTCAAATAATGTGCAGAGTATTTTTTGAAGATGTTCAGTGGTGTTTTGGTGTTGTTCAGAGTTGGTTCAAAGTTAGTCAGTGTGTTAGTTATGGTAATGTCTCATGTCATAAGTGTATGAGTTAGTTTTTTTTGTGCTAATGTAAAGTCTGGAGAATGAGGGAGGAGATTAGTGTATGAGATGTAATTTCGGTTAATGAAATGTGTAAGTGTGAATGAGAATGTAAATTGGTGGGCGAGTTAGAGAAGACAAAATGTTATGTGATCTTAGTAAAAGTATAGATAGTTTTAGTGATCTTCGTTATGATGATGTTTTAAGAGAATGCGTACAAAATGTGTGATCTTAGTGGTGGGGTTATAGAATTTGGTAAACGTCTTGAATGTGATGATCTTAGATATTGAAGATATAACAGGTTGAAACAAGATGTTTGGGTGTGACGTCGCTGATCGCCAAGTAAACACAGGATGGAGTGTGATATCATGGGAGGTATCCCTATCTGTGCTGGTATGTGTTGGTGGTAGTGAAGGGAGTGTATTAGATATTGTATGGAGTTGGTGATTGTGATTTTTTTGTGTGAATGTTTATAAAAATGAGTGGTCATTGATGATAGTTGATGGATGTCTTAGTTTTGTGTGTGTGTGTGTGTGTGTACATGTTATGTTTTCAGTTGGTGGTGATCCTGTTGTAAGTGTTTCGGTGTTGTTTGGAAATGTTCAAAGGTGTTTTTGTGAGTATTTAAATGGTTTATGAGAAAGTCTTTTTTTTTCGCTCATGTTATATAATAGTCTGAGGTGAGTGGGATCGTCTTGGTTATAGTGATTTGAGGGGATTTCTTTAAAATGGGTGTTAGTTGGTGGTGTTGATATTAGTTTCTGGTGATTTTTAGTGTTGTTTGGGCAGTATTCGGTGCTGTTTTCGTAGTATTCAGTGGTGTTTTGGGAGTTTGATGATGTTTTTGAATGTGTTCAAATGATGTTTTTGGGGTAATCAAAGGTAATTGATGTTGTTTTTGGTGTTGTACAAAGTAAGGTGTGGTGTGTGTGGGTGTGTTTGTGTTAGTTTTGTTAAAATGTCTCATGTCATAAGTGTGTGAGTTAGTTTTTGTGATAATGTTG
Source organism: Cherax quadricarinatus (assembly GCF_038502225.1). NCBI lineage: Eukaryota > Metazoa > Arthropoda > Malacostraca > Decapoda > Parastacidae > Cherax > Cherax quadricarinatus. The sequence continues at coordinate 65,660,870 of NC_091292.1, forward strand.
TAAAGTCTAGAGACTGAGGGAGTAGTATGGCGGATGAGTCGTAATTTCAGTTAATGAAATGTGTAAGTGTAGATAAATTAGAGATGACAAATCTTATTTGGGAGTATTCAAAATGATATTTTGGAAGTGTTTCAATGTTGTTTGGAAAATGTCCAAAGGTGTTTATGTGAGTATTCAAATGATTTATGAGTGTTCGAAGACATCTGGGGGTTGCTCTGTAGTGAGATGATAAAGATTGTCGATGAGAGAATATTTCTTAAGAGATATTGAGAAAATGTGGTCTCAAATGATGATGTATGAGAGTGTTTTGAAGGTGGTCAAAGTAAAGTGAGTTGTCTGTGTGTGTTAGGTGGTCATAGAATTTTGTGAATATCTTGGTTACAGTGATTTTAGTGGATTTGAGATGGGTGATGAGATGCATTTGTGGATGTGAAATGTGATTTTTGTGTTTGTTCTGAAGAGGTGTGTTGGGAGACGGGTGAATGGATGTGAAGAAGTGTGGGTGAGATGGAGAGGGATATGAGGAGGGTTGTATTAGAAATTTAATGAAATATGGGGGGATTTTACTGAAAATAAAGGAAATGGGTGAATATTATAAAAGAAATTATAGAAGTGAAAAGTTATGATACATTGGAAAGATTGGAGGGTGTAGAAACATGCCTCAGTAGTTGGGTAGTGAGATGATTAGTTGTTGTGAGTATAATATTAATTTATGTGGATACAAGGAGATGGGTATGGAGAGGATTTTATTAGAATTTTTGTAATGTAGGGAGGAATGTGCATTACATTTTAAGATTCAATAAAAAGAAGGGGAAAAAAATTGTATCGAAAGAGGAAAAATTGTGAATAAATCGGTAAGTGATGAGGGTTGTGGGTATTGTTGTCGAACTAGAGATACCAAAAAAGATGTTATAAGTGAGTTGTTGTTGTGGGTGTTGTGGGTTGTGGGGTGTTGTGGGTTGTGGGTGTTGTGAGTTGTGGGTGTTGTTGTCGAACTAGAGATGCTGAAAAGTGGTTATAAGTTGTGGGTTCTTGTGGATGTTGTGGGGTGTGCGTGATGTGGGTTGTGGGTGTTGTGGGATGTGGATGTTGTGGGTGTTGTTGTCGAACTAGAGATATCGAAAAAGAGATGATTGTGTTGTAAGTGTTTGTGTGTGTTTGGTTTGTGTTCATGTTTTTTGCGCTCATGTTATATCTTAGTTGGAGGAAAGTGTACTCATAGAAATTGGTAATCGTCTTGGTTATAGTGATTTGAGGGGATTTGTGTGGAAATGGGTGTTAGTCTGTGATGTTGATCTTAGTTTATGGTGATTTTGGTGGTGTTTTGAGTGTATTCAGTGGTGTTTTAGGAGTATTCAGTGGTGTATTTGGGAGTACTCAAATGGTGTTTTGAGACTATTCAAAGGTGTTTTTGAAAGTGTTCAAATGATGTGCAAGAGTATTTATGAAGGTGTTCTGGGAGTATTCAGTGGTGATTTTGTGGTGTTCAAATGATGTTTTGAAGTAATCAAAGGTAATTGATTGTGTTTTTGATGTTGTTCAAAGTAAAGTGTGGTGTGTGGGTGTGTTAGTTTTGGTAAAATGTCTCATGTCATAAGTGTTTGAGTTAGTTTTTGTGATAATGTTGTGAAGTCTGGAGACTGAGGGAGGAGCTTGGGTAATGAGTTGTAATTTAATGAAATAATATAAGTGTTGATAAATTAGAGATGTCAAATCTTATTTGGGAATATTCAAAGTGATATCTTGGAAGTGTTTCGGTGTCGTTTGGAAATGTTCAAAGGTATTTTTGTGAGTATTCAATGACTTATGAGAGTGTTCGAAGTAATCTGGGGGTTGTTCTGTAATGAGATGATAAAGGTTATCGAAGAGAGAATAATTCTTAAGAGATATTGAGAAAAAGGTGGTCTTCAAATGATGTATGAGAGTGTTTTGAAGGTGTTCAAAGTAAAGTGTGGTGTCTGTGTGTTAGTGTTGGTAATGTCTCATGACATAAGTTTATGAGTTAGTTTTTGTGATACTGTTGTAAAAATCTGGAGAATGAGGGAGGAGTTTGGGGGATGAGTTGTAATTTAATGAAATATGTAAATGAAGAAAAATTAGAGATGTCAAATCTTATTTGGGAGTAATCAAAATGTTGTCTTGGAAATGTTCTAATGTAATTGATGGTGTTTTTGGTGTTGTTTGGAAATGTTCAAGGGTATTTTTTTTAGTGAGATGATAAAGGTTATCAAAGAGAGAATAATTCTTAAGAGAGATTAAGAAAAAGTGTGTGTGTACTCACCTAGTTGTACTCACCTAGTTGAGGTTGCGGGGGTCGAGTCCGAGCTCCTGGCCCCGCCTCTTCACTGGTCGCTACTAGGTCACTCTCCCTGAGCCGTGAGCTTTATCATACCTCTGCTTAAAGCTATGTATGGATCCTGCCTCCACTACATCGCTTCCCAAACTATTCCACTTACTGACTACTCTGTGGCTGAAGAAATACTTCCTAACATCCCTGTGATTCATCTGTGTCTTCAACTTCCAACTGTGTCCCCTTGTTACTGTGTCCAATCTCTAGAACATCCTGTCTTTGTCCACCTTGTCAATTCCTCTCAGTATTTTGTATGTCGTTATCATGTCCCCCCTATCTCTCCTGTCCTCCAGTGTCGTCAGGTTGATTTCCGTTAACCTCTCCTCGTAGGACATACCTCTTAGCTCTGGGACTAGTCTTGTTGCAAACCTTTGCACTTTCTCTAGTTTCTTCACGTGCTTGGCTAGGTGTGGTTCCAAACTGGTGCCGCATACTCCAATATGGGCCTAACGTACACGGTGAACAGGGTCCTGAATGATTCCTTATTAAGATGTCGGAATGCTGTTCTGAGGTTTGCTAGGCGCCCATATGCTGCAGCAGTTATTTGGTTGATGTGCGCTTCAGGAGATGTGCCTGGTGTTATACTCACCCCAAGATCTTTTTCCTTGAGTGAGGTTTGTAGTCTCTGACCCCCTAGACTGTACTCCGTCTGCGGCCTTCTTTGCCCTTCCCCAATCTTCATGACTTTGCACTTGGTGGGATTGAACTCCAGGAGCCAATTGCTGGACCAGGTCTGCAGCCTGTCCAGATCCCTTTGTAGTTCTGCCTGGTCTTCGATCGAGTGAATTCCTCTCATCAACTTCACGTCATCTGCAAACAGGGACACCTCAGAGTCTATTCCTTCCGTCATGTCGTTCACAAATACCAGAAACATCACTGGTCCTAGGACTGACCCCTGCGGGACCCCGCTGGTCACAGGTGCCCACTCTGACACCTCGCCACGTACCATGACTCGCTGCTGTCTTCCTGACAAGTATTCCCTGATCCATTGTAGTGCCTTCCCTGTTATCCCTGCTTGGTCCTCCAGTTTTTGCACCAATCTCTTGTGTGGAACTGTGTCAAACGCCTTCTTGCAGTCCAAGAAAATGCAATCCACCCACCCTTCTCTCTCTTGTCTTACTGCTGTCACCATGTCATAGAACTCCAGTAGGTTTGTGACACAGGATTTCCTGTCCCTGAAACCATGTTGGCTGCTGTTGATGAGATCGCTCCTTTCTAGGTGTTCCACCACTCTTCTCCTGATAATCTTCTCCATGATTTTGCATACTATACATGTCAGTGACACTAGTCTGTAGTTTAATGCTTCATGTCTGTCTCCTTTTTTAAAGATTGGGACTACATTTGCTGTCTTCCATGCCTCAGGCAATCTCCCTGTTTCGATAGATGTATTGAATATTGTTGTTAGGGGTACACATAGCGCCTCTGCTCCCTCTCTCAATACCCATGGGGAGATGTTATCTGGCCCCATTGCCTTTGAGGTATCTAGCTCACTCAGAAGCCTCTTCACTTCTTCCTCGGTTGTGTGCACTGTGTCCAGCACTTGGTGGTGTGCCCCACCTCTCCGTCTTTCTGGAGTCCCTTCTGTCTCCTCTGTGAACACTTCTTTGAATCTCTTGTTGAGTTCTTCACATACTTCACGGTCATTTCTTGTTGTCTCTCCTCCTTCCTTCCCTAGCCTGATTACCTGGTCCTTGACTGTTGTTTTCCTCCTGATGTGGCTGTACAACAGTTTCGGGTCAGATTTGGCTTTCGCTGCTATGTCATTTTCATATTGTCTTTGGGCCTCCCTTCTTATCTGTGCATATTCGTTTCTGGCTCTACGACTGTTCTCCTTATTCTCCTGGGTCCTTTGCCTTCTATATTTCTTCCATTCCCTAGCACACTTGGTTTTTGCCTCCCTGCACCTTTGGATAAACCATGGGCTCATCCTGGCTTTTTCATTATTCCTGTTACCCTTGGGTACAAACCTCTCCTCAGCCTCCTTGCATTTTGTTGCTACATATTCCATCATCTCATTAACTGGCTTCCCTGCCAGTTCTCTGTCCCACTGAACCCCGTTCAGGTAGTTCCTCATTCCTGTGTAGTCCCCTTTCTTGTAGTTTCGCTTCATTCGTCCTGGCCTTCCTGCTTCTCCCTCCACTTGTAGCTCTACTGTGTATTCGAAGCTTAAAACCACATGGTCACTGGCCCCAAGGGGTCTTTCATATGTGATGTCCTCGATATCTGCAGTACTCAAGGTGAATACTAAGTCCAGCCTTGCTGGTTCATCCTCTCATCTCTCTCTTGTAGTGTCCCTTACGTGTTGGCACATGAAGTTTTCCAGTACCACCTCCATCATCTTAGCCCTCCATGTATCTTGGCCCCCATGTGGGTCCAAGTTCTCCCAATCGATCTCCTTGTGGTTAAAGTCACCCATGATCAGGAGCTTTGCCCTGCATGCATGAGCTCTTCTGGCCACTCTAGCCAGTGTGTCGACCATCACTCTATTGCTCTCGTCGTACTCTTGCCTTGGCCTCCTGCTGTTCTGTGGTGGGTTATACATCACTGCTATTACCACCTTGGGACCTCCAGAGTGAAGTGTTCCCGCTATGTAATCACTTTCTTCTCCGCTGTCTCCTCTCTCCAGCTCATCAAAATTCCAGCGATTTTTGATCAGCAACGCCACTCCTCCACCCCCCTGTTCCCTCTGTCTTTCCTCAGGATTTGGTATCCCGTTGGAAAGATGGCATCTGTTATCATACCTGTAAGCTTGGTTTCTGTGAGAGCTATGATGTCCGGTGATGCTTCTTTGACTCTTTCATGCCACTCCTCCCACTTATTTGTTATTCCATCAGCGTTTGTGTACCATACCTTCAGTTTCCTTTCCAACACTGTGGTTTGGGGGCCTGTGTGTGTGTGTGTGTGTGTGTGTGTGTGTGTGTGTGTGTGTGTGTGTGTGTGTGCGTGCGTGTGTGTGTGTGTGTTTGTGTGTGTGTGTGTGTGTGTGTGTGTGTGTGTGTGTGTGTGCGTGCGTGTGTGTGTGTGTGTTTGTGTGTGTGTGTGTGTGTGTGTGCGTGCGTGTGTGTGTGTGTGTTTGTGTGTGTGTGTGTGTGTGGGTATTAACTTCGTAATATGTAAAATTGTGACTAGTGAATTTATCGAAAAGTGGTTATAAGTTGTAAGTGTTGTGGTGACTTTTTCTGATGAAATTAGTTAAAACGAGAAAAATTGTGGGTTATGAGTGAAAATTGTGTCTTGTTGTGAGATGTTGGTGGGAGAGTTAGGGTTTGGGGGGGTGGGGAGAAAGGGTAAGATAAGATAAGATTTCGTTCGGATTTTTAACCCCGGAGGGTTAGCCACCCAGGATAACCCAAGAAAGTCAGTGCGTCATCGAGGACTGTTTAACTTATTTCCATTGGGATCCTTAATCTTGTCCCCCAGGATGCGACCCACACCAGTCGACTAACACCCAGGTACCTATTTGCTGCTATGTGAACAGGACAATAGGTGTAAGGAAACGCGTCGGAATTTCCACCCGCCGGGAATCGAACCCGGGCCCTCCGTGTGTGAAGCGGGAGCTTTAGCCACCAGACCACCGGGCCACCGAAGGAGAGAGAGAAGGTTACTTCTTGGGGAGTGACCTGAGATGTTATCTGAGATCGGTCAGATAAGATTCGCTAGACTTTTTCTGATGAAATAGTTAAAACGAGAAAAATGTCTAGACTTGAGGAGAGTGAATCTTTTGTTGTATTTTGTAAAGGAATTGTGGATTGTTGTGGGTATTAACGAAAAAATGTGGAATTATTTGGGTTATCCTGGGATTAAGAGTGAAAATGTGTAATGTTTTCCCTATGTTGTATATGAAATGTGTAAAACTGAGATGGTGACGACAAAGAAGATCCAGAACAAAATGCACAGAATTTCTTCAAGAGAAAAAGAATTACTCTATGTTGATTTTAGTCAATGAATTGTATCTTTCAATGAATTTGTATTTTTTTGTTCTTGGATGTATATGAAATGTATATGAAATGTATTGGTTGTATAATAAATAAATAAATGAAAATATTGTGTATTAGTGTTATCCTGCATTTTAAGTTAATGTTTGATCGACAAGATTCAGCCTGTTGGTCTGTGTGAGGTCAACACGTGACGTCACTGACATAGGGGGAGTCCATTTGGTCGACAAGATTCAGCCTGTGTGTGTGAGGTCAACATGTGACGTCACTGAACGCTGAGTAAACACATGTGGGGTGACGTCACACTTGTTTAGACCTGTAGTAAGAGAAAGTACCATGCCACATAGGGGGAGTTCATTTGAATGCTTACCCCTAGAGGGGGGAATCCAAAAAACTTGATCCAAGGAGATGTAGTCTTTGTATTATTGATATCGAGAAAAACTTGATCCAAGGAGATGGAGCAGGAATATTTGGGGTGGAAGTAGGTGGCGGGAGGTGTGGGGGGGAGGGTGTTGATCCGAGGAGATCATAAGAATTTCGAAACCCCATATGGGGGATTCCAAAAAACTTGGTCCAAGGAAGTGGAGTCTTTGTATTATTGATATCGAGAAAAACTTGATCCAAGGAAGTAGAAGTGGGTGGTGGGAGGTGTGGGGGGAGGGTGTTGATCCGAGGAGATGAAGCAGGAATATTTGGGGTGGAAGTGTGGTGGGAGGGGAAAACCCCCCAAAAATTGATCCAAGGTGATGGAGAGCACAAGAAAATGAAATTCAAAAACAATTCGAAAAAAATCGGAAAAAATTCGGGGAGCGGGGGCGATCCGGACGACGCTGCAGAAGGCACGGGCGGGCGCGAGGGCGGGCGCGGGTCGACGCGGGCGGGCCCCGGTCGGACGGATGCACGGGCGCGGTGCGGGGGGGCGGGGGTCGGCACTGGCGGGGTCGTGGGTGGGGTCGTGGGTGGGGTCGTGGGTGGGGGTCGTGGGTGGGGTCATGGGTGGGGGTCGTGGGTGGGGGTCGTGGGTGGGGGTCGTGGGTGGGGGTCGTGGGTTGAGGGCGAGGTGGTCGAGGGTGAGGTCAAGGTCATTAGATATAAAGGTATGAAAAGGCGGCACCCTTTGATACAGCACTCAGAAGAAACCCTAGACCGGAAGTAACACCTAGGTGTGAAAAGGCGGCATCGTTTGATACGGCACTCAGAAGAAAAGTATACTACTCCGGTATACCATACCATCACATCTTGGTTCGTATTTCGCTACATTGCACTTCAGTACACATCTACTTGAATGAGTAGTATATGGTCTGTATCTCTCTTCTTCATGGGCATTATCTATCACAGATGTTGAGTTTCTGGTTTCTTCATTACTTCCACCACTTCTGTTATTAGGCAATTTTAATGCTCACCATTTCCTCTGGGGATGTCACTGTGACTTCCTCCCCATGATTGAAATACGGATACTTCCACTAATTTTGACCTTCATACTCAATCTCTCTCTTGCATCGATCTCTCAGTTTGTTCTTCATCAACTGCACTAGATTTTACCTGGTGTGTACTAGCAGATTTTCATGACAGCATTCATTTTCCAATCCTCCACACTTCCCATTTGTATTCTACACCTCGAAGCCCACGCTGGCAATTTGACCAAGCGAATTGGGACCTGTACTCACGTCAAACTGCTTTTAGTGAAAACCCTGTGTCATTCTCTATTGATGAGCTGTTACACCTATTTTCCACCTTAGTTTTAACCACAGCCTCACACCAAACCTCGGGCAGGCCTTGTGCTCGTGTGGTACATTTGAGACGCCGTTCATGGAGCAGATATCATTTCAATAGGACCACAGAGCAACTCCTTGATTTTAAACAGTTAAAGAGCGGTAGCCTGCTGTGTCATCCGTAAAGCTAAATTCACTTGTTGGTGGGATTATGTTTCTATCGTCACTTCGGCTTCCCCTATAAGTGCAGTCTGAAAAAATGTACAGAAACTGAGTGGTAAATGCTTTCCAGACCTGGCGCCCATTCTTTTGGTTGCTGGAGTCTCAATAGCAGACCCTCTTGAAGTTGCCACCGAAATTGGTAAACATTTAGTCTGTATCTCTCAGGGGCTCCATCCATGCCCCTTGTTTCTTTCCTACAAGTGTGCCAGAAAGTTAGAGCCCTTAGACTTTTCCTCTAGCAGAGAAGAGTCTTATAATGTGCCATTTTCACTTCTGAAACAACAAACATTTACCACTTGCTGATCATCGGCAGCTGGGCCTGACGGTATTCATATTCGTTTGCTCAACCATTTACACCCATCAGTCCTTGCTGTCCCATACATCTATTTAATCTTATTTGGTCGCAAGGAGGTCTTCCCCAGCTGTGGAAATCTGCCATTGTTCTGCCGTTTCGTAAAGCAGGCACTTCGGGACATGATGCCTCCCGCTATTGTCCCATTTCTCTTACCAGTGATGTTTGCAAGGTGATTGAACGTCTGGTAAATAGACATTTGATGTTGTATTTAGAGACATACAATAGTCTCTCCATTAGTCAATATGGCTTTCGTAAGAGCCGTTCAACTACTGACCCTTTACTCCGTTTAGATATGTTTGTAATGCCTTCACCAATAGTCACTCAGTTATCGCCATCTTTTTTGATCTTGAGAAGGCATATGACACATCTTTGAGATATAACATCTTGGCCCTAGCTCACTCCTTAGGCCTCAGAGGCAATCTGCCTTTTTTCCTTAAGAACTTCTCATCTGAGAGACATTGCCGTGTTCAGAGTAATAATTTGCTTTCCCCTGACTTCGTCCAAGCTGAAGGTGTTCCTCAGGGATGTGTCCTTAGCACCATACTTTTCTCCTTGTTATGAATGATCTGCCGCCTGTTCTTCCATCTAATATTTGGTCATCACTTTATGTTGATGAGTTTGCTATAGCTTGTGCAGGTGCTGACTGTCTTGTCGCTGCAGTCTCTCTCCAGAATGCTGTCAACCGTGTTTCCAATTGGGCCACTGCTCATGGGTTTAAATTTTTTAGTACTAAAACACACCAAATTACTTTCACCAAACTTTCTATCGTCCCTGATACTCCATTGTACCTGTATGGTTCATGTATCCCTGAACGTGATTCAGTCAGGTTTCTCAACCTTCTGTTTGACTGTTGGTTATCCTGGAAACCTTATATTTCCTTCCTGAAGGCAACTTGTCATAGCTGGCCGAGCCTCCTAAAAAACTCTCGCTCATCTGGCTGAACCTCCTTAAAACCCTCGCTCATCTTTCATGGTGGGCTGATTATCAAACTCTCCTTCAGCCCTAATTTTATCGAAACTAGATTATGGCAACAAGATATATTCAGCGGCCTCTCCTGCAACCCTTTCTAACCTTGATCCCGTCCATCACCAAGGAATACATTTATGCCTCGGTGCTTTTTGCTCCTCACCTGTTGAGAGCCTATATGCAGAGGCGAATATTCCACTTTTGAATGATTGCCTCCGCTATTTTGTTCGCTCTCATGACCTTCGCAATCGTACATACAGGATAGTAAAGGACGTTAGTAGAGGTCCATTGTTTGTTCGTCGCCCCTGTTTACTCTATCCCTTTTCTTTTCATCTTTATTTGTTTGTCTTCTCTTTAGTTGCCCCCCTTCAAATGTTCATCTAGCATCTAACTTCTCCCTTTCCCCTTGAGAGGTTCCAACAGTTTGTGTCTGTCCTTCCCCAATGTCATGCATGAAAATTCAATTGCCTATAGTTGCTTCTCGCTTTTTCATAATCACTTCCGGGGTCATTCTCATGCCGTCGCAGAGTACAGTGAGGGTTCTAAATCCTCTGACAGTGTTGGGTTTGCAGCAGTGTTTCCGGACAGTGTAGTGAGAGAGCATTTTTTAGAGTCGGCTAGCAATTTTACAGCTGAATTGTATGCATTTCTCATAGCAATTATCCATATTGCATCTATGCCTGTGTCGCCATTTGTAGTAGTCTTGGACTCGCTAAGTGCTTTTCAAGTTATAAAAAAAAATTTATTTACCTCATACCCTGGTTCTTCATATACAACTTTAGTTACGCTGCATCTCTAGCAAAAACAAATATATATTGTTTTCTGTTGGGTCCTTGGTCATGTTGACGTTCAGGGCAATAAACAGCAGACACTGCTGTACAGTCAGCTGTACATGACCTCCCAGTTTCATGTAGACGTGTTCCATTCCATTGCAGTGATTTCTAACCACCTTCGCAACCGATGGCAACAACATTGGTCTGATATAATTCATGATAAATTTTATTCTGTCAAACCAAGCTTAAGTTTCTGGCTGTCTTCTTGTCATCGATGCCGAGGTTGGGAAACTACACTCTCCCGTCTTTGCATCAGGCACACTCGAATTACTCATGGGTATCTCATGGAGAGGGGCCCTGTTCCACTCTGTTAGAACTGTCAGTTTAGAGTTTCGGTTAGTCATTTTCTATTGGACTGACCAGTCTATCAGCATGCAGAATTTACCTCCGACGTCATCACCACTCTAATGCCCTGACTTTATCTTCCCTCCTTGCTAACGGACTCACCTTTGATTCAGTCTCCATCGTTGACTTTTTGACAGCAACTGATTTACTACACAAACTTTGATGATATTTCTTTTAGCACTCCTCACAGCCCTTTCTAACTCTCCCTCTGTTGTCCTCACTACCCATGTTACTCTATGATCCTACGCTATCCCTAGCTCTCCTGCGCTGTATGACCCTTCTAGGTTTAGCGCTTCTTTTTCGATTATATTATTTTTAATTTCAGACATTAGAATATTGTATGTATTTTCTATTTTTCAGCGGTTTTCAACAAAATTTTAAGATCATTAAAATATATAATGAAAATGAGTCATTTAATTCAGTTTAATAATTTAGAGAAGATATTCAACTTGTCAACTTTAATTTGAGATATTGAATTTATGTTTATTGCAGTTAAGTACCTTTTTTAATTTGTGATTTTTTTAATGTTTTAACAGTTTCATATTTAATGTAAATGAAAATTATTGAAACATATTTTTCTAATGTATTTCTGTTTATGTATTCATCAGATATTATTTCCAGAAATGTTATTAGTATTTTTATCAATTTGAAAGCCTGACGGAAGTGAGGCTTATAAGTTATTTAACATTCACTTAAAATTACGTTATTTAATATTTACTCTTCCAGTGTTATATAATACTCATTGTGTAATAAACTTTCCCTTGTATATTGAACATATTCACTATAATTGTTATTTAATTAATAATTTAATTTACAATTATTTTATAATTTAATTTTTAATTAATTTATAATTTAATTTATAAATTAATTTATGATTAATTTATAATTTAGTTTATAAATTATAATTTAATTTATAATTTATTCTTATGATGCACAGAAAGTGTGGAGAAATTTTCTCCAGGAGGGGGGTATCAGCCCCCTTCAGCCCCTTTCTGCCCCTTTCAGCCCTGAGGGGCCCAGCCCTCTCAGAAGGGGCAAGCATCTTGTTTACTGCTACAGCGAGTAATTGATAGCAGATGCAGTATGAGTATGGGACGTGGTCGCTTCGACCTACGCTCCTGGCAGTGTTGCAAAGTGTAGTTTAATAAGAGACAGTACATCTCTTACTTTAGCAGGACAATTAAGGAAAATCCTGCTCCCTCTTTATTACCATAGTAAAGATAGTGGACATTGTTGTCTATGCTTAAGACAGCAAGAAACAAACATTTTGCTTTGCTTCATCGAGGAAGTGGCAAGGAAGCAAAAGTACTAGGTCAGCATTTTTTTTTGTGCAAGGGGCAGTGATGGCATGGGGCGCTGTGGCGTCTTCAGATTACTTTTGACTCTACTGAGAGTGACACTGACGCCAGGATAACCAACAAAGAACGATCTGTGCGTTAGTGTGAACAAAGTGTCTCACAAAACACAATAAACACTTAAGAGAAGTGTGATCAGCTTCTTTAGTGATAAGATTGTGAACAATAAAGACAAATCTTGTGGAACATAGTGTACCAGTGTGCGTATTCCTAGACTATGGAAGATGTGGACATCCAAGGACACTTCAGCTTCTATCAAGTCACTGATACCTGTCGAAGGTGTGAAGAACACCATAGCTCACGCTACAAGAGCAAGGTAGGTTACGAATTTCTTGTAGTACGGGGGACTGCGCAGTTCTTGAGTCGCAAGGAGTTTGTAATCAACCTATAGTCGGCAGCAAGGGGGGGACTTTTGAGTCCAAACAAGTATGTAATTTGTCAGCCATCAGTGAATGAAATATGCTGACATAACACCCCCTAGGGGTAATTTATAATCTTACAAATTATAACTCTTTACAGCCCATTGAGAGATGACTTCGACAGCTTCTCAAGACCTCGTCTGCAGGGGCGGCTGTGCAGGTGATGAGCTGTCTTTCTAAGTTATGTACAAACTCTTCAAACTTAGCTGGTAATGCCATTTCTCAACATATTGGTCATGCTCGAACCGGATAAAGGCCACACTGTGGTCCAAATATGTTGTACTACAGTGTACAAATAACCTACGAGCCAAGGTCCTTCGAAAAACGCTGTAAAACTAGTGTTTTACAATTTAAATCAGTATAAATGAGTCCCTCCTGACTAAATCACAGAGAATGGGCAGCCAAAAGAAAACGGGCGCTCACCCAGCGTTCACCCAAAGAAAACGGGAGCTGGGTGACTCACCCAACAAGAAAACGGGGGATGGCATCCAGCATCCACTGCTCCAAACTCGAAGAAGTGCTGATTAAGACAACAACCCAAGTGATGTTTGGTTTGTATGAGTGTATATACACATAGTGTTTATAATGTTTATAGACAGAAATTAAGAGACAAGATTGTGTTAAAGTTTGTTTCTTATAGATATGCCTGTTATATTAAAGGAATTTATATATAAAGTGCAAGCTTTCAAATACATATTAACAGTGACATTTATATATGTGTAAGTAATATTCACGTGTGATTTACAGTTATACAATGACATTTATAGAGTATAGTGAATGAAGTGTATAACATCGTTATTTACTATTAATCATCGTGGTCAGGCTGACACAGCACACTCAAGCCATAAACACCAGCCATATGTACTCTGTACCCTTCATGGTCATTGACCCTGAGGTTAAGCTTAGTAGGTCAGTAGTGTGTGACTAGATTATTGCTGACTTAAGCAAACAAAAGCTCAGCTGTTTATAGCAGTACAGTGTTTTTTAAACACTCTAAGTGTGGTGCTAGAATTTTCAGTATACCATTAAAATGGCTTGTTTGAAAACTCAGTTTCAGTCTTTACAGACTAAGATTACACAATTAGAAAATCTAATTTCAGTCTGTATAGGATTAACTCAAGATACAAACATAGATTTTGATGATCTTGAGGTCAAATTTGAATTATTTATACAACGTCTGGAAATAATTAATTCAGACTATACACATTATGAAAGTAAATTTCTTGAATCAGATCCATCTGAGGATGAAATTAAAAATGTTTTGGATACTTTTAGTAATCAACAATTAAGGTGGACAGGAGTACAGGCTATCTGCCGCAAAACTCTGTCACAGAGACCTACTGTAACTAGTGGTCAAACACCTGTTACACCTGTAACAACAGCAAGTGTCCCATTACCAAGCTTACCTACATTGTCATTACCTATTTTCCAAGGTCATAATTATGAAGAATTCATTAGTGGTTTTCAATCCATAGTAAATTCACGAACTGACATAGATGAGATTGCTAAGTATAATTATCTTAAATGTCTTGTGAAGGGAGAACCCTATGAACTGATTAAGTCATTTCCGGTGGTTAAAGGCAATTATCAAATAGCCTTACGTGTCTTAGCAGACAATTACTTTGATGATGACCAGGCCAGAGTTAGACATGCAGTCTTAATATCAAGCTTGAAGCCACCCAAACATTGTTTTTCAGACTTACAGGCATTTAGAATCACATTAGACAATAGTCTCAGATCTCTAGATGCTAAATATGACCTAAGGCAATGTGATTGGTTTATCAGTGGTATTGTACAAGATAAGTTGTCACCACAAACTATTGAACGATTAAATATTATGTTCAATAACCGCTATTTCACTTGTGAAGAAATTAGCAATGGTTTACAAACAATAGTTTCATGCATGCAAGCAACGAGACAAGATGAAAAATCCACAAATCCACTGGATAACAAACCTTCAACTCAGTATAAAAAGAGTATACCTACTCTCACTAAACCACAGAATGGGAAATCCCATATAGGCATTTATCAAGCTGTGAATACAACAGACAGTAAACAGACTATCATACATAAACGTACTCCAAAATGTGTACTTTGTGATGGAACACATTGGGCACAGTATTGTATTCAATACACATCAATGGAGGCACGTAAACAACGTGTTCATCAGCTGAAAAGGTGCATCAAGTGTTTAGGTGAACACAAGGGAGGTAAATGCTCACTGAAGAAGTGTTTTAAATGCAAGGGTATGCATCATACAGCATTATGCCCAAATACTTTTGCTGAACAACAGAAGACTTCCACAGAATCAGGAAGTCAACAAGCAACAGCATTAAATGTGAGAGATAAGTTTAAAGAAACTGCTCTCCCGGTAGCTCGAGTTGAGTTATCTAATAAATTACACAAAACCAATGTGCTAACATTATTTGATCAAGGCTCACAAAGGTCCTTCATAAGAAGAACAGTGTTGCAGAAACTGAATAAACAACCCTATGCCAAAATACAGTTAGATATAGCTGGTTTTTTCCACAATTCTGGTAAACAGACATATGACGTAGCCAGAATCACTGTTGGCCTAGGAAACAGGAAAAAGACAGTAGAAGCTGTGGTAGTAGATGATTTGCCTAAGTCTGTGCAGATCCAGGGATTAAAGAAAATAGTTGCAGCACTGAAAGCAGCTAAGGTCAAGTTAGCCTGTCCTGACATACAGACGGACACTATTAGTCCAATTGATTTAATCATTGGAAGTGATTATTATCACTGTTTTGTGCAAAATATAGTAAGTAAACATGATGTTCACTTGCTGAAAACAGCAGGAGGTCACATGAGATGTGGTCCCATTCCCTCTCAAGGTGGGAAAGAAGCTGATATTGATTCAGTGGAAAATGTACTAGTTACGAGAATAACCGCTGATCATGTACCACAGCAAAAATTATCATTACTGGAAGAAATGAATGAACCAGTTGATAAGTTGTGGGATTTAGATGCGATAGGTATTTATGTAAATAAACCAAGCCCACAAGAGTCTCAGACTTATAACCAATATTTGGACACTGTCAAATATAAAGATGGACAGTATTGGGTTAGGTTACCATGGAAATTAAATCCACCACATCTGCCTAGCAATTATCGCATGGCTTTCGGACAAATGAAAGCACAAATACATGAGCTCAGGAAGAATCCAGAGCTACTGACTGTCTATGATAATATCATACAAGAACAGTTGGACAATAAATTCATTGAGGAAATAGTCGAAGATAAGTTGAAGACAGAAGCTCATTATCTCCCGCACCATGGAGTCAGAAAGGATTCTGAAACCACTCCACTACGTGTTGTATATAATTGCAGCGCACGTGCAAATAAAGATGTAGCAAGTCTTAATGACTGTCTGATGACCGGACCCTCACTAACTGAGAAGCTTGGAGACGTGCTTATGAAATCTCGCACAAACCCATATGCCTACACGGCTGATATTTCCAAAGCTTTCTTAAGAGTAGGACTACAAGAAATAGATAGAGATTATACTCGATTCTTGTGGCCTGAAAATCCACATGATCCTCAAACTCCTGTGAAAACTTATCGTTTCAAATCAGTATTATTTGGTGCAACATCCTCTCCATTCTTACTAGAAGCCACTCTAAATACACATTTGAAGAAATCTGAAAGTCCCTTCAAAGAAATCTTAAAGAAAAGTTTCTATGTGGACAATCTTCAAGGTACTGTATATAAAGAGGAGGATTTGAAATCCATATACAGAGAAGCTAACAAGGAGATGAAAGAAGCAAATGTGCCTCTAAGGATGTGGAATACAAATTCAAAGCAATTAAGGGAACTTATCAAAGAAGATTTCCCTGAAGCTGAAATTCCTGATTGCAACAATATGCTGGGACTTAATTGGAACACACAGGAAGATACATTGAGTCTCAAAAGGGTAAACAATAAATCATGCACTAAACGTAGTTTACTGTCAGAGGTATCACAATGTTTTGATCCTCTAGGACTCGTCTCACCAATTACCATAAAAGGTAAAATGCTTATGCAAGATGCATGGAAGCTCAAAATTGGATGGGATGAGAAATTGCCTCTAGAAATGAGTCAAGCATGGGATGAAATATCCAGGGAGTTTAAGCAACTTCATCAAATTAAATTTCCCAGACAAACAGGTCAAGAGGGAAACAAGTACACATTACATGTGTTCTGTGATGCGTCAACCAGAGGTTATGGCGCTGTAGTTTACATGAGTAATGCTGAAGGAAGTACACTAATTACTTCAAAGGCCAGGGTAACACCCTTGAAGGTCAGAACAGTACCACAATTGGAAATGACAGCACTCTAATGTAGGTACAAAATTAGCTGTCTATCTCAACAAAGCACTTGATCATCTCAATATTGAAAAAAACGTGATCTGGAGTGATAATGAAGCAGTTCTCCAGTGGTTAAGAAATAATAAGAGTAAGCTGGTCTATGTACAGAACAGAGTAGCAGAAATAAAAGAGATGCACAGAGATTATCTCTTTCTTCACGTCTCTACCCAAGAGAATCCAGCTGACATGTTGTCACGTGGTGTCCCACTCAAGAAATTTGTGGATAATAAATTATGGCTCCACGGACCGAACTGGCTCTCTAATGAAAATAACTGGCCTCAGCAAAAAGCTCACATTATGCCAGAAGAAACAGTCTGCTTGAACACATCAGAAATAAGTTGTGTAAATACTGCAGACACAACAGAAATAGTCATTGATGGATCTAAATACTCATCTTTGGGTAAACTCTTAAGAGTTACAGCTCTTGTCTTTAAATTCGTTAAAGGAATAAAACCTGATTATGAATGTCTTGAACCCATTAAATACTGGGTGAAACTAATACAGAAAGATGTTTTCTCTACAGAATATAAATTTCTAGAAACACAAGATAAATCCCCAAAGAAACCTGTCATGATTAATTCTTTAGGACTTTATCTCGACTCAGAAAAGATTATAAGATGTCGAGGAAGAATTCAAAATTCTTCACTACCTAAAGAAGCCATACATCCAATATTGATCCCCAAGAATCATTGGCTAACAAAACTGATTGTGCAAAACGCCCACAGTAACGTGTTACATGGTGGGGTAGCTGACACACTTTGTCATATACGACAATCCTACTAAATACCTCAAGGTCGACAAAGTGTGAAAAAACAAATAAAGGACTGTATTACTTGTCGTCACTATGATATGCGAGTATGTCAGTATCCATGTCCACCTCCATATCCCTCTGAAAGTGTTTGTCATATCACTGGACCAATAAATTTAACCAAAACAGTTGACAAAGTTCCCATCAAGGTGTACATCTGTTTGTTCACTTGTGCTACGACTAGAGCAGTACATCTAGAAGTAGCCACTGACATGTCTGCTGAAACCTTTATCAAATTATTCAGAAGGTTTGCAGCCAGAAGGGCATGTCCCAGACTGATGATTTCAGATAATGCAACGAACTTTGTTGCTGGTGCTGCTTACATAAGCAAGATCTTTGATCAACCGGAAGTACAACAGATGCTGAATCAACGCAGTTGTCGTTGGAGATACATTCCTCCTAAATCTCCATGGCACGGCGGATTTTATGAAAGAATGATCGGCATTGTAAAACGTTGTTTAAGGAAGACTCTTCACCGTCAAAGAATAGACTTAGAAGAATTCCGTACAGCTGTGACTGAAATAGAAAATAGAGTCAACAACAGACCTCTAACTTATGTTACCGATGATCTGGACAATTTAGAAGTGTTAAGTCCATCTCATTTACTCCATGGCAGAAGGCTCGAACCTGTTCCTCCCATGAATGATAAAGAAATCATAGAGGATCCTACTTATTTCGAACCTGAGCAACTCAGAAGTAAATTCAAACACCTTAATAAAGTGATTGAACATTGGGAGAAAATTTGGCGAGAAGACTATCTCACCTCATTGAGAGAACACTTCTATGGAGCTGGTGTTCCTGAAAATCATAAGTCCTTAAGACCTGGTGACATAGTGATTATTGACAATGACGGTCCGAGGTCCCAATGGCCACTTGGAAAAATTGTGACCATATATCCTGATGCAAATGGAATCATCAGGACAGTTGATGTTTTGAGCAAAGGTGTAGTGAATAAGCGGACAATAAATAAACTAGTACCGTTAGAATTACACAGTGTTGAAAACAAAATTAGTGATTCTCCAGAAACCACACAGACTAAAGCTGTTCAGAAAAGACAAGCAGCAGTGGTGGCGAGTGAGAAAATCAAATTAATGTTAAGTGATGAATAGTTCACCTGCAGCGAACCTCCGCCACCCCCCAGTGTGGAGAAATTTTCTCCAGGAGGGGGGTATCAGCCCCCTTCAGCCCCTTTCAGCCCCTTTCAGCCCTGAGGGGCCCAGCCCTCTCAGAAGGGGCAAGCATCTTGTTTACTGCTACAGCGAGTAATTGATAGCAGATGCAGTATGAGTATGGGACGTGGTCGCTTCGACCGACGCTCCTGGCAGTGTTGCAAAGTGTAGTTTAATAAGAGACAGTACATCTCTTACTTTAGCAGGACAATTAAGGAAAATCCTGCTCCCTCTTTATTACCATAGTAAAGATAGTGGACATTGTTGTCTATGCTTAAGACAGCAAGAAACAAACATTTTGCTTTGCTTCATCGAGGAAGTGGCAAGGAAGCAAAAGTACTAGGTCAGCATTTTTTTTGTGCAAGGGGCAGTGACGGCATGGGGCGCTGTGGTGTCTTCAGATTACTTTTGACTCTACTGAGAGTGACACTGACGCCAGGATAACCAACAAAGAACGATCTGTGCGTTAGTGTGAACAAAGTGTCTCACAAAACACAATAAACACTTAATAGAAGTGTGATCAGCTTCTTTAGTGATAAGATTGTGAACAATAAAGACAAATCTTGTGGAACATAGTGTACCAGTGTGCGTATTCCTAGACTATGGAAGACGTGGACATGCAAGGACACTTCAGCTTCTATCAAGTCACCGATACCTGTCGAAGGTGTGAAGAACACCATAGCTCACGCTACAAGAGCAAGGTAGGTTACGAATTTCTTGTTGTACGGGGGACTGCGCAGTTCTTGAGTCGCAAGGAGTTTGTAATCAACCTATAGTCGGCAGTAAGGGGCGAACTTTTGAGTCCAAACAAGTATGTAATTTGTCAGCCATCAGTGAATGAAATATGCTGACATAACACTCTCTAGGGGTAATTTATAATCTTACAAATTATAACTCTTTACAGCCCATTGAGAGATGACTTCGACAGCTTCTCAAGACCTCGTCTGCAGGGGCGGCTGTGCAGGCGATGAGCTGTCTTTCTAAGTTACGTACAAACTCTTTAAACTTAGCTGGTAATGCCATTTCTCAACAGAAAGATTTGAGTTGTTTTTCCCTCCAAGATGACATTCAGTCCCAGATAGGAGAATCCTTTCATGGCATTCTTTGAGTGAGAAGTATTCTTGCTACTGATCAAACCATGAACAAGTCCATGTTCATGGTATGATCAGTAGCCTACCATAATGGTGCCTACCTCAGTTCTTTAAAAATTCATTATGATACTTAAATGTACTCTGCTGGTTTGTAGTTAGTGGTAGTGTACACACATCCAACCCAGGAGGTCTATGTTCAGCATAAGTGTGCTCTTGAAAATAAATGGTATAAAATACCGAAATTATGGAAACATAAACACATATGCAGTTTAATGTGGTCGTTTATTGAAAACGTTTCGCCCACACAGTGGGCTTTTTCAAGTCACAAACAGATCTACCTGGGGTGGAAGGTACGGGAGTATTTATAGTCAGGTTCAGAATGTTGAGGTCAGGTGGAGAATGTTGCATCTGATGATCCACTGGGTGGGGTTAAAGAGTCTTGGGTAACTTGACAGGGGTATTGGACAAGTTGTGAGTAGACTTTCTGTGGTGTTCTATGTTCTTATGTGGGATAGCGATGAAGAAGTTTCTTGGCAAGTGGTTCAGCTATGTTATAGAAGCCATTGTTCTGGTTGAAATTGTTGGTTATAGAGATAAGCGATGATTCTAGGATTCTTCGGTATTGAGTGATGTCTTCTGTGGCGATAAGTCTTGAGTTTCTGTAGTTAATTAAATGGTTGTGTGAATTGCGATGTTGTACACAGGCATTCCTTGTATCGTCAGTCCTGCTTGCGTATTGGTGTTCTGAAATACTTGTTTGGAGGTCTCTTGATGTTTCGCCCACGTATAATTTGTTGCAGTCATTACAAGGGATTATGTATACCCCTGCAGAGGATGCAAGCTTCTCCTGTCTACTACTGGTGATGTCCTTGATGGTCGTGGTTGTGGAGGTAGATACTTGGAATGATGTATTGGAAAAGATGTTGGAAACATGTTTGGCAATGGAGTTGGTGGGGAGGACTATGTATCTGTTCTCGGCAGTGTCTTCTCTGGGTGTGTTGAAGATGTTTAATGCCCGCCGTCTGCAGTCTCTGATGAAGTGACGAGGATAGTGGAGTTTAGAAAATACTTGTTCAATTTTAGTGCATTCTTCCTCAAGGAACTCATTGCTGCAGATTCTGAGTGCGCGCAGGAAGAAGCCTATAATTACTAAAACTTTTCTTCAAAGGGCTCGCTGTATTCTGAGGAACTCAGAACAAGGGAAGAAACTTCTCCACACCATACCCAGCAACCCCAGACCTGCCAGAATGTACGGCCTACCAAAAACTCACAAGCCTGGTATCCCTTTGAGGCCCATATCTTCGGGAATAGGCAGTGCACCCCACCAACTCTCAGGAATTCTCGCAAAACACCTCTCCAAACTCTTGGGCACTATCAGTCCAGCACATCTCAAACACTCGGGTGATCTTCTCAATCGCATTCGCAACATCAACATCAGGAACAAGAAACTTTCCAGCCTTGACGTAACTTCCCTTTTCACCAAAGTACCTACTACACAAGCCATCGATCTCCTGCGCAGAAAAATTGACGATTCACTTGATCTTCCTATTCCAGCCAGCGATTCCATCGACCTCGTTGAACTATGTTTCGGCTTTACGCGTTTCTCTTTCGAAAATCACCTCTTTCAACAGACTTTTGGTCTACCCATGGGCTAGCCACTCAGTGCCGTCCTGGCGAACTTATACATGGAACATCTGGAATCCGAGCGTTTCTCCACCATTATTCCTTCGACTGTCACCTGGCTCCGTTATGTTGACGACATTCTCCTCATAACTCCCAGGCGCTTCAACGTTCAAGCTCTCCAAGACAAGCTCAACCAGGTCGAGCTTTCAATCCAGTTCACACTTGAAGAAGAAGTCGACAACACTCTTCCTTTCCTTGATGTTCTTCTCTGCAAAACTGACCATGAACTTCGTTTTAAAGTCTATCGAAAACCAACCAACCAAAACGATCTTCTCCACTTCTACTCTCACCACGACACCAAAACTAAACGTGGTGTAATTATAGGCTTCTTCCTGCGCACACTCAGAATCTGCAGCAATGAGTTCCTTGAGGAAGAATGCACTATAATTGAACAATTATTTTCTAAACTCCACTATCCTCGTCACTTCATCAGAGACTGCAGACGGCGGGCATTAAACATCTTCAACACACCCAGAGAAGACACTGCCGAGAACAGATACATAGTCCTCCCCACCAACTCCATTGCCAAACATGTTTCCAACATCTTTTCCAATACATCATTCCAAGTATCCACCACCAAAACCACGACCATCAAGGACATCACC
The DNA here is from genome assembly GCF_038502225.1 of Cherax quadricarinatus. NCBI lineage: Eukaryota > Metazoa > Arthropoda > Malacostraca > Decapoda > Parastacidae > Cherax > Cherax quadricarinatus. The sequence goes on from NC_091292.1 coordinate 65,683,082, forward strand.
AGTAGTAGACAGGACAAGCTTCCATCCTCCGCAGGGGTATACATAATCCCTTGTAATGACTGCAACAAATTATACGTGGGCGAAACATCAAGAGACCTCCAAACACGTATTTCAGAACACTAGTACGCAAGCAGGACTGACGATACAAGGAATGCCTGTGTACAACATCGCAATTCACACAACCATTTAATTAACTACAGAAACTCAAGACTTATCGCCACAGAAGACAACACTCAATTCCGAAGAATCCTAGAATCATCGCTTATCTCTATAACCAACAATTTCAACCAGAACAATGGCTTCTATAACATAGCTGAACCACTTGCCAAGAAACTTCTTCATCGCTATCCCACATAAGAACATAGAACACTGCAGAAGGTCTACTCACAACTTGTCCAATACCCCTGCCAAGCTACCCAAGACTCTTTAACCCCACCCAGTGGGGTTAAACCTGACCTCAACATTCTGAACCTGACTATAAATACTCCCGTACCTTCCACCCCAGGTAGATCTGTTTGTGACTTGAAAAAGCCCATTGTGTGGGCGAAACGTTGTCAATAAAGGATCACATTAAACTGCATGTGTTTATGTTTCCATAAGTGTGCTCTTTATATATAGAGTACTGTAATGTACTTATTTAGTGCCTGTGTAGTTACAAAGTCATAAAATTCTTCTGTGATAAAACTGATAAGTTTTTTAAAGTGTAAAAAATGCACATTACAATATTTAGCTGTACTTGATGATGGAACATATTACCTAAATGTTTGAAACGGTGGCCCGTGGCCCGGTAATAAAAGCTCTCGCTTCACAGGCTGAGGGTCCAGGTTCGATTCCCAGCAAAGGTGAGAATATTAGGTGTGTTTTCTTGCACCCATCAGTAAAATGGGTACCTGGTGTTGGTCAAGTGGTATGGGTCTCATCCTGGGACAAAAACTGACCTAATTTGCCAGAAATGCTCTGCATAACAAACGGCTTTCTATTTAATAATATGTCACTGATATCAGCTAGGCCTGTATAACATGTACATACATATGCTTGTAGAAATAAAGATTTTATTACAGTAGACCGTCGTTTAAACCAATTTCTTTTAAAACGTTTTCTCCATTACACTGATGTCTAATTTCTGCATATTTTCCTTTCATATTTCGTAAAATTCAATTTCAACAGTTCTACTTCTCGGTAGGGAAAAAATTCAGCGCCACAAGCTGGAAGGTGGGAATTTTCTCCTGTGTACAGTGAGCGCTAGGCAGTCTGCCTGTGGGTCAAGCCATTATCTTTTATGGGGGAGGCCCTAGTTTCCTACCCTGCTACCTCCTTACCAGTACTCGCTATATACGCGTCCAGTGTGGTACCCAGCATTGTCTGTGAATCGGGTTTTTCATTGCCATACATTGCATCTGCCAAGGAACTATGGCATGCAGGAAGTGGCAAGACACAGTCAGAAAGTTCAAGTCTTGGAATCATGAAGAAAATCGAAATATTAGACAATGTTAAATGTGGTGCCGGTGTAGTGGACATGACGAGAGCTTAGGACCTTAATGAAATGTTGATTCATTTGATTAAAAAGAGTGAATCAAATATACGGGCTTGTACAATGAATAACCTGGGCTGTCATCTGATTTACTGACTTGACTGACCTACTGACTTGACTGATATACTGAATAACTTGACTGATTTACTGACTTGCTGACTGACCTGATTTACTGACTTGACTGATTTACTGAATGACTGACTGACCTCATTTACTGACCTGACTGATTTACTGAATGACTTGACTGACCTAACTTGACTGATTTACTGAATGACTGACCTGATTTAGTGACTCGCTTACCTTGACTGACTGGCTTGCTGTCTTGGCTGACTGGCTTACTGAATTACTGGACTGATTTACTGAATGATTTGACTGACTGACTTACTGATGTACTTATTGATGTGACTTACTGATGTACTGATTTATTTAATGACAACTGATTTACTGAATTATTGAGTGACCTACTGACTTGATTGATTTACTGACTTGCTGATGGCTTACTGACATGACTTACCAACTTAACTGATTTACTGAATGATTTGACTGACCTGAATGAATGACCTACAGAACTGAATGACTGTATTGAGTTGACTAACCTACTGACTCACTTGACTGGACTTACTGACTGGACTACCATCCACCGTCTGCCCAGATGGGCCTCAGCATGCCTCTCCAGTCCCTCCTTCACAATCATCGACAAACACCAGCAACCACAATTTAAGGTAAATATTATTTCTGTTGTATTTGTAGCCTTGACTAACAAAAAAAAAAACATACATAATAGCAATGAACAGCAACTGCATTATCAGTTTTTTTTTTTTTTTTTGGGGGGGGGGGTAAGAGTTGGAGACCTAAAAATAAATTGTTTGGCTTTTTTGGGGGCTTCAGGAATATAACCCTATTTTTCCCATAAGCTCTTCAGTTCCGTTAACACTGGTTCGTCTAACACTGCATTTTCTGGAACTTAACTACCGTCTTAATCGACGGTTTGCTGTATATTATTATTATTAAAAATAGTAAACCCTCATAAAATGGCCATGTGACTTATTTCTAATATGAGATTTGAATGCCACTGCCTTCTCTATTTCAAATGTTACTGTATTGTATGATTCTTAAATATGCAAATAATGAATTCAACAACTGCATATCTATTTTGTAGATGTTCTGCCATCCAGTTGCTTTATCAAAATAAACTAAAAGTGGAGGTAATCAGTCCCTCAGGCTTGCAGAATTAAATACAGAAGACAGTAGAAAACAAAATAATTAGTCCTTCAGTCTAGGAACAGGTGTTAAACACCCCTCTCCTAGGCAGGTGTTCAACAACGAACAAATTGCATTATTGTTATACAGGCATAAAAATACTCTATGTGATTAGCCAGAATTTACTGAGATAAAGAAAGCTTACACACTGACTACTGGAAGCAGGAGCAGACTACTGACCCAGGCTGCTAAGTTACCTGCATACATGGCCTAAATCCTTACACTGCATTACTACACACAAATATCTCATAAGTCCCCCTTAATTTAACAAGAACAACTTAATTTTTAGTTTACTGATACAGGCAAGAAGGGCTATAAACAAGCAGTACAATAATTACAGTAAATATCTATATCAAAGTGTCCCAGCCAGCAAGTGCCTCTTCTGCACTTCTAATCTATGGGACAATATTAGCGTGTCTGACTAGGACGACTTCATGTGCTGTCATTCAGAGTTCCAACTGTTCATTGCCAACCAGTGTTGGCGAGAGACAAGAAGTTGACAAGTTTTTGTAAAAACGATGCATAGCAAGCTTTTATTTTAGAAGACATTTCATAGTACACTTAGTGGATGAAGGTCAGTCATGAGCAAAACTTCTATAATCAGGGTTTGATATTAGGTGCCTTTATGCATGCCATATAACATTGTTCAAGTGTCAGTGTTGGTATATGGCAAGCATACAATTTATTGTACACTAACATTCATTTATTTATTAGCAACTTCAAGTGACATAGATATAAAAAAAATAGGTAATTGAATATGAAATCAAATTTGAAACGCATTAATCTACTTGAATGCCCACTCTCTGACCCACCTACTTGATCAGTAAGATTAGTAGGTGCTCTGTATATGTTTATAGCAAAAATAACCAAAGGGCTCAAACCACAGTAGAGGAGATTGAAGGACGGTGTAGCGTCGAACTGTCAATTTACGGACCACGGTTCAATCTCCTCACCCAGCCTTCTGTTTATTCAACAGTTGTTTATTATAACTTAATTTGAGTTCGTATGTAGCATATTTAGTGTTTCAATTTATAAACTTCTAAATACTTTTTTTACAGTACATATATGATAGTTCAAAATTCTAGACATTTTTTCTATTATTATTATAGATTTAAGAGGGCCAAACCTTCAATGCTAGCTTTCTGTTATCAAATATAAATCATGATCTTTATAATACAAAAAAACTTATTTCGGGATGCTTTTAAAAAATATTGTATAGTATACAGTATAAGTATAGTATACAATATAATATACAGTACAGTGAGAGAAATGATAAATTACCGACATGATGGATAAAGACATGTAGTATAATGCTATCCATTACTGACAACCTTTCGCCCACACAGTGGGTTTTATCATGCACAGTGATGGGAAGAGTCAGGTGAGGCATGTTGAAGCTGATTCTTGGGTAGACTGATGACAGGTTGGACAGATATATGGCTGAGAAGAAATATAAACACATATGCAGTATAATGTGATCCTTTATTGACAACGTTTCGCCCACACAGTGGGCTTTTTCAAGTCACAAACAGATCTACCTGGGGTGGAAGGTACGCGAGTATTTATAGTCAGGTTCAGAATGATAAGGTCAGGTGGAGAATGATGCATCTGATGATGTACCGAGTGGGGTTATAGAATCTAAAATCTTAGGTAGCTTGGAAGGGAGATTGGATAAGTTTATAGATAACAAAAAGGCACAATACCGTGACTGGAACGATACACAAATAACCCGCACATAAAAGACAGAAGCTTACGACGACGTTTCGGTCCGACTTGGACCATTGACAAAGTCACACTAACAGAGGAGGAGCAGAACGGCTATATATAGGCAGGAAGAGGTGGAGGTAGTAGTAGTGGTAGAAGTAGTAGTAGTAGTAGTACAAGAATTGTATATAATACCGACAGGATGAAATGACACATGCACAACACCCAGGCATCCCCACCGTAGACGTTTCGCCATCCAGCCAGCCACTGGATGGCGAAACGTCCACAACAAAGACAACCAGACGCCGCACATGTGTCTAATTTCATCAGTAGATGTAGTAGAAGAAGAAGAGGAAGTAGTAGTGGTAGTGGTAGAAGTGGGAAATAAGGAAGACGAGCCAGTCAAATACAAAGGAAGGGGAGCACTGCAAGAGAGCTAGAAACCCACAGAGGGAGAGCAAGCGCACCGAGGTGCGTGAAAGGGGAAGTGGTGAAATAAAATAAAGAAGGAACAGAAACACGAGACAGGAGAGAGAAAGACAACCCAGAGGAGAAAAGGAGAGAGGAAAGGGGAAGAGGAAGAAGAAAAAGAAGAAGAAGAAAAAATGAGGATTCAGGTTAAGTCACGGGTGTTCTGAAGTTTGGAGCATTTTACAATGTAGTGGGAGAGGAAGGCATCTACAGAGACGAAGCCAGGGCTAAGGTTCATACAAGGAAAGTTGTGTATAAGAGAGGATTCAACTAAACGGCGACTGTTCGAGTTGGAAGTAGGGAAGACAGTTTTAGCAGAAGACCAGTCAATAGGATGGCTATGATCTCTGACGTGACAGAAAAGAGCATTGTTAGTGTCGGCAAGCCTAACACTACTTTTGTGCTCCCTAAGTCTGTCAGAAAGAGATCGACCAGTTTCTCCAAAGTATTGAAGAGGACAGGAGGAGCAAGAAATAGAGTAGACACCAGGAACATCTGTAGAGGGAGGAGAGGTATGAACGAGATTAGTGCGAAGAGTGTTAGTCTGGCGGAAGGTAAGCTTGATGTCTAAGGGACGGAGAGAATTGTTGAGATTAGAAAGACCGGAAATGTAGGGAAGGCAGAGGATAGAAGAGTTCCCATGAGTAGAGAGTTTGGGAGAGAAGAAATTGCGTTTAGCACGTGAGAGGGCAGAGTCTATGAAATGGGAAGGGTAGCCAAGACGGGAGAACGAATTATAAAGAGTGGAAATTTCTGCTGGAAGGAACTGAGGATCACAGATGCGGAGGGCACGGAGAAAGAGGGAGATAAGAACACTTTTCTTGACAGGGGAAGCATGATAGGAAAAGTAGTGAATGTACATGCCACTGTGCATAGGTTTACGGTAAACGGAAAAGGAAAAACCTGTATCTGAGCGGTGGACATGGACATCAAGGAAATGAAGTAAGGAATTAGATTCCCATTCAGCTTTAAACTTAATGGAAGGGGCAAGATTGTTAAGAGCTTCAAGTAAAGGTTGGAAGAGACTGGAGTCATGAGGCCACAGAGCAAAGATGTCATCCACATAGCGGAGCCAGAGTGAAGGTTGCACATCGAGGGTAGGAAGAAGAACAGTCTCGAAGTATTCCATGTAAAGATTAGCAAGGACAGGAGAGAGAGGAGAGCCCATAGCGACACCGAAGGTTTGGGAATAATATTTCCCTTGAAAGGAAAAGGAGTTAGAGTCCACACAGAGGCGGATCAGATCAAGAAAGACATCAGTGGGGATAGGGAGATGAAGAAACCCTTCATGGGCCTTCTCTCTAAGGAAATCAAGGACATCATCAAGAGGGACATTGGTGAAGAGGGACTCAACGTCAAGACTAAGCATCTTACAGGTTGGGAGAGAGCGAACCCGTTCAATGAAGTCTTGAGAGTGACGGAGGTGGGCAGGAGAAAAAGTACCAAGAAAGGGAGTGAGGGTTTTGGCCAGCCAAGAAGCAAGAGAATAAGAGACAGAACCTCTAGAGGATATGATAGGACGAAGAGGAATATCAGGTTTATGAGTTTTGGGAAGGCCATAGAAATAGGGAAGAGAGGGACAGATGACACGAAACCGTTGAACAAGGTCAAAGTCAGGAGGACAGAGGTCGGAGAGAGTCCTTAGTTTTTTGTTGAAAGTTCTCTTGATGCGATCAAGAGGGTTGGAAACGAGAGGAGTGTAGGTGCGTGAGTCAGAGAGCAAGACATCAGCTTTACGGAGGTAATCCTCTTCTTCTTCTACTACATCTACTGATGAAATTAGACACATGTGCGGCGTCTGGTTGTCTTTGTTGTGGACGTTTCGCCATCCAGTGGCTGGCTGGATGGCGAAACGTCTACGGTGGGGATGCCTGGGTGTTGTGCATGTGTCATTTCATCCTGTCGGTATTATATACAATTCTTGTACTACTACTACTACTACTTCTACCACTACTACTACCTCCACCTCTTCCTGCCTATATATAGCCGTTCTGCTCCTCCTCTGTTAGTGTGACTTTGTCAATGGTCCAAGTCGGACCGAAACGTCGTCGTAAGCTTCTGTCTTTTATGTGCGGGTTATTTGTGTATTGGATAAGTTTGTGAGGCCACCCGGGCCGGAAGTACCGGCGAATCTCTAATGAATGAACGAAGTTTGTGAGCAGACCTTCTGCAGACCTTCTTCCATTCCTATGCTCTTATGTGGGATAGCGATGAAGAAGTTTCTTCGAAGGTAGTTCTGTTTGTGACTTGAAAAAGCCCACTGTGTGGGCGAAACGTAGTCAATAAAGGATCACATTATACTGCATTTGTGTTTATATTGCCATTGTGTCGGTATTTTATACCATTTATTTCCATCCTATGCTCTTATGTGGGATAGCGATGAAGAAGTTTCTTCGAAAGTGGTTCAGCTATGTTATAGAAGCCATTGTTCTGGTCGAAATTGTTGGTTATAGAGATAAGCGATGATTCCAGGATTCTTCGGTATTGAGTGTTGTCTTCTGTGGCGATAAGTCTTGAGTTTCTGTAGTTTATTAAATGTTTGTGTGAATTACGGTGTTGTACACAGGCATTCCTTGTATCGTCAGACCTGCTTGCGTATTGGTGCTCTGAAATACGTGTTTGGAGGTCCTTGATGTCTCGCCCACGTATAATTTGTTGCAGTCATTACAAGGGATTATGTATACCCCTGCAGAGGGTGGAAGCTTGTCCTGTCTATCACTGGTACTGTCCTTGATGGTCATGGTTGTGGAGGTAGATACTTGGAATGAGATACATCATCATTATTATTATAATCAAAAAGAAAGATACATCATCAGATGCAGCATTCTCCACCTGACCTCAACATTCTGAACCTGACTATAAATACTCGCGTACCTTCCACCCCAGGTAGATCTGTGTTTCTATCAACTTTTCTGTACTCGACTGAAGAAGCCTACTGTGTAGGCGAAACGTTTCGAAATAAAGATACCAAACTGTTGCATATGTGTCTTACCTAACAACCTGTCGGTATTTTATACCATTTTAATGTTCAGATCTGTTTGTGACTCGAAAAAGCCCACTGTGTGGGCGAACGTTGTCAATAAAGGATCACATTAAACTGCATATTTGTTATTTATGTGTTTATGTTTCCATTGTGTCGGTATTTTATACCATTTAATTTAATGGCGAAAGAAGCGGGAAATGAAGGACTCCTGGTTTGGGGCCCGGGGCCTCCTGCAGGTTCTTCCTTTCGTTAAGAAGTTACCTGCACGAGGCTTTTATTGAAAGCTGTTGTTCGGATGAAGTCGTTTGGCGATAAAATTTATTAAATAGTGACGATTCCGGGTTTTGCATTTTAAAAATTCATATTCGAAAACCCTTTGTCGCCAAATGATCAGGTGGGTCTATTCGGCTGGCATATTTATGTTTGGGGAAATACATGAGGCCCTTTTTTGATTTTTCCCTCAACGTATATTTGGTCACAAATCTTTTTTGGGAAATTGTGTATACCTGTCCCCGGACCCATTCCCCTTTACTGATGTCTTTGGTAGTAGGGGAAGCAGTGGTGTATACTTAAATTTGGCGTTAGAGAAATGTGGGATTCGTTTAACAGTATAGTTGTTGGGGAGGCCTTTTTTACCCCAATTTTTTCGATGTGATTTTGGGATTTAAGATGTGTGCACGGCACCTACAGTCTGGTGAAATGGCGAGGATAGTGAAGTTTAGAAAAATTTGATTATAGGGAAAACGCATTCTTAAATTAATTGACTGTTGCAGATATGAAGAACACTTAGGAAAAAAATTATTTATGATGCCACATTTAGTATTGGGGTCGTGGTACAAGTGGCGGAGTGGAAAAAACCCAAAATTTGGGAGGTTTGCGACAGACTTTGAAATGTGGTTTCCAATAGATTTACAGAAAAAAAAAATTTTGGGGTGCTACTTGGTCTCCCAAAGGGTACTAATGGGCCATCGGCCCCCGGGGCAAGGAGGGTAGCAAAAAACCAATGAGGCCCCGGGTTCTGATTCGACATATAGAACCCGTCCCAGCTCACCTGGATCTCGGCTCCTAGGAAAATTTCCAATTTTTGGGATACAATCCAGAACATCTGAGGTGCTTCAGGTGCAAAGGGATAACCACCTCAGTGTCCAATGTCATATTAGGGGAAAATTACTGTCTGCAGGGGTCCATCTACGGGCTACTTGATGAACCAAAAAGTCTGGGGCCACAGAACCTCGATGCCCATACCACAGGGAAGAACCATGCCTGGAACCTGTACTGCCTGGAGGGCAGCTGGAAAAACCCCGGTTTTCCCGCCTCCAACAAGTAGAGTAGGCACGCACCACTGACAGTATCCAGAGGAGGCTGCGGGGCCACAGAACCCAGGGCCACCTTTTTTCCCCAAAAGGGAACGGGGGGAAACTGAAAAAAAAAATATTCGAATTTGTGTCCTTTCTCAAGGGCTCCCGGCCCTTTTGCTCGAGCTCACATCCCCCCGGGAGCTAACCCCGGGTCCATGCTGCAGGGAAAATGATTACCATCAACGTGTCTACCTGACACCACAACACCCTTTGTGAAGAACACCCCACCCCAAAAAAATACTGCAAGCCATACCGTAATTCCCCAAAAAACACTGGTCTGCATTTTGGGGAAAGTTTTAATTTTTTTTTTATTCATGGTTCGATCTTTCATACTTTTTGGGGTGCTTTTTCAAAAATTAAAAATTTTGCTCAACCTGGGTTTTGAATAAAATACAAATTAATTTTAAAAAAAATCGTAAAATTTTTAAAAAATTGTTGATGTGTTAAAAAATTTGGGAAGTAATCATGGAAAAGGGGAACGTTTGTTTCAAAAAAGAAATTTCCTAAATCAACATAAAAATCAAATGATTGTATTAAAAAGTAATTTCAAATGGTTTAGCCCCATTTTAACCAAAAAAAGGAAGGGTTTGATTTTTTCTTGTGCTGTGCATCAAAAACCATTACTTTAATGACCAGCAGTAATCCCCCATCGTGCTGACATTCCATTTTCCCCCGGGATCGAGTTTCCACTGTGCAAATATCCTGATGAAACCCCTTTCCTTGTTCCCCACTGTAGTCCCCCCCTTGTTGGGAAAATAGTCAAGATGTGAGGGAAAAAAGGGATCTTCCCCATTCTAGACCCAAATTGTTTTGGGAAAACCCGGGAAAACAGGCCTTGGGTCATTTTTTTTATATTCGGGGGGGAAACCTGATTTCCCCGGGAAATTGTGGACAACTGCTTGAATGAAAAACCCGGCATTCACCCAAACACCTGCCAATGCTTCATCAAAATGCTTGTCGTTCATCAATTCTGAATCGGGGGGCCAAAAAAGATTCCCGCTTTAGCTTACCTTCCATATAAGAGGAAAATTTGACTCCCGGTATTTTAAACCCGTTCAATTCTTGTTCAAGGCCTTCACTAAATTTTTTATAAGCCTAATTTGATTTGGAAAGGGCGGAGAAGAATTTTCTTTGGGGTCCCAATAGTGGACAGTTTTCACGTTGTGATTTCCAGTAAGAAGCTGGTTCTTGGGGCCAGTCTTTTTCATAGTGCTGGCTGTCTGCCCCATTTTTCCCAAAAAACAAAAAAAATGGGTATTTTTTTGATCCGCCTTGAAACGGTTCAAAAAGGGGGAAAGTTGCTCCCGGGGAAACTTAGGGGTGAATTCCCCAGAAAACAAAAACCCAGTGAATCAGCCTTTTAGACATAATTTAAAAATTTGGAAAAAAGGGGAAAAAATATTTATTTAACATTTAAGTTTTTTATATTTTAACATTTTAATTATAAAAACCCTTTTCATTTTTCTTATGTTATACGAAAAGAGAAAAGTAAACCCTTCCGGGATAACTTGAGAGCCTGATGTAGAGATAAATAAAAAACACAGGGAAACTTTTTTTCCATATATATATATATATTATATATATATATATATATATATATAAAAAATATATATATATATATATATATATATATATATATATATATATAAAATATATATATATATATATATATATATATATATATATATATATATATATATATATATTTAAAAATTTTCAAAAAAAAACATGCAGATCAGTGTAATCAAAAAATGTCGAGCAACCATGTCCCAACAAGGGGCATGTGCTACCTAATAGACCTTTTAGAATACAAAGATACCAAAACCAAGGGAAAATGTTCTTTTTAAAATGCATGAGGACAAAACTGAGTCCATGTGTTTATTGCAAAAAGTACCCGGGTTTTCCAACACAGAGCCCCGAGACAATCGTGCTTCAGCCGCAATACATAAATCTTACAGTGGAACACAGGCATTACATCATGAACGCTGACCATAGGCCCCAAAAACAAAGCACATCCCCCCCCACAGGTGAAGACTCCATAGCTAAAAATAGCAATTAAAAAAAAATATCTCCTTCGAGAGCCTCAGATGGTCAACCGGGGCATCTTAGGATTAAGACTCCAAATCAGAAATACAGTCCCCGACGACCCAAAAAATCTATCTTTCTACTTTTTTCGCCTCATTAGACTTGACAATGGTGTAGGACGGATTGAAAGGTCGCGGATAAGATAAATTATTCCCTAAACTTGAATTTCACCAGCAAAAAATTTGGTGCATTTCTTAATTTCAGTAATATATTTAAATGGATTAAGAATTTTTAATTAAAAAAAAATCAAAATTAAAATAAGATTAAATTTTTTTATTTATTTAAAAAAATTAAATTTAAAAACAGCTCAGACCGTAAGTTATGAAAGGTATTTAGTACCTTATTACTAGGTGTTAGTATACAACCATTAATCTAACTTCGTATACAAAGCCCTTTTTCTTTTCAGTGACATTATGTTTTGAAAAATTTTTACCAAAAAAAAAGTGCAAAAATTTCCTATAACGAGGATGTAGAAAGCTCCTGCCAGCCGGGGGGGGTGATAGGCTGCGGACCTTCCGGGTTGCATTTTTGGGTCTACTTCCCCCCGTCTCTTGGGGTCTTTTTAAATCTGCGGGTCCACTTGCTGATAGGCCCCGCTTCCAGCAGCCGCTGGGTCTGCTGGTTAACTTGCTTCGGGACGGACACCCCGCGCCCAAAACCGGGGTATCCGAGGGGAAAAAAATTAAATGGTGGCTATGTGAGCGTCCGTTCTCCCCCTCACGAATTTTAACCTTTAGATTCACCCCCCATAAAGCAGTTCCCCCATTTTTCCCACCCTGTAAAATTAACTTAGTACTTCATGAGTTTAAAGTTCCCCGAACACTACCAAGTACAATGCTCATCCTCTTTAACCTCACTCTGTGTATTATAAGCAGTTTCAAGTGAGAGTGCTAAACCCCTAGGGTCAAAAAAACAACTAAAGAATAAGGGGAAAAGATTGGGTTTAAAAAGGGGGGAAAAATACCAGACCTGCCCCCTTTAATTTAGTATTTAAGTGAGGCAAATTAATAAGGGATCAAGCCCTTCCACCTCTTCAAAAAGGGGCCCCTTGGGGACAGTGAAAAGACTTTTAGTCTGGGGGATTTGGACCTTTTGATCTTTCTCCCCCAACCTAATTACCCCCCACTCCCCTTCCTTACCCCATCTTCCATCCATCCTTTCCCTTTTTCCCGTCCCTTTTTCCATCCCTCCCTTCTTTTTCCTGCTTTTTGGGGCCCGGGGGCTTTTTTTCCCCTGAAATTCTAGCTCCTAGTTTGGGGGAAAGGGGGTTTTCTGTCCCATTCTTTTGAGGTCCTTGGAGTTGTTTGTTTGCTGTGGAAACTGAATCGTCTGGGATGTCCAAACCCCCTTTAATTCCCCTGCGCTGGCTGGGTATCCTTCGGGTGAAAAAGTATTTTGGGGCAGCCTTCCCCCTTCCGGGGGGTGATGGCTGAAGGAGATATGCCGTGGTGGATTTCAATCTTTTTGTCCCCCTGAGATGGGGTCCCGTGGATGAGATTGCTGTCCCGGGATGCTGGTTTATGGGCAAAGGCAGGGGGTGTATTGCACCAGGCTGCACTGAGGGGCCCCTTTGGGAAAACCAGAGGGGGGATATACATCCCTTTCACCCTGGGAACAATCCTCCCCCATTCCTCCCCTTTTTTTTCCCCTATCTTTTAAATAAAAAGAGGGGAAATTTTTCATGGGGGCCCCTACCCATGATTGGGCCCCCTCCCCGGGCCCTTATGAAGCACCCCTTTCGACCCTGGCAGGCCCCTTTTCCCGACCATTCTTTGAACCCTCTTCCAACCTAGTACTTTTTTCCGGGGAAAGGTCCTTTCCCCTAATGGGTACCGCTGTTTTGACCGGGGCTCTTTCCCCTGACCTCCCCATACGGGGGTCGACTTTGGATTATAAAACACAACTCAGGGGGTCCACCTTAAACTTTTATCCCAAAAGACCCCGATCTGTCACCGATGATTCTACCTCAGTTTCCTCTCACCTTCTAAAAAGCATCCCAATTTAAACAATTCCTTCAAAAATCCTTTTCAGACAAAAATTCTTTTTTTCTCCCAAAATTTTTTCTACTATCTTTTCCCACCACAGCATCAGCAAAAGGTTCCTTTGGGCCCATTTCCTCCCCCTTTCTTAAAGTGGGAAAACAGGGTACTTACAAAATGCGGAAAAAAAGGGACATAATTTTTTAAACCAGTTGTTGAAAAACATCGTTATGATTCGTAACACTTTGCTTAATTTTGCCGTGGGTCCATTGTCCTTCCCCCCATATAAAAAAAAAACTGATTTTCACTTAATGAAGACATTCTGGGGCAATCAATCCAGAATCTCCCGACCATTAAAGTTGACAGTTACATACTCCCCCCCCATGGGGAAGGGGCTATCCTTTTCAAATAACGGGCTAACTTTTGGCGGGGGAAAACCCCCATCTGTTTATAAATGGGGGCTGTTTACAAGGGGTGGGAGGTGATCCCACCCCGCAACAATGCAGAAAATGACGGCGCTTCTGTCACTGGCCGCAAAAAAACTGCAGGTCCCGTGGAAAATCCCCCTGTTTTGCAGCTGACCATAACAGTCCATCCCCGCAGTCACCCCCCTCTTTCTTTAACTGCAAAAAAGGGACGCCCTGCCTATTTTTAGCTGCTGTCTGATTTTCTTAAAAGAAAAAAAGATCCTTTGTCAAAAAAAAAAGAGGGTTTTCTAGGCTGTGGCAGTTTTTTATCCCAGGCTCCCAAAGGCTTTTTTTTTCTAGGGATGCTAGACCGCCCCAGACCCTGGTGGTTTTTTTCCCACAATTTCCTCTGTGTCCCTTTTGCAATACCTCTGTGTCCAACTTTTTGGTCCGGGGGCCGGGGTTTCCCGCCCCATCTCTTACTGTCTCTACCCTTTTCCTTCCCCTCATGCATCAATGTCTATGCGTCCCCTCGAGTCTAAATCGACGCCACATATCCCTTCTTCTCCCAAATCTGCATCTTTCCCCGTCCTCTCCTTAACCCACAAAACCCGTGACATTCCCCAAAAATGCTTCTCTCATCTCTGAATCTAGACCTTTTCCTCAGTCATCTAAAACCGTTGGGAAAAACATCCCCTCACCATGTACAGTTGTTTCCCCCTGTCACTTGGGAAAATTTTTGCTTGTCAAAACAACTCTTCCCCTTTTTTGGTGTCTTCCCTTTTTTCTCTTCACTTTTTCCCAAAATACATCTTCCTCCACCGTCGTTTTTCCCCACGTTTTTCATCTGAAATTATTGGGTTATCTTACGTTCATCGAGGAGAACCCAAAACCTTTTCTTTGGGCAATCCACCCCCCGTCACTTCACATTCCCATCTTCTGTGCCCCTTTTTTCAAATTATCCCAATACTTTCCTCCTTACCAGCTTCCCAATGTCTCATCATGTTGGCATTCTGACCCCCCCTTGTCAGTGGACATCTACAAAAAATTTTCTGATATGCTCTATTATTTTATCATGGCTTTTACAGTAAATATTCAAGGCCTTAGGGGTAATCGGCGGATCTCAAAAATTTCTCTCTCAGTTTTTTTCCCGTTTGGGTATTTTTAAAAAACCAAAAATTTTGATCTGCTGTTTTCCGTCCCATCTTTGGGGTATATTTTATTACATTCATCAGATCCTTTTCCCGATGGGGCTTTTTAAAAAAAGTGATTTTCATGCTCCAAGGTATACCACATTATTGGTCCCATCCATATTTCCTTTCAAAACCCAGCCACATTTACCGGGCAAGGGGAAAACGTCTTTAAAATCTTTCTCATCGGGCCCTTATCTATTCTGCATGTGGCATCTCTGATTTCTTCTCTACTTCCCTCCTCCTCTCCTCTTATTACATTTTAATGGAGAGGGGCTCTCGACTCTTTGATCAGTTAGGAGGCCTTTCACTTCTCCTCTCCAGGTTTTTAAAAACAAAACCCATTTCCCGGCTCTCCCCCTCCCAAAATCTTTTTCAAATTTTTCAATTTTTTCCCCCTCAACTATTTAAATATTCTTGTAAGTGCTCCCCCGATTTTAAAAAAACATGTGCAGTTTATGTGATCCTTTAAGGCCCCTTTGCCTAAAGGGACAGGGATTAAAGTCAGGTTCAAAAGTTGGGTCAGGTGGGAATGCTGTATCTGATGATCTACCGGGGGGGGTTTTAGAGTCTAAAATCTTGGAACTTGGCAGGGGGATTGGACAAGTTGTGAGCAGACCTTCTGCAGTGTTCTATGTTCTTATGTGGGATAGTTTTGAAGTAGTTTCTTGGCAAATGGTTCAGCTATGTTATAAAACCATTTTCGGGTTTAAATTGTTGGTTTTTAGAGATAAGCGATGATTCCCGGGTTTTTTTGGTACTGGGATGTCTTCTGTTGGGGTGTCTTATTTCCCCTTTGTTAATTAAATGGTTGTGTGAATTGCGATGGAAAAGGCATTCCTTGTATCGTCAGTCCTGCTTGGGATTTGTGTTCTGAAATCGTGTTTGGAGAGTCTTTGATGTTTCGCCCACATATAATTTTTTGCAGTCATTACAAGGGGTTATGTATACCCCCGCAGAGGATGGAAGGTTGGGCCTGTCTACTACTGGTGATTTTCCTGATGGTCGTGGTTGTGGGGGTGGATACTTGGAATGATGTATTGGGGAAGATGTTTTGGGGAAAAATGTTTGGCAATGGGTTTGGGGGGGACTATGTATCTGTTCTCGGGAGTGTCTTCTCTGGGTGTGTTGAAGGGTGTTTAATGCCCCCGTCTGCAAACTCTGATGAAGTGACGAGGGTAGTGGAGTTTAGAAAATAATTGTTCAATTATAGTGCATTCTCCCTCCCAAAGGGAAATCTTTCTGCAGATTCTGGGTGTGGCAGGGGAAAAGCCTAAAAATTTCACCCGTTTAGTTTTGGTGTGGTGAAGTAGAAGTGGGGAAAATCGTTTTGGTTGGGTTTGGTTTTTTGATAGACTTTTTAAAAAAGTTCATGGTCAGTTTTGGGAAAAAGAAAAATCAAGGAAAAGGGAAAAGGTTGTCGACTTCTTCTTCAAATTTTGAACTGGACTGGGGGTCGACCTGGTTGAGCTTTTCTTTGGGGTTTGAAGTTTAAGCGCCTGGGAGTTATGAGGAGAATGTCGTCAACATAAGGAACCAGGTGACCGGAAGGAATAATGGGGAAAAAGCTCCGGGTTCCAGATGTTCCATGTATAAGTTCCCGAACGGCACTGAGTGGGGGAGCCAGGCAGACCAAAAGTCTGTTTAAAAGGTGACGAAAAAAAACGCGAAAAACCGAAAATAGTTCAACGGACGAAATCGTAATGACACGATTGCAAATAAAAATACCCCCCGGCCCGGGGTTGGGAAACCCGGTCATAGGTCTCAAAAATCCCGCCCGTCGCGCCCCACTAGAACCCAAAACAATAAGATTCATCCAACTAGGTATATTTCTAAAACCCTAGGAAAAATTGGGACAGGCAAATTTTGTGACCACAAATGCAAGTTTTACAGACGAATCTCCAGCTGGGGTGGCCCTGACAACTCCCGGGTCAAGTCCCTACTGCCGTCAACATGACTTAAAAAATCGTAATGACACGATTGCAAATAAACCCTTTCCCCCCCGGGATTTAAACCCCCCCCATAGAAATCTCAAAAAATCCCGCCCGTCGCGCTAACCACTAAACAGTGCCCAATAAGATTCATCCAACTTTGGTATATTTCTAAACCCTAGGGAAAATTTGCAAGGCACCTCTGTGACCACAAATGCAATTTTTTCAGACGAATTTTCCAGCCAGCGTGGCCGTGACGAACTCTAGCTCAAAATCCTTCTGCCGTCAACAACTTATACCTAGTTGGATGAATCTTTTTTTAGCTGGTCTAGGGGGTTAACGGACGGGGGGAGTTTTGAACTTGGGCCGGGGGGTTAACCCCCCCGGGGGGATGGTTTAGTTCAACGAGGGCGATGAAATCGCTGGCTAAAGGAAGATAAAGTGAATCGTCAATTTTTTTGCGCAGGAGATCGATGGCTTTTTAGTAAATTTTTTCCTTTATGTTCTTCTCTGCAAAAAGACCACGAACTTGGTTTTTAAAATCTATCGAAAAAACCAACCAACCAAAAGATCTTTCCACTTTTACTCTACCACGACACCCAAAAATAAACGTTGTAATTAAATTTTTTCCCAAAGGGCCCCAAATCTGCAAAATAGGGTTTTTTGATGGAGAATGCAAATTGGGAAAAATTATTGTCTAAACTCCAAAATTTGTCACTTCATCAGAGACTGCAGACGGCGGGCATTAAACATCTTTAACACACCCAGAGAAGAAAACTGCCGAGAAGAGATACATAGTCCCCCCCACCAACTCCATTGCCAAACATGTTTCCCAAAATCTTTTTCCCAAAACATCAAATTTCCCAAATTTTTCCCCCCCACAACCCCCGACCATCAAGGACATCACCAGGAGTAGACAGGACAAGCCCATCCTCTGCAGGGGAAAAAGAATCCCCTTTTAATACTGCAACAAATTATAGGTGGGGGAAACCCTCAAAAGACCTCCAAAACGTATTTTAGAACACCAAGCAAAAAAAAGGGCTGACGATACAAGGGAAAGCCTGTGTACAACATCGCAACCACAACCATTTAATTTAACTACAGAAATCAACCCAAAACTTATCCCAAAAGAAGACAACACTCAATATGAAGAATCCGGAAAATTCCCATCTCTATAATAAAAATTTCAACCAGAACAATGGCTTTATAACATAGCTAAAACCCCTTTAAAAAACCCTTTATCGCTATCCACAAAAACATAGAACACTGCAGAAGGGGCTGCCCCACAACTTTTAATAACCCCCGCCGCTACCCAAGATTTTGACCTATAATCCCCCCGGGAGATCATCGGGTGCAGATTTCCCCCTGACCCAACATTTTTAAACCTGACTATAAATACTGCTGACCTTTTTACCCCCGGGAGCCCCATCAAGTTCTGTTGCACTGCTTATCACGATGCATTCTCAAAGAGTAAAAATCAAACCAAAAAGTGGGAAAACCCAAAGAGTCGTCCCAAACCAGCACTTTCAGCTGTCGTTAAAGGGGAGGCTGCAAGTCAAATGTAATCGGGGTTTTATCGCCCAAAGGCGTTGTCGCCCGTACCAAAACACAGAGGGTGGGAAAATACCTTCCCCCCTGCCACTCCCTTTTCAAGGGCCGGGGATTTCTTTTTCTTGACCCCCGCACTGAGGGCCCGGAGGGAAATGTGTTCCTGGGGGACTGACAACCTTATCACTTTCAGGCCACTGGGAAAACAAGTCATCTATCGAAGCAAAAAACCCTTGGGGGCCCAATTGGACTTCATTTAAAATTTTTAAGTTTATCCATGCTGGGAAAGGGCACCTTCAGTGACGTCAACTTGGCCAAGCCCCGAGCTCTTTGAGGGGCCCGGCTATTCACTACTTCCATCAACCCTAAAAAAAAGCAGAAAAAATTCCCAAAATATCTCCCGTGCTATAATTTTTACTCATAATTACAAAACAAATGATTGTCCTACCAAAAAAAGTTTTTTCCCCCTTGGCCGGGTCACACTTCAAGTTACTACTGCTTCACCACCTAAATGCTTTAACTGGGCCACCACCATACTCTTTCTGCCAGGGGCCCTACCAGAAAAGACATACTCAAAAAAACAACAAAAACCCAAAAAACCTAACCCAAAAAAACCCCAATTCTGCTATCCCCAAACTTCAACAGTTTTCCCCAAAATATTTCATGCCACCCAATTCCCCCCACTTCCTGCCAGCACCTTTGCCAAAATCCCCCCCAAGATTTTTTTGTTTTCATTATGTATGCTCATGTACAGAATGCAGCTGGAAATTGGGTTTCCCCCAACAAAATAATGAACTTTTCAAACTAAAAAAATATCCCGGCCTCCCTTCCCCCATCACCCCCTTCCACCGAGATCCAAAAACTACTGCAAAATTTCCAGCATCACCGTTTCCCACCGCTGTCACAACCTTCCCCTAGACACAAAAGATGGACCAAAACAGAGACCTCTGAGAGTCGGGAAAACCCACCAATGGGGTTCCCCTACCGGGGTTTATCCACTGCTAGACAACTGACCAGCCAAATCTCGCCTTCCCAATTCAGCCACCAGCCAAAAAAGCAAAAAAAAAAGACACTGGGGTGCACCTACGGGTGCCACTGTCCCGACCTTTCTGCCCACAACGGGTCCGATATCTGAAGGGGGGTATACTTCTACACAACCAAAAATAAGAACACAATGCTGTTTTTAGAAATCCATCATCACCCAGGGCGGAAAAAGTCCAGTATACCTACGACCGAACTGCTCATACACCACGAAGACATGACCAGACTACTCACTGCCCCCCCACCTTGTGGAAGTCAGATACACCCCAAAAAAGAAAATTCAGGATGCTTGGAAAAGGGGCCTTTTAAGACAATTTTGTTTTAGCAACTATCCATGACCATTCACCCGCACTTTTCTGTCCCCCCAAAGCCGGGGTGTGGCCCCAAACAACCCTGTAATTGCCTTTTTGCCCGACGCACTTTCTTTTCACGAAGAAGAAGACGAATCCTCCAACTGGAGGCCAAAAAAGGGAAAATATTTATTTTTTTACCCCCCCCAAAACCCAATACCATCTAAGACCCCAAAAGGGCCGCGAACCCAAAATGAAAAAATGACTCCCCCAGGGAAACTTTGGGGCCCACCCAAAACACCCTTTAGGGCATGGTTGGGGCCAGAGCCCCGGTTTTTACCTTACAAGATGAGGGGGTTTGTTCCCCCCCCATGGGGACGGGGCTCGGGCACTCCCTAGACAGGGGGCCAGTGCCGGGGCCCCCACTTGGGAAAGGGGGGGGGGGAAAAAAAACCAGAATTTTAAAATACCCCAGGAGATCTGTTTGGATTGAAAAAACCCACTGTGTGGGCGAAAGTTGTCAATAAAGGGTCATTAAACTGCATATGTGTTTATGTTTCCACTGTTCTGTATTTTTTTCCCTTTATGCCCTGGGTTTACATGACAGTGATCATTTCCCCATCTCATACAAAATTCTGACCTCCTTTTATCCCATGTTGGCACTTTGAGGGGGCATCTACTCAAATCAAACTGTTTTTTTAGTGGAGAACCCCCCTTTTTTCCCGGGAAATGCTGAGCTATTGCAATTTTTTTTGTTTTTGGTTTTAACCACAACCTCAAAAATTCCCCCAACCTCCCGGTAGGCACCCCCAGAAAAAGGGGGGTTCCTTGATGGCTTCCCCACTTGTTTTTCGTACAATGTTTGACAAGTGCCATGGGGCCGATATCATCATAAAGGACCCGACGACTCCTTTATTTTTAAATGGGGGAGGTGGTTCTCAATGTCATTCGGGGAAGGTTAACCCCTTTTTGGGAAAATTATCTTTCTAACCTCCTTCGATTTTCTTATGGTCGTTTGGGAAAATTTTCCTGTTCACATCTCTTTAAGCTCCATCTATGCCCCTTGTTTCTTTCCTTTGGTCTGGGGAAAGTTACTGTCTTTGGAAATTTTTTTTTAACGAAAAAGGGTTTTATAAAGTTTTTTACACTTTTTAGAAATAGAACCGACACCTTTTCCCTTTTCCGATCGGGGCAGCTGGGCCTGTGCATTCACATTCCCTTCTTTGTATTTCATCCGTCAGCCCCCCGCAGTCCTCTTTTTCCTTTTTTTTAAATTTATTTGGGCGCATGAGGGTTTTTCCCCGAAAACTCCGTTTTTCTGCCTTTTCCAAAAAGGTACTTTTGGCCCTGATGCCCCCCCCCTATCATCCCATTGCTCTTACCAGACAGTTTTTGGGGTTTATGGAACGTTAGTAAATGGGGGTTTGGTGGGATTTGAGACACACAAAATCTCTCCCCTAATCAATTTGGCTTTTAAGGGGCCACTTCTTTGACGCCTTTTCTTCACTTAGATACCTATGTTGTAATGCCTTTTAGTAAACCCTTCGGTTTTTAGGTCTTTTTGATCTTTAAAGGGCATATTGCACTACTCGGGAATATAACATCTTTTTCCAATCATTCCCGGGGCTCTGAATCAATCTGCCACTTTTTCCCTTAAAAAATTTCTGTCTGAGAGACATTGCCTTTGGGCTTTGTCCTTGCTGGGAAAGGGGTCCTCTGGATTTTCTTAAACCCTCTTTCTACTTGCTATAAAAAGATCTGATCCCTGTTGTCCCATTTTTTTATTTTTTCATTTTTTGTTTGGGATTTTTATAGCTTGTACAGGTGTTGACTGTCGCCTAAATAGCGCCCCTTTTTTTCCCCAAAAATCTATAAACCCTTGTTTCCATTACTATCATGGGTCTAAATTTTTTTAGTACTAAAAACCCCCAGATTATTTTCGCTAGACGTTTTGGGTTTTCCCCTGATACTCCATTGTTCCTGTATGGTTCCTGTATCCCCGAACGTGATACGGTCAGATTTCTTGGTTTTTGTTTGAATGCCGGGAAAACCATTACCACCCTGAAAACAACTTCCATAGCCGGCTGAACCTCTTAAAACCTTTTGCTCATCTTTCGTGGGGGACGCAGATCGTCCCAAATCTACTTTTGCCTGAATTCAGCCATAATTTTTTTCGAAACTAAACTGTGGCGACAGATATATTCTCAGCCTTTCCCCCAATGGGTTTCCCAAAATTGCCCCTCCATCGTCGGGATTATGTTTATGTCTGGGGGCTTTTCCCTTTTTTCCCCGTAAAAGCCTTTTCCTTGAAATCGACGTAATGCCCATTGCCTAAAATTTTTGTCCCTCCCCATGACGGTCCCTTCTACATACAGGATAGAAGGGCGTTATTTGGGTCCCCATTTTCTTCATCTTCACTCCTTTGAATTTTCTTGAATCCCCTTTTTTTTGTTCATCTTGTTTTCTTTTTTTCCCCCTTTGGGAAAGGGTTTTAAAATTCGTGTCCGTTCTTCCCCCGCCATGCGTGAAAACAAATACCCATTGTGGCTTCTCGCCCCTTTTTTTTAACCCCACTTCCGGTCTTATTCTCATGCCGTTCGAGTTTACACTGATGGCTCAAATCCTCTGGCGGCTCAGGGTTTCCCAGTGTTCCCCGAATGTTATTTATAAGGGCATTTATGAGGGCACCAAAGCATTTTTAAACCGGAAATATATGCAAGTCTCATAGCAGTTATCCATAGGGGGCACCCATGCCTACTTTACGTTTTGGCAGTCTCCCAACCCCTTTTTTTGCTGGGTCCCTGGTTTTTGTTGATGTTCGGGCCCGGGAGGCAGGCTGGTTTCACCGTCAACGGTTCATGATTCCCTGTTTTAAAAAAAGGTATTCCAATTTTTCAGATTATTTTCCTGTAATCTTTTGCCCCCTTCCGGCCAAACCCCGGGAACAACACTGATTCGGGCGAGGTTGGAAAACTGCACTTTCCTATCCAGAATCGGGAAAAAAAGTCTCTTGGGTATCTCATGGAGGCGCCTAGTTCCCTCTGTGCAAATTTTGGTTTCCAATTTTTGGTTTTCCATATTTCTGGACCGTCCCCGTCTATTAGTAAACAGGCGAATTTTTCTCGTCGTTGTCCCTTTTTAAAATCCCTTTTTTTATCTTCCCCCCTTCGGGCTTCATTTTTTTAAAACTTCCCCTAACTTTTTTGGGAGCAACAGATTTAATATATAACCATTGATTATATTTTGCCTTTCCCCCCCTTCCCAACTCATCCTCCCGGATACTTTTTTTCCTCGCTGGGCTCGATCAAGCATTTTTCCAAATTTTTGCCCACCCACCCCGCAGGCTGAAGCCCTTACATGTTTAGCACTTGGTTTTTTAAATTTTAATAACAAACCTTGTGACATGGGCAAATTCACTGGGGTTATTTTTCCGGGCCCGTTAGGGGAGAGGGCAGATGGTTTTTTCTATCTTAAGGGGGCTAATTTTGGGGCAGAAATTCAGTCGAATGGCTAATACTAGACATTTTGGTCCCACTTTGTGGGTCAGCCTATTTTTGGGGTTTGGTCAATAAGAGAGGGGGGGGTTTGGGTAAATTTGGGGAAAGGGGTGAAAACCATTTAGAGGACCTGATTAGATGACAGTCTGTTGAGGGGGGAAATTTCTGGGGCGATTGGGGGGACAACTCTTTAAAAAATAAGGCAGACTAGAGAGGATTTCTTTGGGGGAAAAACAAGGAAAACAGGCCTGGTGTGGAGGATGAGGTGGGGGTAATGGTCTGTATCCCTTTTAAAAGTTGGACATGACTTGTTCTCCCTAAGTTGCACTTGAAAAATTTTATATAATTAATTAAATAATAGTTTAGTTAAAAAAAGAGTTTCACCAGGTGGGAGGAAATGACAGTATTATTTGGGGATAATGAAAGATTTTTTAGTCTAAGTTTGGAGGGTAAGGGAAAAAACCCCCTCTACATCCCAACCCCGGAACTACAAGGGTAGCTCCCCTTTGGAATAAAAACCCTTCAGAGCATCAAAAAAACTATTATTATTTAAAACCTTATTATTATTATAATATTCTTGGGGAAGAAACCAGCAGTGGTCATACTGCACAGGAGGAATGGGAGGCAAATTATCCCGTATAAATGGAAAAACTGATTTACCCAAAGGGTTTATACCACAAGCACTAAGTAAAAGATGGCCAAGGGCCCCCAGTATAATGTCTTTTTCCATTTGTGGTATCCCTCCGTCCCACCACCAGTACCAGTATATAAACCATGATATAAATGATATAGGGTACTGTCCTGAGGCGATCCTGTCCTCCATGAAGAGCCCCAGGCTAATGAAAGCATACTTGGGGTCCCGGCCCTGACGAGGCATTCATCCAAAGGGGGTTCCCTTGGCCCCCTTTAACAGCTTCTGGAAAGTGGCACGTTTGAAATTTTAGCAGCTGGTAATCCCAGCCCCAAGGGTCCTTCAAAAACCCAAAGGGAAATAAAATAAAGGTTTAACCCGTTGAAAGTTTGAAAAGTTTAAAGGGCTAGAAGTAGCTGGGTTTCAATGTACACAAACCTTTAAAAAAGGGAATTTAACCATAAAAACAGGAAAATATGCTCCCTTTTTTTTACACAGAGCCACACACCTTTTCAGTTTTATATATGAAGCTGGATGTTTTCCCCCAAAACCCGGGGATGTATTTTCCCCGGGGGTTTTCCAAATTTCTTATTCTATTAAAAAAAATTTTGTTCTTGTGATTTACCTGTTACCAGTTTGAGGGGTTTTTAAATACAAAGGGAAAATTTTTTACCGAAAATTGTAGTTTATGGATATATTAAAATTTTGTAGTTGCTTTTCACCTTTGGCATAACTTTTGGTAAAATTACAGATTTTGTTTTCTAAGATATGATTATTAAAAACATCATCCCTTTTATAGTGATCCCCAAAGCTTATTTTTAAGGGCCCAAAAATTTCGTAATCAAAAAAAATCAAAATAATGGATACAGGACAAACCCAAAATTTAAAAAAAGCTTTTAAAGATAACTGATTAATAATGAACTGTGGTTAGTGAAGCTAAATGCCAAGTAATGTCACCGAAGCAAATATTCTGATTGTCTTTACTTAAAAACTGGTATAAGAGTTTAGTGCTTTTTGTGAATACGTATAATTAAAAACTGGTCAGATAAATCCTTGATAATTGAATGGCACGAGAAGGGTCTGATTAGCATGTTACAGTAAGTTTGCTATGGTGTTTTTTTTTTTTTAATTTTGTTTATATCATTTGTCCAATGTATGTTGTATATACTCTGGGATTTTCAGATATGTTCATGCACATTGTTCCCAAAATATTTATTTTCATTTATTGAACAAAGATGAGGAGCCACTTATAGCTCTGCGATGACCTCTAAATATACTGTAAATACACAAGACACTACAATGGCATTTTATTCCTACCTGGATGCCCCAGGCAAGGTCTGACTGTACAAGATCCTCCAAGGAGTTAACAGTCGGGGAGAGCTGAGGCAGAGTGAAGGAGGCAATAAGCATGGCTACATACGAGGTAAGTGTTACCAGAGACATAATGATCCAGGTGGCTACCAGCACCCGCGGCACGTTTCCCCACACTCCAGTGACATCCTTGCCTGAAAAAAATAGAAGTAAATAATGATACATACAGGGTTTGTGCTTTAACTCCTGCAGGTTGTATATACACTTATACATATTTATAATGATAATTATATTTTAGTATGATACATGTTTGCACAAAGGTATAACAATTGGGTGTACATGCCAAAAGCCCCTTTATTTGAAGAGCATTTCGGGCAAACTTACAACTAAACATTAATAAAACAATAACAGTTCACTAATTGTACATATGGTAATAGGTGATTTAATGAATACGTATATGAAATTTGAATATTCTTTTAAATCATGTTAAATGGACTTAATAAGTTTGGTAGAGGAGAATTACAGTTTTGATTATCATCCTAAGGTGGACACAATGGAATGATTAACATTAGAGAGGTTTTCAGATATTGACAGTAAGTATATAGTGATTATAAAGTTTTAACTATGTTCATGATAATTAGCAAATATACGTATACTTTTTACATATGTATTTATGATGGTGTATTCTAACTGTAGTTTTAAAACTGCCAGCTGAACCTGTGATTCTCGAGATTTCTAGTAGAGTTCCAGATTTTGGGCCCTTTTTAGTACATTGTACATTATGTATCTTGTGATTTTCACAATCTATGGAGAAAGAGCATGGACACAGGGCTCATCCCACAGCTACTAAAAGCAACAGGCATAGCCTCCCCTCCACAAAGTGGGCAGTAGAGCAGTAGCAAAGAACTACAGACAGATAGTGTTAACATCCCACATCATAAAAATCTTTGAAAGGATTCTAAGAAGCAAGATCGTCACTCATCTAGATACCCATCATTTACATAACCCAGAGCAACATGTGTTTAGAGCAGGTCGCTTCTGCCTATCCCAACTACTGGACCACCAAGGATGCTCTAGAAGACAAACAAAATGCAGATGAAACATACACAGACTTCGCAAAAGCCATTGACAAGTGTGACCTTGGTGGAATAGCGCACAAAATGCGTGATAAATGAATAACAGGAATAGTTGATAGATGGATCAAAAATTTCCTAACAAATAGAACGCAAAGAGTAACAATAAACAGAGTAAAGTATGAGGCGGCAGCTGTGAAATGCTCTGTTCCACAAGGCACAGTACTAGCCCACATCCTGTTCCTCATCCTCATATCTGACATAGACAAGGATGTAAGCCACAGCACCGTCTCTTCCTTTGCAGAAAACACCCGAATTTACATGACAGTATCCTCCATTGAAGACACTGCAAGACTCCAGTTGGACATCAACCAAATCTTAAAACGGGCTGCAGAAAACAATATGAAGTTCAATGATAAGAAATCTCAGTTACTCCGATGAGGAAAAGTGAGGAAATTAAAACTTTATCTGAGTAAAAAACAAATTTAAACCGCACAATAGAGAGAAAAACTAAAGTAAAGGATCTGGATTTGATAATATCAGAGTATCTCACTTTCAAAGACCTCAACATTGTATCAATCGCTTCTGCTAGAAAAATGACAGGATTGATAATGAGACCCTTCAAAACTAGGGATGCCAAGCCCATGATGACACTCTTCAGGTCGCTTGTTCTGTATAGGCTGGAATATTGCTGCACACTAACAGCACCTATCAAGGCAGGTGAAGCTGCTGACCTAAAAAATGTAGAGAGAACCTTCATGGCACACATAAGTACGATAAAACACCTCACTTACTATGAACGGTTGAAGTTCCTCGACCTGTGCTCCCTAGAACGCAGGCGGGAGAGATACATGATTCTATACACTTAGAAAATTCTAGAGGGATTAGCATCAAATTTGTGCACGAAAATCATTCTCTATGAAAACAAAAGACTGGGCAAGAGATGCAACATCCCCCCAATGAAATGCAGGGGCGCCATTAGCACAATAAGAGACAACACAATAAGTGTCAGGGACCCAAGACTGTTCAACTGCCTCCCAGCATACATAAAGGGGATTACCAATAGACCCCTGGCTGTCTTCAAGAAGGCGCTGGACAGGCACCTAAAGTCAGTACGTGACCAACCGGGCTGTGGTTCGCACGTCGGTTTACGTGCGGCCAACAGTAACAGCCTGGTTCATCAGGCCCTGATCCGAAATGAGGCCTGGTCACAGACCGGGCGGCGGGGACGTTGAACCCCCGAAATCCTCTCCAGGTATACTCCAGGTATTGAGAAGATTTAGTCTTACACGGGGGAATGTCAGATTTTTTTGTCTATTATTGTCTGTGGGTCATATTGCAAGTGTCAAGATAGCGCTTCAGGTCGGGATTTATATTAGAATTGATTGTTCTGTAAATGTATGTTGCACAGTAAGACGAGTGAATGTTTTGTATAGTGAGTATGTTTATGTCTTTGAAAATTGGTGGGAGGGGGTTGTCTAGTTGTGGTTTGTGGTGATCATTCTCACTGCAGCTTTTTGTTGGGTTATTATTGTTTTTAGATGATTTGTTGTTGTGGAACACCAGGCATAAATAATATAGTGTAAGTAGTGCTACTTGTGATACAGAGTAAAGTATCTTTGAGATGATGCCAACTGTTTTAGATACTTTTTTTTGTTGTTGTGTTGGATATGGGTGTTGAATATCAGGTTACTGTTAAGGTGTACACCCAGGAATTTTCTCTCATTATGTTTCAGCAATGAGGATTAAGCATTAAGCATTAAGCATAATGTTCAGTCGGACCTCATTTGCTCTACTACCAAACATATTGTAAAAGGTTTTGTCTATATTCAGTTTAAGTTTATTGACAGTCATCTAGGTTGCCATTTTTGCGAGCTCTTCATTAACAATAGTATTAAGTGAGGCTAGATTAGTGTGGGAGACGACAAAAGTCGTGTCGTCAGCAAAGAGAGCAGGCGTGAGTTGTTGTGATAAGCATGGAAGGTCGTTCATGTATAAAAGGAAAAGGAGGAGGACAAGAACGCTTCCCTGTGGTACACCAGCGTCCTGGGGTCTTGTTGAAAAAGTTATGTCCTTGATAGAGACGTATCACTTTCTATTAGTAAGGTACAACTTGATATATGCAAGTACTTGTCCTCTTAAACCGTAATGATCCAGCTCGTGGAGTAGGATGCTGTGATCTACTGTATCTAAAGCTTTTTTAAGGTCGATAAATAAAGAGTCCAAGCGGGTATTCGTTTTTTCAAGTGCCGTGTAAAATAGGTCTAGTATTTTTATTATTACGTCAGTTTTTGCTTTTGTTTCTCCTGAAGCCAAACTGACAGGGGTTGCGAATGCTTTGTGATGTTATGAAGGAGAATAACTTTTTGTGAATGAGCTTCTCGAAAATTTTGGAAAGTAAAGGAAAGTTTGATATTTGCCTACAGTTGTTTACATCTGTTGCGTCACCATCTTTGTGTATTGGTGTAATCCTTGGTATTTTGAGTGATGCCGGAGAAATGTTGGTTTCTAATGATTTATTAAAAAGTAATGCAATGGTGGGTGAATGGATATGAGCCGCAAGTTTGTACAGTAGTGGTGGCACTTGGGTTACATTTCCTGATTTTTTTTTTTTTTGCGAGTTAATAATCATGGTAACCTCAGTGGGGTCTGTCGAAGCAAGGTAGAGGGATGTTGGGAAGTTTCCATCTACATAATCATTAGCTCGTGCATTGGTAATTGGAATTTTACTGGCGAGATTTGGTCCAATGTTTGGAAAGAAGTCATTTATCTTGTTAGTTGTATCAATAGGCTGGAATTTCGATTCGTTTGGTTTGAGTTAACACAATATTACTAGTTCTGTACGGGTTGTGATGAACAGGATCTGAATCTTCCAGCTCTTTTTATTATCTCCTTTCGTTTCAGTGAATCTATTAGAATAATACAGTTGCATGGATTTTCTGATTAACTTGGTGAGGACCGACATATAGTGTTTGATAAAATCTTTATAGTTATTAAACTTCTATATTTTTTTCATATTGATGTTTCATATTGATGAATCTTAGGATGCTGTTAGTAAGCCATGGGTAACTTAGTCTTTTATTAGTATCTGTTTAGTTTTTATAGACAATGTTTATTAACTAGTCTATACATATTGTTTAGAAATATGTCTGCCCATTCATTAATACCAGTCAATTCAGCTTAGTTCTGCAGTGAAGTTACTTATTGACGCCTCATCATAGAGTCGAAAAGAGAACTTATTATATTCCATTATATGCTTACAAATGTTTATTAGAAGGGAAGTTGGGTAGTGATCAGCAGTGTTGTCCATGATTATGCTTTTAGGGGGTCAATTATGGTTGCACTCGTCTCAGTTAGTCTTGTTGGTTTTGTAATTGTTGGTATGAGTAGTGTATTGTTCATATTGTTAATAAAGTCAGATACAGGTTGGTCATCTGTTAGGTCAAGGTTGATGTTGAAGTCTCCTGCTAGTAGCAGGTGGTGCTTATTTATTTGTGTATCTTTAATCAGTGTTTTTAGCTTAGCACTAAATGCTGGAATATTAGTATGGAGCATACTGTATACGGCCCCAATTGCTATAGGGTCCTTTAAGCTTTTTACAGAGAGGTTTGCAAATATATATTCACCATATTCATCAGTGAAGCATATGGTGTTGCAACATAATATTTCATTAGAATAATAGATGGCAATATTTCCCCAATTTGTTCTGGCCTGTTGTGGATTGCTGTGTATCCGGGAAGTGTGTAGATGTGCATTGTATCTTGCTTAAGCCAGGTTCCATTAATAATAATGCAGGAGAAGGTTGTCTTTAATTAATATAGGAGTGCCAGGAGGTCATCACAGTGTTTACTTAGGGATCTAACATTGTAATTCAAAACTGTAATACTTCTGGAATTGCTGAGGACAGTACTGGCTTCCGGTGCTGTGTAGTGAAGACAATTGCTTTCACTTAAATATTGATTGGGATTTAGATTATATAGATTCAGTTCAGGGTCCATTTCAGCATTGAGCATTTAGGGTTAACTGGTAAATATTTAAATGATTAAGAATTGCAGAAAGTAAATAAGAAGACATATTAATATCTGTTAAAAGGGGTGATTGAACAATAATGGTGTAAGTGTACATTGTTCCAGTAGATTATAGAAAGTAATAAACATATAGTAATATAGTAGTAATGAAGTATAATGAATGATTAAGACTAAATATAACAATAGCACTTAACTGTTATTGTTAAACTGTTCATGGACAAAATTATCAAACTTATAATTTATATACATTTCAGCACAATTACAAAGAGTACATAGACTGAATGTACCGGAATTGTTTAGTATTTTAATTTACATAAAAATAAATAAAATTTTAATATTTTTGTGACAACAGGTGATTTGCAGGCTTAATGACCCATGTACAAAATCAATTGACTTTAAACATAAACTAAGAGCTAATTTCTTTTTTATAGTGGAGATTATTGTTAACAGGTAAAAGTATTATTGGCGAGACAGGTAAAGTACTAAAAGCTGCGTACGAGAGGAAGGCTCCGAAGATGTTGAGCAGCACTAGAGAGAAGGAAGTGGAGGTGTGTGGGCGAGTAACCTGGCAGGCGACGTAATACATCACACATATCACCACTAATGCTCCTGTGATTCCCACCCACATCTGCAACACACATGCAACAACACTTGTAGAACAGTATGTGTAGCACAATAACATGTGTGGCACAACACCTGCAGCACAATAATATTTGTGCAAGACAGGTATACAATACCGACAAGATGAAAGTTAAGACACTTGTGCAACATCTGGTTATCTTTATTGTAAACGTTTCGCCATCCAGTGGCTTTATCAATGCAAATTCTTGGACATAATTAGAAAACAGAAGAACTATATACAAAAAATGAGGTAATCAGTCCCTCAGCCTTGGAGGTGGTGTTTACAACACCGTGGTGCTCTAAACACCACCTCCAAGGCTGAGCGACTGATTACCTCATCTTTTGTATATAGTTCTTCTGTTTTCTAATTATGTCCAAGAATTTGTATTAATAAAGCCACTGGATGGCGAAACGTTTACAATAAAGATAACCAGATGTTGCACAAGTGTCTTAACTTTCACAATAATATTTGTTGTACATGCAATAACGTTCATACTTGAGTTACCACGTTAACTTTATTTTAGTAGTTTTTGCACTAACTCTGCACTCCGAGCAAGAGGCTCGGTAGACACTGCAAAACTTCTCCGACGTAAAGCAGGTATTCAGCGAGTAGCAGCAGTTGTAGTGACATTTACAGAACACTTTGACTACGTAGGTCACTCAGTGCTCAGTCATAAAATTGCACCTATAGTCAGTACCTGATCAGCCGGACTGTGGTTCGTACGTCATTTTGCATGTGGCCAGCCGTAACAGCCTGGTTTATCAGACCCTGATCCACCACGAGGCCTGGTCTCAGACCGGGCCGTGGGGGCGTTGGCCCCCGAAGCCCTCTAGAAGGTATACCCCAGGCATACAAAAGCAAAGACAGGATTAACAAACAACAAAAGCAACGAATAAATACTCATTACAAATAAATCCTCTCATACCAAGTTCAAATAACCAGCACCATTTAAAAATCCCATAATTATTAATGAAGTTCTCCCGAGGTTCTTACAAGCTACTCAGGGGTATTAAAAACAATGATGAAAGCAAACAGGCATAAGCTGAGAGACGTGAGAAATTAATTTTGGGTGTGATTTATAGGCCTCCAAACCTTGATAGGGAGTGCAGTAAGCTGTTATGGGACGAAATTCATAAGGCATCTAGATATGAAAATGTTGTGATAATGGGAGATTTTAACATTAGACAAATTGACTGGAACAATATGACAGGAAATCTTGAGTCTAGTGACTTTCTTGATACGGTTCAGGATTGCTTTTTAGAACAGGTTGTGACAGAACCAACTAGAGGAAACAATCTGCTTGACTTGGTTCTTGCCAACAAAGATTCACTAATTAATAATTTTGAGGTTAATGATGAGCTTGGGGAAAGTGATCACAAATCACTTAGTTTCAATATATCATGGAATTACCCAGATAACTGCAATCAAATCTCTGTCCCAGATGTTCGCTTGGCCGACTTCATGGGACGGAAAAATTACCAGGGTGGGCTAAATTGGCATGTCCTGACTATGGGTCAGGTAGGTGATCTTGGTTACCAATATGACGTTTTTCAGAGCATAGTTCTGGCTGCCCAGACAACTTTTGTTCCGAGTACGGAAATTAGATCTAACAAAAATGATCCCAAATGGATGAACAATAGTTTAAAACATCTCATTGGTCAAAAGAGAGGCATATATACGCGTATCAAAAGACGGGATTGGCAGTTAAGAAATCAATATATTCAATTAAAGAGATAAATAAAGAAGGAATAAGAAAAACAAAAAGGGATTATGAGGCCAAGGTCGCAAGGGATTCAAAGACTAACCCAAAAGGGTTCTTTGAGATATACAGAAGTAAGATTAGGGACAAGATTGGCCCACTTAAGAGTAACTCTGGTCAGATCACTGACAGTGATAAGGATATGTGTGAAATTTTCAATATCTTCTTCCTCTCAGTTTTCACCCAGGAAAATACTAGCAATATTCCTGAAATAATAGATTATGCAGAACAGGACGATAATAAACTATGCACGATTGCGGTAACTAGTGACATGGTCCTCAGACAAATAGAGAAACTAAAACCTAACAAATCCCCAGGCCCTGATGAACTGTTTGCAAGGGTGTTAAAGGAATGTAAAGAGGAACTTAGCATACCTTTGGCTAATCTTTTTAACGTATCACTACAAACTGGCATAGTGCCTGATAAGTGGAAAATGGCAAATGTAATACCTATTTACATGGCAGGTGACAGGTCCTTGGCTTCGAACTATAGACCAATTAGCCTTACCTCCATAGCGGGAAAATTTATGGAATCAATAATTGCCGAAGCAATTCGTAGCCATCTTGGTAGGCACAGATTGATTAATGGATCTCAACACGGTTTTACAAAAGGGCGTTCCTGTCTTACGAATTTATTAACTTTTTTCACTAAGGTGTTTGAGGATGTAGATCATGGTAATGAATATGATATTGTGTATATGGACTTCAGTAAGGCTTTCGATAGAGTTCCACACCAGAGGCTATTGAAGAAACTTAAGGCACATAGAATAGGAGGAAAATTTTTTTCCTGGGTAGAGGCATGGCTGACAAATAGGCAGCAGAGAGTTTGCATAAATGGAGAGAAATCGGAATGGGGGCACATCACAAGCGGTGTTCCTCAGGGGTCAGTGTTGGGTCCGTTTTTGTTCACTATTTACATAAACGACATAGATGAGGGAATA
Source organism: Cherax quadricarinatus (assembly GCF_038502225.1). NCBI lineage: Eukaryota > Metazoa > Arthropoda > Malacostraca > Decapoda > Parastacidae > Cherax > Cherax quadricarinatus. The sequence goes on from NC_091292.1 coordinate 65,716,721, forward strand.
AATAGCGACATAAGCAAATTTGCTAATGACTCCAAAATAGGCCGTCCAACTTATTCTTATGAGGACACTAGAGCACTCCAGGATGATTTGAATAGACTGATGCAATGGTCGGAGAAGTGGCAGATGCAGTTCAATACTGACAAATGCAAAGTTCTAAATGTTGGACAGGTAAATAACCATGCCACATATAAACTAAATAATGTAGATCTTAATAGTACTGATTGCGAAAAGGATTTAGAAGTTCTGGTTAGCAGTAATTTAAAACCAAGACAACAGTGCATTAGTGTTCGCAATATTCTTGGCTTCATATCTAGAAGTATAAATAATAGAAGTCCTCAGGTTGCTCTTCAACTCTATATATCCTTGGTTAGGCCTCATTTAGACTATGCTGCTCAGTTCTGGTCACCGTATTACAGAATGGATACAAATGCTCTGGAAAACGTACAGAGGAGGATGACAAAGATGATCCCATGTATCAGAAATCTTCCCTATGAGGACAGACTGAGGGCTCTGAATCTGCACTCTCTCGAAAGGCATAGAATTAGGGGGGATATGATCGAGGTGTATAAATGGAAAACGGGGATAAATAAAGGGGATGTAAATAGTGTGCTGAAAATTTCCAGCCAAGACAGGACTCGCAGCAATGGTTTCAAGTTGGAAAAATTCAGATTCAGGAAGGATATAGGAAAGCACTGGTTTTGTAATAGAGTTGTGGATGAGTGGAACAAACTCCTGAGTACAGTTATTCAGGCTAAAACGTTGTGTAGTTTTAAAAATAGGTTAGATAAATACACGAGTGGGTGTGGGTGGGTGTGAGTTAGACCTGACTAGCTTGTGCTGCTGGGTCTGGTGCCGTGCTCCTTCCTTGAGTGGAGGTGACCAGACTAGGTGGGTCATTGGGCTAATCCGGGGGGAGGGAATGGACCTGCTCCGAATGGGTCAATAGGCCTGTTGCAGTGTTCCTTCTTTCACATGTTCTTCTTATAAGGAAAACTATCATCAGACTTCTAATTGTCTACAAGAGGGACTTGTTGAGACACTTATGCAGCATATGGGAATCTTTATTCAGGAAACGTTTCGCCACACAGTGGCTTCATCAGTCCAATACAAAGAGGAAGGCGTAAGGAGAGGAGGAGAATGAGGTAATCAGTCCCTCAACCTGGAGACTGATTACCTCATTCTCCTCCTCTCCTTACGCCTTCCTCTTTGTATTGGACTGATGAAGCCACTGTGTGGCGAAACGTTTCCTGAATAAAGATTCCCATATGCTGCATAAGTGTCTCAATCTTCAACTTGTCGGTTTTTCAAACCATTCATCACAAGAGGGACTGGACAAACTCAAGTTAGCTCCTGATCAGATGGGCTGCGCCTATATTGAACTGCATGCAGCTAACTCTAACAGACTAGTTGATCAGGCTATCTACCAGAAAGGTTGATGGCTGCAGAGGTGGTGACCCTCGGAATCTTCTTTAGGTAATCTAAATGGAAACCTTAAAATTGGTCTGTTTGTTCTGCATAATGCTTTTAAGTCTCTTAGTCATAGGAAGCAAAGTTATCGTCAGATGAAGCCTGAGTTCACATCCTGGTTCTCCAAGCTTCTCATTACCCAGGTACTATGTGATCACTCTGGTCTTTGTGCTTACATCATGTGGCTTTAACAACTTCATGAAGGTAAATTTATTAAAGCTCTTTAGCATTAAACTAAACTTACTAAGTATTTACCTGGAGAGAGTTCCGGGGGCCAACGTCCCCGCGGCCCGGTCTGTGACCAGGCCTCATGCTGGATCAGGGCCTGATCAACCAGGCTGTTACTGCTGGCCACACGCAACCCAACATAAGAACCACAGCCCGGCTGGTCAGGTCCTGACTTTAGGTGCCTGTCCAGTGCCTGCTTGAAGGCAACCAAGGGTCTATCGGTAATCCCCCTTATGCATGCTGGGAGGCAGTTGAACAGTCTTGGTGCCCTAACACTTATTGTGTTGTCTCTTAACATGCTAGAGTCACCCCTGCTTTTCACTGGGGGGGGATGTTGCATCGTCTGACGAGTCTATTGCTTTCGTAGGGCGAGATTTTCGTGTGTAAGTCTGGTACTAATCCTTCTAGGATTTTCCAGGTGTATATAATCATGTATCTCTCCCGCCTGCGTTCTAGAGAGTACAGGTTTAGGAACTTCAAGTGTTCCTAGTAACTGAGGTGTTTTATCTCAGTTATGCGTACCGTGAAGGTGCTCTGTACATTTTCTAAGTCAGCAGTTTCACCTGCCTTGAAAGGTGCTGTTAGTGTGCAGCAATATTCCAGCCTAGATAGAACAAGCGACTTGAGGAATGTCATAATAGGCCTGCCATCCCTAGTTTTGAAGGTTCTCATTGTCCATCATGTCATTTTTCTCTGACATGATCACTCCCAGGTCTTTGACGTTAGTTTATCACTCCATTGTGAGGTTGGAATTTGTTTTATACTCCGATGAAATTTTAATTTCTTCACGTTTACCATATCGGAGTAGTTGAAATTTCTCATCATTGAACTTCATATTGTTTTCTGCAGCCCATTTAAAGATTTGGTTGATGTCTGCCTTGCAGTATCCTCAATGGAGAACACCGTCATGCAGATTCGGGTGTCATCTGTAAAGGAAGACACGGCACTGTGGCTTATATCCCTGTCTATGTCCGATATGAGGATGAGGAACAAGATGGGAGCGAGTACTGTGCCTTGTGGAACAGAGCTTTTCACCGTAGCCGCCTCAGACTTTACTCTGTTGATTACTACTCTTTGTGTTCTATTTGTCAAGAAATTATAGATTCATTTATCAACTTTTCCTGTTATTCCTTTATCACGCATTTTGTGCGCTGTTACACCATGGTCACACTTGTCGAAGACTTTTGCAAAGTCTGTGTATATTGCATCTGCATTCTGTTCGTCTTCTAGAGCATCCAGGACCTTGTCGTAGTGGTCCTGTAGTTAGGACAGACAGGAGCGACCTGCTCTAAATCCATGCTGCCCTGGGATGTGTAACTGATGGGTATCTAGTTGGGTGGCGATCTTGCTTCTCAGAACCCTTTCAAGGATTTTTATGATATAAAACGTTAGCGCTATCGGTCTGTAGTTCTTTGCTATTGCTTTACTGCCCCCTTTGTGGAGTGGGGCTATGTCTGTTGATTTTAGTAACTGTGGGACAACCCTAGTGTCCATGCTCCCTCTCCATAGGATGTTCAAAGCACCTGATAGTGGCTTCTTGCAGTTCTTGATGAACACGGAGCTCCACGAGTCTGCGCCTGGGGCAAAGTGCATGGACATGTCATTTATCTCCTGTTCGAAGCCATTTGGCGTCAGGATAATGCCAGATAGGCTTGTGCTTACCAAATTCTGTGGCTCTCTCATAAAAAATTAATTTAGATCTTCGACTCTCAGTCTGTTTAGCGGCTCGCTGAAAGCGAGTCATATTGGGACTTGAAGTAGCTCACTCATTTCCTTGCTGTCATCTGTGTAGGACCCATCTTGTTTAAGTAGGGGCCCAATACTGGATGTTGTTCTCGACTTTGATTTGGCATAAGAGAAGAAATAGTTTGGGTTTCTTTCGATTTCATTTATGGCTTTTAGTTCTTCCTCGCGATTCTTGACTCCTGTAGGATTCCTTTAGCTTTAGTTCGATGTTTGCTATTTCTCTGACCAGTGTCTCCCTACGTAATGTAGATATAATGGCCTCTTTTAGCCGTTCTATTATTTTTTGCCTTTACCTGTAAAGGGAGCGCCTTTCTCTTTCTAATTTACATCTTCTCTTTTTTCTTAAAGGAATATGCCTTGAGCATACATCGAGTGCCACATAATTAATCTGTTATAGGCATAGGTTGGGGTCTGTGTTGTTTAGTCTGTCTTCCCAGCTTATATCATTTAGGACTTAGTTTACTTGGTCCCACTTTATGCTCTTCTTATTGAAGTTGGATTTGGTGAAGGATCCCTCGTGACTGATCACTTTTTGTCAGTCTGGGGCTCCGCGCATACATGTCTGAACCTCTATTATATTGTGATCTGAGTATATTGTTTTTGATATGGTGACATTTCGTATCAGATCATCATTGTTAGCGAAGATGAGCTCCAGTGTATAACCCAGTCTGGTATAAACCTCGGTAATAAATACCGACAAGTTGGTTTAGAAAGACACGTAAGCAAACACTATGATATATTTATTAGAAAACGCTTCGGTCCTGGGACCTTGATCACTTCTAACATGTTAGAAGTGATCAAGGTCCCAGGACCGAAACGTTTTCTAATATATATGTCACAGTGTCTTTTTAAACCATTCTCCAATCTACTAGGCTCTATTATTTGTTGGTTTAATGTGAATTTTGTGCAGAGATTTAAAAGTTCGTGTGTGTGTGAGTTTTCATCTGAGCTGCCTCGTGGTGTTATCTCTGCAACAACATTATTTGCTATATTCTTCCATTTTAGGTGCCTTAAGTTGAAATCCCCCACTTCAGCATGAATATAAAAGAAAAGTACTATACCAAGGGTTTGAAGGGTCTGATGAGAGCGAGGGCCTGGTTGAGGGGTCGAGGTTTACTGGTGCAGAAGGTGAGAGGGTCGTTGAAGTATCCCACTGTGTAGTCCACCACCTCCTCCCTCTCACCTATTATAGCAATGTTGAGGGAGAAATCTGCTTTGTACTTCTCCAGTTCTCCTATCACACCTACAAACGGAGATCACAAGTAATGACAAGGAATGTGAGGGAAGTGGAACTATGCAGTAATTGAAGAACAAAAAGGACAGACCAGAGAAGAAAGATACATGATGCTACATAAAGTTAAGTCAATATATAGAAAACATTGCACCATAAACTTAAGTATCAGGTTTCCTACCATATGCAGTCTTTTGAAAATTAAAATAAAAGGTTTCCCATTATAGTAACTTATTGAAATTAAAAATACTTTCAAGAGAGATAGGGAGGGAATCTCTTATGTTGATGATGGGCTTTTACTCTGAATAATTAGAATTATCATAGTCTTCCTCGGAACAAGGCTGACTGTCTCAGAACTCAGACGTCTTGCAACTTCTTCTTCAACCCCATCTATACATATGTTAAACAACCATGGTGACATAACATCCCTATCTAAGGAATACTTTTACTGTACTGCTATTAGTTTAGCTCATCTCAGCGATTATAATAAGTGAAATTGAAAATAAAATGGTTATGGCTTTAGACAGTTAGTGGCCGAATAACTTCATGTATCAAACTAGCGCTGGTTTAACATTTTAGGTGACCATAGTAATAATGTTCAGACCAGTGTGGGAACCGTTTTCGAGTCGTAGGCCCCACTGGCCGTCTGGGGGCTCCCTGATGCTGTACGTGAAGTTGAGCGCTGAAGACATTGCTCTGAGCAAGAAATCGTCCACACACTCCTTCAGGTGGACCACACCTTTCTTAACTTCATAGAAGGTGAAAGGAGCGTAATCCATAGTCACGATGGTGAAAGTATGGCCATGGAAATTCTGCAACAATGAGGAAATTAATCTACAACCTAGACACAATACAGGCGAACTTCTAACCTACAACTTAGTCATATCACAAGCACAAAACCTACAGTATGTGCAAAAGTATTCTTTGCTCTATATTCTTGGTTAATTGATCTGTGTCCATACGATTTTTAAACTTTATCTTTCAATTTTATAGCTAAATATCATAAAAGTAATACTCTAGAGCTATTGTCAAGGCATAAGCATCCAATAACTACAGTTAAAAACACTAGGTCCAAAATAGAGTTATTGCATGTTGTGAGGATTGGCTTAATAGTCCCTATACCATCAAAATCCTCTTCCAGTCTGTCTTTCATTGAGTGTATTTAAGATACTCTCCAACTGTGAGGGCATATTATCTCAAGTGTAAAATCTGAGCCTACAGACTACCACTTAATTAAATACCGTATCTACATTATCTCATTATCTTATATCTCTCATTCGCATGACTGGATTGCAAGAAGCTTCACTAAGTATTTTTGTGTACTAGAACAATTATAAAAACTTTAATCTTTATTATTTAAAATTGCAGACGATTTGTGTGAAGTTTTTATTAAGCAGATTATATTACTGTACAGTGATATGTAATTTTTTCATTAGTTGTCTTCTTGGCATTTGCATTAATAATTCAATTTGAAGTTTTATGCTATCTGTTTTGACGAAAGTTTTTTTTAACACAAGATAAACCAAGAAAGCAATACACAATATAACTTTCTTTTTCAATGGAGTTTTCTCCAAAGATGCGACCCATAACAATCTGTTACCACATAGCTACTTATTTCACAGCTGTAATAACACTAATAACAATATTTATTTCTACAAGTAAATGCTAGAACTTATACAAACCTAGCTAATAACAGTGACGTGCTATTTAGAAAGCCCCAAGTTATACAGAGCATATCGGGTACCTTTGGTTAACTTTTGCCCCCAAGATGCAATCCACACCAGACGGCTAACACCCAGGTACCTACTTGCTGCTACGTGAACAGGGACAGCATGTGTCACAAGGAAACACGCCAAATGTTTCTAACCATACATGGGATCAAACCACGTACACTGATGGTGTGAGCTGAGCACGTACACTGATGGAGTGAGCTGAGCACGTACATTGATGGTGTGAACTGAGCACGTACACTGATGGTGTGAGTTGAGCACGTACACTGATGGTGTGAGCTGAGCACGTACACTGATGGTGTGAGCTGAGCACGTACACTGATGGTGTGAGCTGAGCACGTACACTCATTGCGTGAGCTGAGTACGTACACTGATGGTGTGAGATGAGCAAGTACACTGATGGTGTGAGCTGAGCACGTACACTGATGGAGTGAGCTGAGCACATACACAGATGGTGTGAGCTGAGCACATACACTGATGGTGTGAGCTGAGCACGTACAATGATGGTGTGAGCTGAACATGTACAAAGATGGTGTGAGCTGAGCACGTACACTGATGGTGTGAGCTGAGCACGTACAATGATGGTGTGAGCTGAACATGTACACAGATGGTGTGAGCTGAGCACGTACACTGATGGTGTGAGCTGAGCACGTACAATGATGGTGTGAGCTGAACATGTACACAGATGGTGTGAGCTGAGCAGGTACACTGATGGTGTGAGCTGAGCACGTACACTGATGGTGTGAGCTGAGCACGTACAATGATGGTGTGAGCTGAACATGTACACAGATGGTGTGAGCTGAGCACGTACACTGATGGTGTAGATGGTGTGTGTTGAGCACCAGTGATGGGGGGAGCGAAACGACACAGAGGTGTGGAGCCGTCCCTGATGGTGTGAGGGGAGACGACACGATGGTGGAGCTGAGCAACACGATATTGTGCATCCTACAAAATAAGCAGAATCAGGGATTCACCCCCCCGGGCTCCGTCGGGGTTGATCTTTGGAGGTTAAATCACCACCACCAGATGTAGACCAAAAAAAAAAGAAATGTAAACTTTGCCAGATGGATTATTGTCACACCTTGCGTCATTATGTACTGGACATAAAATTAATGAATTTAGAAAAAACCACTCAAATGTTCGAAATGGGAAAAATTTTATCCACAGTGGTATATTACAGACCATTCTGAGAAAACCCCGACTTTGCTAGCTGTAAAAACATTACCACATGTGTGGGGTGTGTGTGTGTGCGTGAGGTGTGGGGGGTGTGTGTGGTATGTGTGGGCCCCACCTATTGATATTTCAGGGTTTAGTCCGAGCCCTCTTTTGTGTGTGTGTGTGTGTGTGTGTGTGTTAGTGTGTGTGAGTTTTTTTTTGTGTGTAAGGATGAAGTGTGTGTGTGTATGTTTTGTGTGTGAGAGTTTTTTGTGTGTTTGTGTGTGTGTGTTTTGTAGTGTGTTTTTGTGTTTTTGTTTGTGTGTGTGAGGGTTTTTTGGGGTTGGTGTGTGTGTGTGTGTGTGTGTGTGGGGGGGTGATTGTGTGTGTGTGTGTGTGTGTTATTGCGTGTGTGTGTGTGTGTGTGTGTGTGTGTGTGTGTGTGTGTCAGGGTTTGGGGTGGGGTGGGGTGTGGGGGTGTGTTTGGGGGTGTGTGTGTGGGGGGTGTGGTGTAGTGTGTGTGAGTGTTTGGGGTGTTGGGCTCAACAATCAACATTTTGCCCCCTAATCAACAGTTGTGACCGGGGGTGGAAGTGTGAATTGCTCATTACTTGGGAAATTTTTTCAATTGTACCCCTGTTAAAACTTGAACCATTCTTACAAGATTCATTACCTTTGCAACATGGAGTTCATTACTTTTGTACCTAGTTCAGCTATCAAACTTTGGAGCCCAGTCCCTGGACCCATTAGTACCTTTGTAATCTGTAAATACCTTCATAACTTGTCATAATTGTGACTAAACACCTACATGGAGTTCAATACCTTTGTAAATTATGAGTTCATTACCTCTGTTTCTTGCTCAGCTATCAAAACTTTGGGGTCCCTCCCCGGACCAATTATGTACCTCTGTAATCTTTTGACTACCGCCCACAGGATGGGATGGGGTCATAATAAACATATTAAACTAAACTAACACTGATTGTGTGAGCTGAGCACTCACTGATGGTGTGAGCTCAGCACGACACTGACGTGTGAGCTGAGCACTCACTGATAATGTAGTTGAGCAGGTACACTGATGGTGTGAGCTGAGCACGTACACTGATGGTGTGAGCTGAGCACGCACACTGATGGTGTGAGCGAGCACGACACTGATAATTTAGTGAACAGGTACCCCTGATGGTGAGCGAGCACGTACACTGATAATGTGAGTTGAGCAGGTACATGATGGAGGGACTGAGCACGTACACGATGGTGTGGCTGAGCACGGCACTGATTGTGTGAGCTGAGCACGTACACTGATGGTGTTAGCGAGCACGTACACTGATGGTGTGAGCTGAGCACGAACACTGATGGTTTGAGCTGAGCACGTACACTCATGGTGTAGGGTGAGCAGGACACTGATGGTGTGAGTTGAGCAGGTGCACTGATGGTGTGAGCTGAGCACGTACACTCATGGTGTGAACTGAGCACGTACACTGATGGTGTGAGCTAAACACAGCACTCATGGTGTGAGCTGAGCACGTACACTGATGGTGTGAGCTGAGCACGTACACTGATGGTGTTAGCTGGCACGTACACTCATGGTGTGAGCAGAGCACGTACACTGATGGTGTGAGATTAGCACGTACACTGATGGTGTGAGCGACACACACTCATAAGTGAGCGGAGCACGTACACTCATGGTGTAGCTGAGCACGTACACGATGGTTTGAGCTGAGAACGTACACTCATGGTGTGAGCTGAGCACGTACACTGATGGTGTGAGCTGAGCACGGCACTGATGGTGTGAGCTGAGCACGTACACTGATAGTGTGAAGTGAGCACGTCACTGATGGGTTTGGGCTGATCACGTACTGATGGTGTGAGCTGAGCACGTACACTGTGTGAGCTGATAACGTACACTGGGGTGAGCTGAGAACGTGCACTGATGGGTGAGCTGAGCACGTACACTGATGGTTGCGAGCACGTACACTGATGGTGTGAGCTGAGCACGTACACTCATGGTGTAACTGAGCACGTCCACTGATGGTGTGAGCTGAGCACTATACTGATGGTGAGAGTTGAGCACGTACACTACAGGTGTGAGCTGAGCACGCATACGATGGTGTGAGCTGAGCACGCCCCCGATGGTGTAAGCTGAGCACGCACTGATGGTGTGAGCTGAGCACGTCCACTGATGGTGTGAGAAGAGCACGTGCGCTGATGGTGTGAGCTGAGCACGTATACTGGTGGTGGAGCTGAGCACGTACACTGATGGTGGAGCTGAAGCACGTACACAGATTGTGTGAGCTGAGCACGTACTTGGTGTGAGCCGAGCACGACACTGATGGTGTGAGCTGAGCACGTACACAGATGGTGTGAGCTGAGCACGTACACTAATAGTGCGAGCTGAGCACGTACATTGATGGTGTGAGCTGAGACGTACTCTGACGGTGTGAGCTGAGCACGTACTCTGATGGTGTGAGGGGAGCACGTACACTGATCGTGGGCTGAGCACGTACACCGATGGTGCGAGTTGAGGACGTACACTGATGGTGTGGCTGATCACTACACCGTTGGTGTGAGCTGAGCATGTACACTGATGGTGGAGCTGAGCACGTGCAGTGGTGTGTGAGCTTAGCACTTTCACTGATGGTGTGAGCCGAGAACGACACTGATGGTGTGTGCTGAGCACGTACACTCATGGTGTGAGCTGAACACGTACACTGATGGTGTGGTGAGCACGCACTGATGGTGTGAGCTGAGCACGACACTGATAGTGTGAGCTGAGCATGTACGCTATTTTGTGAGCTGAGCACGTACACTGGTGTGAGCTGAGCACGACATCATGGTGTGAGCTGAACACGTACACAGATGGTGTGAGCTTAGCACGTACACTGATGGTGTGAGTTGAGCACGTACACTGAAGGTGTGAGCTGAGCACGTACACTGATGTGTGAGCTGAGCACGTACACTGATGGTGTGAGCTGAGCACATACACTGATGGTGTGATTTGAGCACGTTCACTGATGGTGTAGCTGAGCACGTGCACTGATGGTGTAGCTGAGCACGTCCACTGATGGTGTGGAAGAGCACGTGCACTGATGGTGTGAGCTGAGCACGTATACTGATGGTGTGAGCTGAGCACGTACACTGATGGTGGGGCTGAGCACGTCACAGATGGTGTGAGCTGAGCACGTACATTGGGTGTGAGCTGAGCACGACACTGATGGTGTGGCTGAGCACGACACAGATGGTGTGAGCTGAGCACGTACACTAATAGTGCAGGGTGAGGGACGTACATTGATGGTGTGAGCTGAGCACGTACTCGACGGTGTGAGCTGAGCACGTACTCTGATGGTGTAGCCAGCACGTCACTGATCGTTGGGGCTGAGCACGTACACCCGATGGGTGCGAGTTGAGGACGTACACTGATGGTGGAGCTGATCACGTACACTGTTGGTGGAGCTGAGCATGACACTGATGGTGTGAGCTGAGCACGTGCAGGTGATGGGGTGAGCTGAGCACGTACACTGATGGTGTGAGCCGAGAACGTACACTGATGGTGTTGGGTGAGCACGTACACTCATGGTGTGATCGAACACGTACACTGATGGTGTGAGGGTGAGCACGTACACTGATAGTGTGAGCTGAGCATGTACACCAATTGTGTGAGCTGAGCACGTCACTGGTGAGAGCTGAGCACGTACACTCATGGTGTGAGCTGAACACGTACACAGATGGTGTGAGCTTAGCACGTACACCTGATGGTGTGAGTTGGGGCACGTACACTGAAGGTGTGAGCTGAGCACGTACACTGATGGTGTGAGCTGAGCACGTACACTGATGGTGTGAGCTGGCACATGCACTGATGGTGTGATCTGAGCACGTTCACTGATGGTGAGCTGAGCACGTGCACTGATGGTGTGGCTGAGCACATACACTGATGGTGTGAGCTGAGCACATACACTGATGGTGTGAGCTGAACACGTACACAGATTTTGGGGTCGAGCACGTACATTGATGGTGTGAGCTGAGCACGCACACAGATGGCTGAGCTGAGCACGTACACTGATGGTGTGAGCTGAGCCCTACACTGATGGTGTGAGCTGAGCAGTACACTGATGGTGTGAGCTGAACACGTACACAGATGGTGTGTGTGAGAACGTACAGTGATGGTGTGAGCTGAACACGTACACAGATGGTTTTGTTGAGCACGTACACTGATGGTGTGAGCTGAGCACGCACACTGATGGCGTGAGCTGAGCACGTACACTGATGGTGGAGCTGAGCACAACACTGATGGTGTGAGCTGAGCACGTACACCGATGGTGTGAGCTGAACACGTACACAGATGGTGTGTGTTGAGAACGTACAGTGATGGTGTAGCTGAACACGTACACAGATGGTGTGTTGAGCACGTACACTGATGGTGTGAGCTGAGCACTTACACTCATGGTGTGAGCTGAGCACGTCCACTGATGGTGTGAGCGGGGCACGTACACTGATGGTGTGATGAGCACGTACACTGATATTGTGCATCCTACAAAATAAGCAGAATCATGGATGTCACTACTGCCCGGCTCCGTCTGGGTTACAAGTATATTTGGCAGGTTAAATCACCCCCAAAGATGGACCAAACGAAATGTAAACTTTTCAGATGGATTATTGCCCCGGCATTTTTACGGAGTGCGAAAAATTAATGAATTTAAACAACTCACTCAGAAGTGTTCAAAAATGGGAAAGTATTTTATCCCAGTGGAAAAGACCATTCTGGAGAAATACCCCGACTTTGCTAGCTGTAAAAAAAGCAAAAACATGTGTGCGTGTGTGTGTGTGCGGGGGTGTGTGTGTTGGGGGTGTTGGGGTATGTGTGTGCACTCCCTAGTTGATATTGCAGGGTTTAGTCCCAAACTCCTGTGGGTGTGTGTGTGTGTGTTTGTGTGTGTGTTGTGTGTGTGGTTTGGGGGTGTGTGTTAGTGTGTGGTTTTTTTTTTTGTGTGTGTATGTATGAGAGTGTGTGTGTTTGTGTGTGTGTGTAATTTTTGTGTGGTGTTTTTGTGTGTGTGGTGTGTTTATGTATGTGTTTTTTGTGTGTGTGTGTTTGTGTGTGTGAGTTGGGAGAGTGTGTGTGTGTGTGTGTGTGTGTGTGTGTGTGTGTGTGTGTGTGTGTGTGTTTTTGTGTGAGGTTTTGTAGAGTGTGTGTGTGTGTGTGTGTGGGTGTGTGTGTGGGGGTTTATATATTTGTGTGTGTGTTGTGGTTGGGGGTGTGTGTGTGTGTGTGTTTGTGTGTGTGATGTTGTGTGTATGGTGTGTGTGTGTGGTGTGTGTGTGTGTTGTGTGTGTGTGTTTGTGTGTGAGTGTATTTTATGAGGGGTGTGTGTGTTTGTGTGTGTGAGGTATGTGTATTTTTGGGGTGTGTGTGTGGGGTGTGTAATGTGTGTGTGTGGTGTGTGTGTGTGTGTGTGTGTGTGTGTGTGTGTTTGTGTTTGTGGGTTTTTTGTTTTTGGGTTGGTGTAAGAGTGTGTGTGTGTGTGTGTGTTTGTGTGTGTATTGTGTGTTCACTCGATTGTAAAACTATTTCCTTTTAGAGCATAAAAATTTTGGTCAGAGGGTTAGGGTAAAAATTGATCCTCCGAATCCAAATTTTTAATTAAAATATTATAATATAAAAAAAGAAAGTTATAATATACAATTATCGATATGTTAAGAATATGTTTTTCTTGATCCAACATATACATAAGGTTTCAAGACAGGGGATTAGGAGGATACCCTAGATATAAATATATATAAAGGGAGATTACTTATAAAAAGTCTTTTTTCAATTGGAAGCAGTCAGAATAAAACAGAATTTTCCAGGCCGCTAATAAATTTTTAGTTCCAGAGACAGCAGGAGTGTTTGTTTTGCTATTTCCCTCCGTCCTCAACCTTGAGCATACAGGTGGGGGGTCCGTGAGGGACTCCCCAAACACCGAAGTGTTGAACAAAAGGGGGAAAGGGGGGTATAACCATCCTACTCTAAAACCGGCACACCGGGAGGCAGGTTATATGTCCAATTAAACTTATCATGGCCATTTACAAAATTATAATTGTTTTTTAAAATTTAATCTTAATAATAAAAGGAGTTCTTTTCCCCCTTTATTTTAAAAGGAAATGACCGCAATTAATTTGGAAGGGTTTAAACCCATGGGGGCATAACCCCCCCCACAAGCAAATATCTCGGGTTTAAGATGCTGATGGAGTAGAAGAAACCAACCAGCTGGTATAGGGATGGAGGAAATCATTCCAAGGTTGTCATCCAGTAAACTGGTCCAGAAATGCTTGTGCAAAGAATTTCCGTAGTTGGGTTTTGGAGCGAGAAGGCATGGGCTAACACTTTGCTCAAACCCCTTTTTGGAAAAAATGGATCCGGAAATTGGGACCAAAAGCCCAGTAAATTCTAACTTTTTTTGTTTTATAAATTTATGAGAGAGGTTTTGGTCTGAGTAAATATTTATCAATGAGGGTAAAACCCGAGGTATAGTCAAAGTGTTCAAGGACAACACTGCATTTTTTTTTATAGTTGAATAAATTTTTGATATTTTTTTAATTTATGGGAAAAAAATAAATATTGATGAGAATTTTACTTTTTGGAAGGTTTGGGAATAAGACAGCACCTATAGCTGCATCACGGGCATCAACAGGGAGGGTAAAAGGGAATTTTGGGAAATTGCACGAAACTGGGGAGAAAAAGGGAAACGTTTTAAACGTTTAAAAGCTTGTTCACAATTTCGTCCCAATTAAATTTATATTTGGACTGGTCAACTAGTCAGGGAGGAAACGGGTTTGGGCAAAAGCTCCAAAAGACCACCCCCAAAATCGTTGGGGGGTTTTTTTCGAGGACGGAAATTTAAAAAAATTTGGGACCTTTAATTGGGGGGGGGCTACTAGCCTTCCCTATTTTAAACAGAATTTTAATCGGGCCCCACCAAAGTAAATTTTTGTAAATTTACAGTAAAATTTATTTCTGCAATGTTTTTCAGAGGCTTTTAATTTTTCTAAATGAGACTGCCATATACTAAAAACCACCAGGTCGTCTAAGATTCTACACCTTCTAAGGGTTGACAAAAAGTTCATAATTTCGGAAAGAGGAGGCGGCGTTACACAAGCCAAAAGGCATAACCTTATACGTAAATAGTCCGTTCTAACTCAACCCCCAAACTTTGGCCCTGGATTTAAACGGCCCCGGGAATACCCCCCCGCAAGTCAATCTGGTAAAAAGGGCACCTACAGCATCTATTAAATCATCAACCTTGAATGAAACCCATCGGGTTTTGGGTGACTGAATTTCTTTACGGTAATCCTAAAGGCGTCGGCCATGGGGTTTGGGACCAATAAACAGGGGGCCCCAAAAATTAACTGGGTTCTATCAAATTATATTGTAGTATTTATTTTTGTTGAATTAATTCTTGTTAGAGGAGAGCCCCGGAAAGGGGGATTGCTTTTTTGGGACTATTTTCAACAATTCAATATCGTGAAACCCAATGTACAAGGGTAGGGATATCTTTGAAGATGGAGTTATTTTAGTGATTAACTCTTTGATTTGAGATTTTGGGATGGGAAGAATCCGAAATGGTTTAGTTCTTTTAAAATTTCAAATTATGTATCAAATTCTTTATTTCCCTTACAGTGTCTTTCCCTTTTATTTCAGTGGATGGGTTGAATAGGGGTAATAATAGTGGGGAGAAGGCTGACTCGTATTTCTTTGTTATCTAGGGATACCCTAATTTTCTTACGTCGTCCTGGTTTCCCGGACCAATAATTCACGTCATTTTTTTGTCTACTATTTCTACCCCCAAATATCTAGGTTTTAAAATGTCCGGGAATTAATTTTTTAACAACACTAATTCATTCGGAGAGAATCAATTTCCTTTTGGTCAAAAGATTTTTTTTTTGGCTTGAGCTTTGACAGTTTCCCGGCAGCTGCTTTTTTTTTTGGGGAGAGGCTTTCCAAAGTAGAGGACGGGATGAAGAGGTCCTCCTTCCCATCCAAAATCTCGTAATAGGCTGGGGTCCTGCACCTGAGTCCAAAAATCAAGTCAAATGGAGGTTTTTAGTACTTTTTTGTTCAGCCACGGGGCGAAGAGAAGAAAGGGGCAAATTCGTCCCATTCACGAGAATATTGCTCAAAAAGCACGAAAGTAGATTTAAGGGTTTGGGGGGACTTTCTAGCACTTTGGACTGGGGATGATATGTGAGAGAGGATCTGTCTTACCCTAATCGAGACATAGCCTTTAAAAATTAGACGAAAAAAATTAGAACCTTGGTCAGATTGAATTTATTATCCTACTTGAGAAAAGAAGCGTATTAAATTTACATATTTCTGGAATTAATTTTGACATGGGGATAGCATCGGGTTTGAGTTGCCATCATGATAGTGAAGATATACTGGCCCTTTTTTGGGGGCAACGGCCCTACAAATCAATAACTAATTTTTAAAAGGTTTTTCAGGACATTTTTTTGGGAAAAAAGGGGGCAGACGCGGGATTGTGGCCGTTTTGCCTTTTGGCAAACGTGGCATTTCCGCAGTTTGCAGCAATATAAGCCCTCATCTGGGGCCCAAAAAAAATATTTTTATCTTTTTTCTGTTTTTTGAGATCCTAAATGACTTCCCAGTGGATTATCATGGGTTCAAATACCTTTTACGGGGGCGATAATAACAATTTTCCCTTTTTGAACTCAAATCATTATTATTTCTCTTAAAAAAAAACCGCATCATCAAAAGGTAACCTTCCTTTTTATCCTTATTGGTTAAATTTTTATCGTCCTTTAGAGAAAAGAAATTTTTTTCTTTTTTCATTTTCAGCAGGTCCGCAGGACTGGTAAAAATTTTTTCACCTGTGGGTCTCGACTGAATTTCTTCGCTAAACAGGAAGTTTAAACCAAAAACCCCGACATTTCAAAATGTTTAATATCCAAATTGTTGATTCTTAGCCTGGCCTGGGGACCACATGGGAAATAACCCCCCCCTGCCTCAGAGGCTCGGCATAATTTTCATCACAAGGATTATCTAAAACCAGAGGCCTCGGGGTCTCCCATGATCAATTTGTTCCGAAAGATCCCCCGGGGAATGGGAAAAAGGTTTATCTGAAAACCCACATTGATCCCGCCTACAATCCAGGCAGTTCTACATAAACCTTATAATGGGACCTTTTTTTTGTGCCCCCAAGCCCTAATAATACATCGTTCACTAAAGGTAACTTTCCCGGTTTGATCTTTAAAAAAAGAGATAGCTGCCAGTATCCGAAAAGGGCGTATTTACTAACCCCCCTTTACAGGTCCGAACTTCCCGGGAAAAGTAGGGGTTCCAAGCTACTCCCGGGCCTTTCTTTAAGCACGCGTGGTAAAGTCATCTATTAGGGTCTGCCAGGGAGGGCCCGAAAGGTAGAGATTCATCATCAGAGTTTCATACTTCCCGGGGGGAATTTATTACCTGGGGGATATCCTCTTGGTTGGGTTTTTTCTTCCCCGTTTTTGCCAACACTGGGGGCTGTTATAAACCCCCTTTTTCAAAAAAAGGGAAGGGAATTTATCTTTGGGTGTCTGGGGGAAAACCCTTTTCACCTGTTTTTTGTCTGAATAACCTTCGGGTTCGCGCTGGGTTTCCCAGCCGTCAATCTTGAACTAAAAGCTTGGGTGATTTTTTTCCCGGGGGCCTTTGACATTTCTTGGTTCTGGGGAAAATTTTAAAGTGATTGCGTGGGCAGCAGTATCAACAAGTTATAGTGGGAAATGTCAAAAAATAGAACCTCAAAAAAAAACTGGGGGAAAGTGACTACGAGGCGGTCCCCCGGGCCCTACGCCAACGCTCGAAAGCAGAGGGTTTTCCCGGCAAAGACCCAAGACTGCTGAGGATATTTTTCAGAGTTCTAAACATCTTCAAATAACTGACATAAAAATCATGTTTCAGAAGACAATTTTTTCCCAGATAATCAAAAATTTGTTCAAAAAGGGAAGTTGGCAGTTTGGTTTGGGCTTTTTTATTAAAAATGAATGTATTAAAGGCCCCAAAATTTAGGGGGCCATTGCATCACCTTGCCTGATTTTCGAATGTTTAAAAATGAATCAAAATTTTCCTGAAATTTAGGCATCAAAGAGGCTGCTTTTTTGGTCAAAAAGAAGGGGTTGATACATATTACGACTTTTTCTTCCTTAGTTTCCGCATAAAGCAAAAATTCACGTTCAAAATTCTCCCTTTTTTAAATTTTCTGGGCTTTTAAAAAGGTTGAAGCAATAAAATTCGACGTTAAAATTTTCCAGGGTTGAATAGTAGCAAAAACAAAGAGATTTGAGGTGGGTGTTCATCATCCCAAAAAGGGCTTTTTGTTTGTTTCAAAAATATCTGTAAATGGGTTTTCCTGGATCCGTTTTTTTAGCCTGATGGGTTCTGTTCCCCCTATAGTCCTTGGAGATGGAATTGGGGTCGTTGTGCAGCGTAGGGTTTTCCAGTATCAGAAGTTCATGTCCGCTTCCAGTAGGGGGGTTTTTAGCGTCGTAGTTTGGCCTCGGGGGTCTGTAAAAAGAATTCAAAAAAGGAATATCTCTTTCCCTTCTCAGTCTCGATCCTGCTCATCTGGAAAAAAGGGCATTTGTATCATACATCGTGTCTGGGCAGGGAAAAGCCCCGTATTTTACCCGCTTCGTGCTAATTCCAACAAAATTGAAGCTTAAAATTTTTTAATTTCTCCTTTTTATATCTTCAAAACCCCTCTGCCATTTTTACATTCATTTTAAAAGGGAAAATTTAGGTTATGATCCCGGACAACCCCCACTTGTTACCTCCCAAAAGAACAACTATTTCCTTTTTGAATAACAATTTTGGTCAGAGGTAGGGGAATAATAATGATCCTCCGAATGCCCCAAATTTTTAAATTTAAATATATTCATAATATAACAAAAGCCGTTATAAATACGTTATCGTATATAAGTTAAGAATACATGTTTTTTCTGTAGTATCCAAATATCATAAGGCTTTCAAGAAGAGGATTAGGAGGGTATCCCAGATATAAATATATATAAATGGGGAAATTTCTTTTTACATTAAAGTCTTGTTTCCCAATTGAAACAGCGAATAAAACAGAATATGTCCAGGGGGCCCTTAAATCTTGGCCATTTCCAGGACACAGGAGTGTTCTGTTTGCTACCCTTTACTGCTCCGTCCCTCAACCTTGGCTACAGGTAAAGGGGTCACGGGCGTGACTCACCAACACCAGTAGAGTAGGAACATAAAGGGGGAAGGGGGTATAACCATCAAAAATCACGGTTCACACACCGGCCCCCGGGCGGCAGGCAGGTTCTATGCCCAATTTAAAATTATCATGGCCATTTACAAAAATTTTAATTGTTAATAAGAATTAACATTTAAAAAAGGAGTTCATTTCCCAAATTTTGCTATTAAAGGGAAAAGACGCAATTAAAATTTAAAAAAAGGTTAACATAGGGGCATGACAGTGTGTTTTTGTGTGTGAGGATGTTATGAGTGTGTGTGTGTGTGTGTGTTTTGTGTGTGTGGGGTGTATGTGTATGAGTGTGTGTGTGTGTGTGGGGTTTGGGGGGTGTGGGGGGGTTATATAATGTGTGTGTGTGTGTGTGTGTGTGTGTGTGTGTGTGTGTGTGTGTGTGTGTGTGGGGTGTGTGTGTGTGTGAGTGTGGGGTGTGTGTGTGTGACTCAACAATCAACATTTGCACCCAAAAACTCCTACAGTTGTGACCGGTGTGGAAGGGGAATTGCTCATTACTCTGGGAAATTTTTTCATGATTTACCCATGTTTAAAATTAATAACCATTCTTACAAAATTCATTACCTTGCAACAGGGAGTTCATTACTTTTGTACCTAGTTCAGCTATCAAACTTTGGGCCCAGTCGCTGGACCCAAGACCTCTGTAATCTGTAAATCCCTTTGTAACTTGCTAAGAAAAAACACATACATGGGTTCATTACCTTGTAAATTACAGTTAAACATCTGTTTTTTGCTCAGCTATCAAAACGGGTCCATCCCGGACCAATTATGTACTCTGTAACACTACCCCCCAAAGGGATGGGAAAGGGGGATAAAAACATATTAAACTAAACTAACACTGATTGTGGAGCTAGCACGTACACTGGGGGGAGTGACACTCACTGATGGTGAGCTGAGCACACACTGGTGTGAGCGAGCACGTACACGAGGGTTTGAGCTGAGCACGACCCCGATGGTGTGAGCTGGCACGTACACCATGGTGGGGCGAGCACGTCCGGGTTGGTGAGCGAGCACGTACATGATGGTGTTAGCTCAGCACGCACTGATGGGGGAGCTGAGCACGTCACTGATGGTTTGAGCTGAGCACGACACTATGGTGTGAGCTGAGCACGCCCTGATGGTGTGAGCTGAGCAGGGCATGAGGGGGAGCTGAGCACTACACTCATGGTGTGAACTGAGCACGTCACTGATGGTGTGAGCGAGCACACCCAGGGTGTGAGCTGAGCACGCACTGATGGTGTGAGCTGAGCACGCACTGTGGTTAGCTGAGCACGTACACTCTGGTGTGAGTGACACGTACACGATGGTGTGAGTTTCCCGTCCCTGATGGTGAGGAGCACGACACCATGGTGAGCTGGCACGTACACGATGGTGGGGCTGGCACGGCATGATGGGGGAGCTGACAGCAATGGTGGAAGTGAGCACGTACATGAGGGTTTTGAGCTGAGCACGACACGATGGTGTAGCTGAGCACGTACACTGGGGGAGTGCCCCTCACTGGGTAGCTGAGCACGTGCACTGATGGTGTGAGCTGAGCACGACACTGATGGTGTAAGCTGACACGTACACTGATGGTGTAGCTGAGCACGTACCTCATGGTGTAATGACACGTCCGCTGATGGTGTGAGCTGAGCCCCATACTGATGGTGTGAGTTGAGCACGACCTGATGGTGAGCTGAGCACGTATACGATGGTGTGAGCTGGACGAAAACTGATGGTGTAAGCGAGCACGTAATGAGGGGGTGGAGCGAGCACGTCCACTGATGGTGTGAGATGAGCACGCACTGATGGGTGATGAGCACGTATCATGGTGTGAGCTGAGCCGTACACTGATGGTGAGAGCGAGCACGTACACAGATGGTGTAGCTGAGCACGTACATTGGTGTGAGCGGGCCCGTACACTGATGGTGAGCTGAGCACGTACACAGATGGTGTGACGAGACGACACAAAAGGGGGAGCGGGAGCACGTACACTGATGGTGTGAGCTGAGCACTCTATGAGGTGAGCTGAGCACTACTTGATGGTGTGAGCTGGCCGACACTGATCGTGTGAGCGAGCACGTACACGATGGTGCGAGTTGGGACGTACACGATGGTGTGAGCGATCACGACCCCTTTTTGGGTGAGCTGAGCAGTACACTGATGGTGTAGGAGCACGGAATGATGGGTGAGCGAGCACGTACACTGATGGTGTGAGCCGAGAATCACAGATGGTGGGGCGGCACTCACTCATGGGTGAGCAACACGTACACTGATGGTGGAGCTGAGCACGCACGATGGTGTGAGCGAGCACGCCGTGTGAGCGAGCATGACACAATTGTGTGAGCGAAGACACTGGGGGAGCTGAGCACGTACACTCATGGTGTGAGCTAAACCCGTACACAGGGGGTGAGTTTAGCACGTACCCCGATGGTGGAGTTGACACGACACGAAGGTGGGAGCTGAGGACGTACACTGATGGTGGAGCTGAGCACGTACACTGATGGTGTATAAATACACATGGTGAGCGGGCCCGTTCACGATGGTGTGAGCTGACCCGTGCCGTGGTGTGAGCTGAGCACGTCACTGATGGGTAGCTGAGCACGTACACTGGTGGTGTGAGCGAGCACATAAACTCAGGGTGAACGACCCGTCCACGATGGGGACCCAGCGGGTCCACTGATGGGTGGCGAGCACTCACCGATTGTGAGCTGACCCGTACACAGATGGTGGAGCTGAGCACGTACATTGATGGTGGAGCAGAGCACGTAACGGGGTGATGTTACGAGCACGTACACAGATGGTGTGATCAGACACCTACACTGATGGGGGAGCTGACCCTACCTGACGGGAGCTGAGCACGACGGATGGGGGAGCTGGCACGTCACGACGTGAGCGAGCACGTACACTGATGGTGCAGTTGAGGACGTGATTGCGTAGCTGATCACGTACACTGATGGTGAGCTGAGATGTCACGATGGGGGGAGCTGAGCACGTACAATGATGGTGTGAGCTGAGCACGTACAATGATGGTGGAGCCGGGAAAGATGGTGTGGCTGGCACGCCCCGGGTGGTGTGAGTGAACAGCACGATCGGAGCTGAGCACGCACGAGGGTGAGCTGAGCATCACTTGTGAGCGACCCGACACGATTGTGAGCTGAGCACGACACGATGGTGAGCGAGCACGTACACTCGGTGTGAGCGAACACTAATCGTGAGCTGAACACGACACGGATGGTGGCCCTTAGCACGACACGATGGTGGAGGGCACGTACACTGAAGGTGTGAGCGAGTCGACCCCAAAAGGGGAGCTGAGCACGCCCCCCGATGGTGTATAAGACACCATGGTGGGGAGCGGCACGACACAATGGTGTGAGCGAGTACGACACAAGGGGGTTTGGCACCACCGTTTTTGGAGCTGAGCACGTACACTGATCGGTGAACTGAGCACGAAACGATGGTGGATCTTAGTCCCTACATGATGTGTGAGCTGAGGACGCACTGATTGGGGAGTAAAACCCACGATGGTGTGACGAACACATACACGATCAGAGCTGAGCCCCTACACCAGGTGGAGCAGAGCACCCCGATGGGGGAGCTGGAGCATGGACACTGATGGGGGAGCGAACACGTCCGTTTGTTAGCTGAGAAGGAACCGGGGGAGCTGCACGTACACGATGGTGTAAGATCAGCACACCCGGATAACCGAGCACGTCCACGAGGGTGGAGCTGAGCCACATTTATGGTGGGTGAGAAATACACTAGGGGTGAGCGAATACACGATGCGGTTAGCGCACACCGATGGGGGGATTTTGGCAGTAACCAGGGTGTGAGCTGAGCACGTGCACTGTTGTGTGGCGAGCACGTACAGTGATGGTGTTAGCGAGCACGCACGATGGGGGAGCGAGCACGACACTATGGTTTGAGCGGAGCACGTACACCATGGTGTGAGCGAGCAAAACACCATGGTGTGATGAGCACGTGAGAGGGGGTGAGACGAAAGTTGGTGGAACTGGCACGTACACGGGATGGGGGAGCGAGCACGAGACTCGGGTGAGCTGGCACACACGAGGTGAGCTGAGAGACCGAGGGTGATTGAGCACGCACTAGGGGGAGGAGCCGTGCACGATGGGAGATTAGCACGACACTGAGGGTGGGGAGCCGCATCATGGTGTGAGGGGAGCACGTACACCTGGGTGAGCTGAGCACGTACCCCGATTTTGGGGGAGCACACACCAGGGGGAGCTGAGACATACACCATGGGGGTGGCACGACGATGGTGTGAGCGAGCACGTACACTGGGGGGAGTGAGCACACCCGATGGTGTGAGCTGAGCAGAAAATACGGGTGACCGAGCACGACACGAGGTGGAGCTGAGCCGTACACTGGTGAGCGGCACGAACGATTTTGAGTAGACGACACGGGATGGGGAGCTGAGCACGACCTAGGTGAGCTGAACACGAACTGTGTGAGGAACACGTACACGATGGGGATCAGACACACGAGGGTGTGAGTTGAGCGTACCCCGAAGGTGTGATGAGCACGTACACTGATGGTGTGAGCTGACCGTACCGAGGTGTGAGCTGAGCACGTACACTAATGGGGGAGCTGAGCACTACACTTGGAGCTGAGCACGTACACTGATTTTGTGAGCTGAGCACGTACACTGATGGTGTGAGCTGAGCACGAACACTGATGGTGTGATCTTAACGACAGTGATGATGGGGAGCGGGAGACGTACACGGATTTGTGAGCTGAGCACGACACTGATGGTGTGAGCTAAACACATACACGATCGTGGAGCTGAGCGATACACTCATGGTGAGGGGAGCACGTACACTGATGGTGGGGATGAGCAGCACTCATGGTGTGAGTTTAGCACGTACACTGATTGGGGAGCTGAGCATGTACACCAGGTGGGGCCCAGCACGCCACTGATGCGTTGGCACACCACACTGATGGTGGAGCTGAGCACTCCTAGGTGTGAGCTGAGCACGTCCCCAAGGGGGAGCGAGCACTTACACTGATTTTGTGAGCTGAGCATACACTGATGGTGTGAGTTTAGCATACACTGATGGTGTGAGCTGAGCACGGGGTTGATGGGGGACTGAGCCGTCCCTGATGGTGTGAGCGAGAAATACACTGATGGTGGACCCGGGTACCTGATGGTGTAGCTGAGCACGTACACTGATGGTGTGAGCTGAGCACGTACACTGATTTTGGTGGGGCTGAGCACGACACGATGCGTGAGCGAGCACGACACTTATCGAGCTGACACGTCACTGATGGTGAGCTGAGCACGTACACGGTGTGAGCTGGTACGTACACTGATGGTGTAGCTGAACACGTACACGGGGATGGTTTGAGCTGAGCACACACGGGATGGGGGAGCTGGCAGTAATGATGGGTTTTAGCTGGATTTCACTGATGGTGTAGCTGAGCAGCCCTCGATGGGTGAGTTTAGCACGTACACTGATGGGGGAGCAGCAGGTACCTGATGGGGGAGCGAGCACGACACCCTGGCGTGAGCTGGTACGTCCCCGGGTGAGGAGCAGAACACGATGGGGGAGCTGAGCACGTACATTTTGGGGACTGATCCGATAATGACGGGTGGCACCTACACGATGGGGAGCGAGCACGCCGAGGGTTTGAGCGACACACACGTTGGTTTACGATCACGATAATGATGGTGTGAGCTGAGCACATACACGATGGGGGAGGACACTTAAACTGATGGGGGCTGACCCGTACACTGATGATGTTAGTTGGAAACCACTAGGTGTGAGCTGAGCACGCACTTATGGGGGAGCTGAGCACGTACACTGATGGTGTGACGAGCAGGGCACTGATGGGGGAGCTGAGCACGAAAGGATGGTGTATGAGCACGACGCTGATGGGGGAGCTAACACGTACGCTGATGGGGGAGCTGAACACGTACGCTGATGGGGGAGCTGAACACGAGCTGATGGTGTGAGCTAACACATGCTGGGTGTGAGCTGAGCACGTACACTGATGGTGGAGCTCCAACCCGAGCAAAGGACACGTAAAGTTATTTCAGATCTAAAAGGACTTATTTTACCCTGGGTAATTTTTTTAAAGCTAGTGGACTTATTTCTACTAGGGGGACTTTTTTTAAGCTAGGGGGGACTTATTTCTGCAGGGGGAATTATTTCATAGCTAGGTGGATTTATTTTAAGCTAAGTGGACTTATTTTTTGCTGGGTTGATTATTTCATGCTAGGTGGACTTATTTAAAGCTAAGGGGAAATTTTTATAGCAGGGGATTTATTTCATATAGGGATTTTTTAAAGCTATGGGACTTTTTTCATAGAAGGTGGAATTTTTTCATAGCTGGGTGGATTTACCTGCTGGGTATTTTTCTGCAGGGGGACTTATTTCATAGCTAGGGGAATTATTTCATAGCTGGTGGATTTATTTCATAGCTATGGGGACTTATTTCATAGCTAAATTATTTCAAATAGTGGAATTATTTCATAGTTTGGGACTTATTTCATAGCTAGGTGGATTATTTCAAGCAGGGACTTTTTTTGATAGCTAGGGGGGAATTATTTAAAGATAGGGGGGGTTATTTCAAGATATGTGATTTATTTCAAGCTGGTGGACTTTTTCATAGCTAGTGAACTTATTTCATTACTGGGTATACTTTTTTTAAAGCAGTGGACTTTTTTTTAAATAAAAAATTATTTTATAGTGGACTTTTTTTAAGCTAGGGGGATTTTTCATAGTGGACTTATTTAAAGCTAGTGGATTATTTAAGCAGGGGATTATTTCATAGCTAGGGACTTTTTTAAGTAGGGACATTTCAACGGGTGATTATTTATCTCGGGTGAATTTTTTCAAGCTGGGGAATTATTTCAAGGGGGATTTTTGTTTCATTGCGGTGGACTTATTTCATAGCAGGTGGACTTATTTCATTGCTGGGTGGACTTATTTCATTGCTGGGTGACTTATTTCAAGCTGGGGAAACTTCCGGAAAAACCAAAACCGGATTTTCCAAAAGGGCCAACGTCCCCGCGGCCCTGTCTGGCAGGCTTCATGGGGGGATCAGAGCCTGATCAACCAGGTGACGCCGACAATCCAACGTACGAGCCACAGCCGGTTGGTCAGGACATTTAGGTTTTTGTCCATGCCTTTCCACCCCACACACACCCCACCGCTCATAGAATGGCGGACAAGCAAACAATTGAGACAGGGGAAACCCTGCCTGATACCCCAACCCAAGGATCCCCACCTCAGCTTCCTATTTCCCTTTAAAAGCACCCCCCCTTGTAAAAGGGCTCTCCCAAACAACCCCTCCCTGAAACCCTTTTCCCTTAAATATACCACAATGTCCCCACATTCCACACTACAAAATGTTAAAATATATATATATAAAAAATATATATATATATATATATATATATATATATATAAAATATATATATATATATATAATTTTAAATTTAGAGCTGAAAATTAAGAGGAGAAAGGAAAAGACACTTCAGATTTAGACACACTGTCAGATTACCCGAAATGAAAATAATCAGGAGGATGTGTTCATAATGATGAATAATGACAAAGCTTTATTAAAAATTTCATTAGATAAAACTTTTTATAACGGGTTGAAATAGTAAAAAAACGGGGGGACATTATGGGAATTCTTTTATCTGGGAAGAAGATTATTTTTTAAAGTGGATTTCACTTATAAAGTTTTAAAACAAAAATGCAAAATTTAAATTTTTTTTAAAAATAGAAATTTGTTGATGCATTAATTGATTTTTTTAAAAAGAATTTTTAGTATCACTAGGGGATCCCGGGAATAACCAGGGGGTTTCCTTTAACTGGATGTTTAAAACGGTAAAAGGGGGTTTCCAAGGTGGGCCCCACCGGAATGTTTCCCAGGCGGTGAGGGGGCCCGGGGGGGCCTGCACACGGGGAAGGGTCCCAGGGGAAAGAGATTTCCGGGGTGGCCCAAAGGGGGGAATCCATGAAACAGAACAACAACCATCTTTATATAGCAAAAACCCGTCAACCCCCAAACACCGCCCACACCCACTCCCCTTTCAAATTTAAATTCCATGTTTATTCTGCCCCCCAGTAAAAGAGTTGAAACAATATTAAAAACACGTAAAAGACCTATGCCAAATTTTCATTTGATAAATTTGCAGATCCAACGCATAAAAACCTTTACAACCACCTGATAAAACATGAAATAGTTCATTCAATGTACCCCGGGCTGTTTTTGGGAGGGGACGGAGGGTCCATGGCGTGTTGAGGGGACGATGGTCACACGGGGCGGATGTTGTGTAGTGCCCGCATGGTCACACTGGGCGTGTATGTTGGTAGTGACCGGTTTCCCTGGGCGTGTATTTTGTGTAGGGGACCTGGTGGTCACAGGGGGGTATTTTGTAGGGACCTTGGTCACACTGGGGGGAAATTTTGGTATAAGGGGGCAACTGGGCGTGTTTTTGGTGGGGGACCGGTGGTCACACTGGGGTGTATGTTGTGTGGGGATGCAGGTAAACATGGGGGGTTTTTGGGAGGGACCCGGTGGTCACACGGGGGTTTTGTTGGTAGGGGACCCGGGGTCACAGGGGCGGTATGTTGTGTAGTGGACGGGGGTCCCCCGGGCGTGTATGTTTTAGGGACCGGTGGTACACTGGGCGTTTTTGGGACCGGGCACACTGGGCGTGTATGTTTGGTAGGGGACTGGGGCACCGGGGCGTGTATTTTTGGTAGGGGCCCGGATGGTCACACTGGGGGTATGTTGTGTAGTGGACGGAGGTCCATGGGCTGAGGTAGTGGACGATGGTCCAGGGGGCGTGTATGTTGGGGGACGATGGCCACTGGGCGTGTATGTTGTGCGGACCGGGGGCACAGGGATATTTTGGTAGTGGACCGGGGAACACTGGGCGGGTTGTGGACGTGGTCACACGGGGCGTGTAGGGTTTTTTATGGAGGGGTCACACCAAGGTGAGGGACCCGGGGTCCACGGGGCGTATGTTTTTAGGACCGGTCACACTCTTTATGTTTGTAGGGACCCGGTGGCCGCATTGGGCGTGTATGTTGTGAGTGGCCCGGGTGGTCACACTGGCGGATGTTGTGTAGTAGGGAGGGTCACACTGGGCGAGTATGTTTTTAGGGGACCGTGGTTACACTGGGCTTTATGTTGTGTAGGGGACCGGGTCACACTGGGGGTATTGTGAGGCCCGGGGGTCACCGGGCTTTAAGGGTTTTTAGTGGAGGGAGGTCACACTGGGCGTGTATGTGGTAGTGGAGGGATGGTCACACTGGGCGTGTATGTTGGGTAGGGGACGGACCACGGGGCTTTATGTTGGTAGTGGACGGAAGGTCACACTGGGCGTGTATGTTGTGTAGGGGACGGATGGTCACACTGGGGGGTATGCTGTAGGGGACGGATGGTCACACTGGGCGTGTATGTTGGAGGGACCGGATGGTCAAAATCGTTGGTGGGGACGGATGGTCACCGGGCGTTGGGTAGTGACTGGATGGGGCCCACTGGGCGTGTATGTTGGGGTGACGATTACACTGGGCGGTTGTGGTGGACGATGATCAACTGGGGGGGTATTTGTGTATTGACCGGGTTCACACGGGGCGGGGAGTTGTGTGTGGACGGGATGGTCACACTGGGCGTGTATTTTGGGAGGGGGACGATGGTCACACTGGGCGTGTATGTTGTGTAGGGGCCCGGATGATCCACGGGCGTTTTGTTGTGTAGTGGACCGGGTGGTCACACGGGGCGTGTATGTTGTGAGTGGCCCGGTGGTCACACTGGGCGTGGTGTAGTGGATCGGGGGCCACACTGGGCGTGTATGTTGAGTAGGGACCGGATGGTCCCCCGGGCGTGTATGTTGTGTAGGGGAGGGATGATCCCAGGCGTCGGTGTGGGGCCCGGGGTGGTCACACTTGGCGTGTATGTTGTGTAGTACGGGTCACACTGGGGGTTTTTTAGTGACCGGGGTACACTGGGCGGTTGTTGTGTAGGGGACTGATGGTCACACTGGGCTTTTGGGTTGTGTAGTGGACGGATGATCACACTGGGGGGTTTTGGTGTGGGGACCGGTTTCACCGGCGTGTAAGTGGTAGGGGCCCGGGTGGTCAACGGGCGTGTATGTTGTGTGGGGCCCGATGGTCCCCTGGGGGGTATGGGTAGGGGACCGGGTGGTCACACTGGCGGTATGTTTTTAGGGGACGGATGGTCAAACTGGGCGGATTTTGGGTAGTGACCGGAGGGCCCCAGGGCGTGTATTTTTTAGGGGACCGAGGCCAAAAGGCGAGGGTTATACGGGGGCCCCCGGTATTTTGTAGGGGACCAAGGCCACTGGGGTATGTTGGGGGGATCGGGGGTCCACTGGGCGTATATTGTAGTGGACGGGGGGTCACACGGGGCGTGTATGTTGAGGGGAGGGGTGGTAATGGGGTTGTTGTGTAGTGCCCGGGATTCCGGGGCGGTATGTTGTGTAGGGGGACGGGCCACACTGGGCGTGTATGGTTTAGGGCCCGAATGGCCACCGGTATGTTGTGTAGGGGCCCGGGTGGTCACACGGGCGGATATTTTTAGGGAGGGGTGGTCACACTGGGCGTGTATGTTGTAGTGGACGGGTGGTCACACGGGGCGTGTATGTTGTGTAGTGGACGTGGTCCACTGGGCGTGTATGTTGTAGTGGACGGATGATAAACCGGGCGGAATTGTGGTGATTGGGGTCACACTGGGGTATGTTGTGTAGTGGAACGGGTGGTCACCGGGCGTTATGTTTTTAGGGGCCCGGGATGGTCACACTGGGCGTATTTTTGGGCAGGGGAGGGGATGGTCACACGGGCGTGTATGTTGTGGTGCCCGGGGTTCATACTGGGCGGGGGTGTGGATCGGGTGGTCACACGGGGCTTTAAGTTGTGTAGGGGACGGGTGGTCACACTGGGCGGTATGTTGTGTAGGGGCCCGGATGACACCGGCGTTTTGGTGTAGGGGAGGTGAGGGCACCGGGCGTGTTGTTGTGTAGGGGACCAGGTGGTCACACTGGGCGTGTTGGTAGGGACCGGGTCCACAGGGGTGTATGTTGGTGGGGACGATGGTCACACGGGGGGGAGGTGGGGACGATGGACACTGGGCTTTGTTGTTTTAGTGCCCGGATGATCCCCGGGGCTTTATGTTGTGTAGTTGAAGGGGTGGCCACTGGCGTTTTGTTGTGTAGTGGACCCGGTGGTCACACGGGGGGTGTATGGTGTGGGGAGGGGTGGTCACACGGGGCGGTATGTTGTGTAGTGGAGGGGTGGTCACACTGAGCGTGAATGTTGGTAGGGGACGGATGGTCACACTGGGCGTAAATGTTGAGGGACGGGGCCCCTGGGCGTGGGTTGTGAGGGACGGACACCGGCGGAGGGTTTAGTGACCGGAGGTCATCGGCGGGGGAGTGATGGACACACGGGGGTATGTTGTTAGGGGACGATGGTCAACGGGCGTATGTTGTGTAGGGAGGGAGGGCCCACACGGGGCGGGTATGTTGTATAGGGGCCCCGGACCACGGGGCGTTTATGTTGTGAGGGGACGGATTCACACGGCGTAAAGGGGGGGACAGGTCACACGGGGGGTTGGTGAGTGGACGATGGCAAATGGCGTGAATGTTATGGGCCCGACCACAGGGGCGGTATTTTAGGACCGGGGGTCGCATTTTATGTTGGGTAGTGAGGGGGTGGTCCACGGGCGGTGTGTAGGGACGGTTGTAATGGGCGTGTATTTTGGTAGTGGCCCGGAGGTCACATCTAAATGGGGTAGGGGACGAGGTCACAGGGGCGTGGTTGGTTGGGGATGGGATGGTCACACGGGGGGGGCTTTGGTAGTTGAAGGGGGTCACACTGCGCGTTTTGTTGTGTAGGGGACCTGGTGGTCACACGGGGGGTGTATGGTGGTGGACGGGGGTCACACCGTTTTGTTGTGTAGTGGCCCGGGGTGGCCCAACTGAGCGGAATGGGGTAGTGGAGGGAGGTCACCGGGCGTGAATGTTGGGGGACCGGGGTCACACTGGGGGGAAAGGTTTTTTGGGACGGAGGGTCACACGGGCTAGTTGTAGGGGACCGGATGGAAACGTGCGTAGGGGGACGGAGGTCACACTGGGCGGGGTTGTAGGGACGGGTTTCATATCGTGTATGTTGTGTAACGATGGCACACGGGGGTGTATGTTGTATAGGGACCGGTTGATCACACGGGGCGTTTATTTTTTAGTGCCCGATGGTCACACTGGGGGGGAATGTTGGTAGGGGACGATGGTCACACTGGGCGGTATGTTGTGTAGTGGACTGATGGTCCAATGGGCGTGAATTTTGGGGTAAGGGCCCGACCACACTGGGCTTTATTTTGAGGGCCGGGGTGCCCCGGGTGTGAGTTAGTAGGCCCGGGGTTACAGGGGCGTGAATGGAAGCGGACCGTGATCTCACTGGGCTTTGGTAGGGGAGGGAGGTCACCGGGCGTGAATGTTGTGTAGGGGCCCAGGTCACACGGGGCGTTTTGTTGTGTTGTGGACGGATGGTCACACTGGGGTGATTTGGAGTGGAGGGGTTCCCACTGGGCGTGAATTTTTTGAGGACCGGTGGTCAACGGGCGTATGTTGGAGTCCCGATGGCCACGGGGGGAATGGGGTGGACGGATCCACGGGGGTGAATGTTTTGTAGGGGACTGATGGTCACACTGGGCGGTATGTTGTGTAGGGAGGGGTGGTCACATTGGGCTTTATGTTGTGGGTGAGGGATTCACCCGGGGTATTTTTGGAAGTGGATGGATAGCACAGGGGGCGGTATGTTGTGAGTGAGGATGGTCACACGGGGCTTTATGTTGTGTAGTGACGGAGGTCACACTGGGCGTGTTGGGGACCATGGTACCGGGCGAAGGTTTGTAGGGGACCTGGCGGTCACACTGGGGGCATGTTGTGTAGGGGGAGGGGGTGGCCCCACCGGGCGTGTATGTTGTAGGACGTTTCCACTGGGGGAGGTTTGGTTGACGGATGGTGACACTGGAGTGTTTTGTGTAGTGGACGAGGTTACACGGGCTTTATGTTGTAGGAATGGTAACCTTGGCGTATATGTTGTGTGAGGCCCGGGGGTCCACGGGGCGTTTAGTGGAGTGGGGGTGGTCACACTGGGCGTGCTTTGTATAGTGACGGATGGTCACACGGGCTTTTGGGGTAGTTGATCGGGTCACACTGGGCGTTTTGTTGTGGGGGCCCGGGGTGTTCACCGGGGTTTTGGAGTGGACGGGGGTCACACGGGCTTTATGTTGTATATTGCCCGGGGATCATTTGGCTTTGTTTGGTAGGGGACGGGTAACACTGGGCGTGTATGTGTGTGGACGGGGTCACACTGGGCGTGAGGAAACCGAACCCCGGCGGAGGTTTTTAGTGCCCGGGGAACACCGCGTGTATGTTTTTAGTAACGGATTCACACTGGGCGGAGGTAGGGAGGGATGGTCCCCTTGGCGTATGTTGTGGGGGAGGGGCCCCGCGTGTTGTTGTATGGTGGACGGTACCTGGGCTTTATGTTGTGTGGACTGGGGTCAGGGGTTTTGGGTTTTTAGGGGACCTGGGGTCACACTGGGGCGTATGTTGGTAGTTTAAGGGGGTCACACGGGGCTTTATGTTGATAGTGCCCGGGGATCACAGGGGCGTGGGAGGTGACCTGATTGTAAAAATGGGCGGTATGGTGTAGGACCGGGTCACACTGGGCGGTTTTTTTTAGTGATGTGGTCCACTGGTCGTGGTTGTGTAGTGGACCGGATGGTCCACTGGGCGGGTTTTTTGGGGGGACGGGGACACGGGGGGTTTTGTTGGTAGGGGACGGGGTGGTAACGGGCTTTATGTTGGGTGGACGGGTGGTCAACTCGTGAGTGTGTAATGGGTCACATTTTATGTATGTTGTGTAGAGGACTGGGTAACATTTTTAATGTATGTTGGGTAGGGGACTGGGTACACTGGGCGTGTATGTTGTGGTGGAGGGGTGGTCACACTGGGCGTGTAGTTGAGTGCCCGGGGTCACACTGAGAATGTATGTTGTGTAGTGGATGGGTGGTCCAATAGGGTATGTTGTGTGGGGGCCCGGGGGTCACACGGGGCAGATTTTCCCCCATACGGGTCACACGGCAGGGTTGTTTTAGGGGGCCCGGGGGGTAAACGGGACTTACCGGGAGAAACCCCTAGGAGGGACAGATAAACCCCTAACTCCTGCCCCGACCGGGCCTCCTGGTCTATCGGGGTCTGATCTACCGGGTTTGTTACTGTGGCTGCCCCCAGAGGACATTTCCCCGGGGGCCTGGCCAAAGCCTGCTTCACCCCCGGGGGCCCGGGGGCCGTTTCCCGGGGGTGGAAACATTTGGGCTCTCACACCTTTGCGTTCACCTAGCAGAAAATAGGTAACTGGGTGTTAGTCGACTGGGGTCGCATCCCGGGAGACAAGATTGAGGCCCCCAAGGGAAAATAAGCGACAGTCCTCGATGACGCAGACTTTCTTGGGTTATCCGGGGTGGCAAACCCCTCCTGGGTTAAAAACAAGAAAATTTTATCTTATTAACCTCAACGGCTGATCGGGTTTTGGCTTTATGGGGCCGTCCAGCGCTTCAAGACATCCAGGGTCTATCGGTAATATTCTTATGGAGGGGCCCTGACACTTATTGTGCTGTTCTAGCGTCCCGGGCCCCCCTGCTTTTCACTGGGATGTTGCATCTCCTGCCCAGCTTTGCTTTCAGTGGAGGAAATCAACCAGCAGCAAGATGTTTGGGGCAGGGCTTAGATTTTCCAAAAGGGGAAATTTTTTACGAAAGGGCTCATGGAATTGTTTGGTGCATCGGGAGGCTTATATACATCCACAATGACAAGGTTTTGGTTTTGGTCTTACGCCAAACTTCAACTACACATTTGAAGTTTTTAGTAGTTCCAAAAAAGAACGCCCCTTTGAAATACGGGCCAACCTTCCTTGTTGCCTTTTTTTACCTGCCCATTAAAGATTGTAACCTTTTAAATAGTTTTAACCGATGTATGCAAAGATAAATGTCGTATTGATGGTGGGAGGTTTTTTTTGTATCCCGGGAAGATTACGGGCGTTATTCCTGATTCATAACTGCGTCCCGGTGATGCGGGGTGGGGAAGAGGTGTTTGTTTTCCCCTTGATTCCCGGGGGATCTATGATTGGAAAGGGAAATTGGGAAAAAATCGTAAAGGGAGGGGTTGATTATATAGAGGGGCAAGACCCAGGTTAACAGGAGAATAATGAGTGATGTTCCCAGTGTCTACCGGGGGTAAGGCAGATTATTCTTATCAAAAATGGTTAAACCCCCCTTTGCTTTGTATTCCTGGAGCGGGCGAGAAAGACACATGCTAAAAACACTTGAGAACTAGAGGGACTAGTCCCAAATTTGAAAACGAAAATCATTCTAGAAAGCAAAAGATGGGCGGGAGATGCAACATCCCCCCCCAATGGGGGGGCCCCACGGAATGCTGAGAAAAAACAGAAGTGCCAGGCCCAAGACTTTTCAACTGCTTCCCAGTACATAATCGGGATTCAAACAGACCGGCGTCTTCAAGAAGGCGGGGGCGACACCTAATTTCAGTACCTGACCAGCCAAGCTGTGGTTCGTACATCGGTTTGCGGTCGGTTAACAGTATCAGCCTGATTGATAGGTGCGCCAAAAGTAACAGCCTTGTTGATCAGGCCAACAGCCCGGTTGATCAGACTCTGATTCACCACGAGCCTGGTCACAGACTGACCGCGAGGAGATGATCGCCGCAAAACTCTTCAGGGTCCAGAGACTTCGTGTTATTCCCGACAGCCTGGCTGCAGAATCTCCGCACAGAGGGTCCAGTTCTGTGCTCAACTGAGGCTTCATTAAGTCTCTCTTAACTTTCTTTCCCTGTAGTTATGAAGGCTTCCTCCTTGGATTTTTATCCTGAAGGTTAGCCACCCATTGGGGTCTCAAACTTGTCCCCAGGGTGCGACTCCACACAGGTACCTACTTGCTGCTAGGTGAACAGTGAGTAGGTGTAAAGATTCATGCCTATTATTTCCACGTATACTGGGACAGAACCACGTACACTCAGTGTGCTAAGTATTGTACATATTGATGTTTGTGTTCCTGCACTATTGTAAGTGTTAACCTGTCTCTGTTTTGTATTTTATGTCCTTTATTTTCATTCATATTATTCATATTTCAATGAGCAATTCACTCTTAGTGCAGTTTTAATCGTCTTTTTTTAAAGTAAAGCATTCTTTTGCTCTGTTTCAGTGTTTTCCTAAGTTGCAATTAAGAGTTACAGTGTTCAATTAGTTTATTCCTGATAATTTTGTTCTTCTTGTAAACAGCATTTTCTTGTGTGCTATTTTATTATTGCAGTATTGATTCATTTTGCAATGACTCTTGTGCAATGTTGTGCTGCCATTAATTTTTTTTCTTTCAGATTTTTTTATGTAGTGTTGTGTTGTGTTGTGCAGTAATTTTTGATTAGTTATTGTTATTTGAATATGCTACAGTTTATTTCAGTGTAATATTCTGTGATTTCAGTTTTACAATTTTCTTGTGTTCCGTGCATAATATTTCATTCTTTGTGTGTCATCATTTTTTAGAGAATTGCTTTCAGTCTATTTTAATTTTGCACAAGATTTATTGATTCCATTTTATATTTTTGATTGATTCATCATTTACTGCTGAATTTCTTATTGAATTGAGTAAAGACAACTCCTGGCCATTAATTCAAATTAAAGTAAATTTGAGTAAAATTTGATCTAAGTAAAGTACAATTTCTCTTGATTATCAGTGTTGCCTTTTCAGTTGAGTGGGTTTTTCCCCATGAGTTTTCCTTGCTCTTTCAATGTACTTGTCATTTTTCTTTACTTATCAAAATACAAGTATTTTCTCCCATTTAAGTTTATTGTGCCATATATTCTCTTATCCTTTTGCTCTTATGTCCTTGTGTAAGTTCCTGAGAAGATGTCCCAGTTACTTTTGATTGCTCACTTAATATATCATGCCAGCTCATGGAATATGATTCTCCACAGTCACAATATCCCATTACTGACTGAGAGACAATATTAGCTCTTAGACAATGTGTTTGTTGCTAGCCTGTATCTGAGACGTGTTACAGTACTGCGGAATGTGAAGTTCAGATTATGTTTTATAGATCTGTGAATTACTATTAGCATACCCGAGCAGTCAGGCACTAGTAAGACTGTCACCCTGTCTGGAATCCAGTCGCAACATCTTGCACGCAGGATAGTGTAAGTTACCTTGGGTTTCAGAGAAACCTCAGACAACCCTGGGTGCTGAGACTACTATCCCTGCAAGGGCCCGACTTGTTCAAGTAGTCGTTCTCCCAGGACGCTTTGCAAAGAAAGATTATGCAATTAGTTATGTCATCTCTGTTGATGCACAAGCCACTGCAGAAAGACGTTTTGGCTAGTGTGCCCCATTAGAATGTTGTTGTTGTCACTTGTGATCCAGATGGTGATATGATCCTAGTTGACAGTAATCCTTGCAATGTAAGAAGTTGTTCTTGAGTAATCTTCACATTTTTTAACGATTGAAGAGATGAGATCCATTCTTCTGTTCATATTTCGAGTTTAGTGTTACCATTTTAACCTGAATATCGTTATTCCGTGTAAACAACAAGTAATTAGAAATCCCAAGAATCTTCTGTAGATATTCATTCAGCCCTTCTCATCCAAGGCATGTGTTAGCCATTGCAAAAGAATTGATCCTCCCAGAGACAAAACCATTCTGCATATGTAAATCTTACCTTGCAGATTTGGGGTTTTAAATGACATACCCTGTATAATTAGATGATCAAATTGAATGGTTGTCAGTTTTGTGTTTTGTTACTAGCTGATCATTTTTCAAAAAAAAATGTGTGTCACATTCCTCTGGGAAATTTGAGATTTAGCAGTAATGATCTGGCAACCAGGTCTGCCTTTGCTGTTAATTACTTTCCCCTTTTTAAAATATATATTCTTCTTCAGAATCGAGGTGCTTGAATACAGATCGATCGATCAATTTATCTTTTATTATACTATGATTTGTTCCCTTTAATTTGTAATGCATTACATAAATCACTATCTGTTAATATAACATCCATTCCAATATTACCCATTCAACTGTATATACCCCATAATTATTCCTGTGATTAGCTCTAAGTTATATATATCTTGCTATTGTATAGAATCAGCCCAGAGCCATCTGCCTGTTCAGCCTGTAGAGTACGGTATGCCGAGACGACATACGTAACATGACTGATCTGTCAGTATAGCTACTGAACTCTTTATACATATGCTTGTGTAGTATTTGTAGATCGTATCATCCATGTATACATTTAGGCTCCTCCCTAGCGGGCCCAGTTAGCATGTGTGACATCACGTGATGCCACATGTGAGCGTCGGCACTTTGCCTCTCTAGTCCATGGATAGACCTATGGGCAGTTACAGCAGGCTGGGCCCCCCTGTCACAACTCTGCTAATATATGTGTACAACCCAACAAGTGTGTTCATCTCCAATCATCTTATCTCCACAGAACCTCCCAGCAATTTAGACAAAGCTCCATGTCTTCCTTTGCGGATGACACCGGATTCCCATGGCAGTAACCTCCATCGAAGACACCACGAGACTCAAGTGGACATCAATCAAATCTTCTAATGGGCCACCAAAATAATACAAGTTCAACGAGGAGAAATTTCAACTACTCATATATGGAAATTGAAAAAATTAAAATTTTCAGGGTATACAACAAATTCTAACCATATAATAGAGCGGAAGAGTAAGGGAAGGACCTGGGAGTGATAATGACAGAGGATCTCACCTTCAAAGACCACGACAATGTATCCACCTCATCCACTAAGAAAATGAGAGGATAGATAATGAGAACCTTCAAAACTAGGGATCCCAAGCCCATGATGATTCTCTTCAAATCGCTTGGCTCTCTAGGTTGGAAAAGCTGCTGCCCCCTTCAGGCTGGCGACATTGCAGACCTGGAGAATGTACAAAGAACTTTCACAGCACACATAAGCAACGATAAGGCACCTAACCTACTGGGAACGTTTGAAGGTCCTTGATCTGTATTCCTGGAAACACAGGCAAAAGAGATACATGATAATATACACTTGGGAAACTTCTGGAGGGGTTGGTACCAAACCTGCCCCGAAAATCACTCCCTATGAAGCAAAAGACTCGGCAGGAGATCCAACATTCCGATGAAAAGCAGGGGCGCCACGAGTACACTTTAGAGACAACAAAATAAGTGTCCGGGCCAAAACTGTTCATGTTCCTCCCAGCATACATAGGGGATTACCAATAGATCCCCTGGCTGTCTTCAAGAAGGCACTGGGCAGGCACCTAAAGTCAGTACCTGACCAAACGGGCTGTGGTCGTACGTCAGCTTTGTGTGGCCAACAGACAGCCTGGTTGATCATACCTGATCCACCATGAGGCCTGGTCTCAGACCGGGGGCGGGGGCATTGACTCGAAACCCTCTCCAGGTAAACCCAGGGGTTTTCCCTTGTCATAGATGCTTTTCGAGTATTACTTGACTCACGAGATCGTAATGATACGATTGCAAACAAAACCATACCACGGGCGGGATAGAACCGCGATCAGAGAGTCTCAAAACTCCAGACCGTCGCGTTAGCCACTGGACCAGCTAGCCGCAGTAAGATTCGTCCAACTAGGTATATTTCTACACCATTCATTCATTCATTCATTGAGGTTTGCGGTACTTCCGGCCCGGTCTTCCATATGGTGCCCCGGCTGTGGCCCCGGTTGGGGGTGTCGTTCATCTTCTTCTTTCTTCTGTCTTTCTTGGGCCTCCGGCTGGAGGGATTTACACCATAGAAGGGGAAGGCACCACTGGACCACAGATGTGTTTAATAGAGGAATCTCCAGCTAGCGTGGCCGTGATTTCGTGAGTCATGTTAACGGCTTTGAGGGACTGAGCTGAGTTCGTCACGGCCACGCTACCTGAAAACTCGTCTGTAAAACTTGATTTGTGGTCACAGTGGTGCTTTTGCTAACTTTCCTATGGTGTGAAATACCTAGTTGGACGAATCTTATTGTGGCTAGCTGGTCCAGTGGCTAACGCGACGGTCTGGAGTTTGAGACTTTTGATCGCTGGTTCTATCCCCGCCCGTGGTATGTTTTTTTCGAGTATTTTTAAAAAAATTCATTTTAGTCTACCAGAATTACTCATTATAACCAATGACTTTTCACAATATATGGGTGAAATATAAATA
Organism: Cherax quadricarinatus; assembly: GCF_038502225.1. Taxonomy (NCBI): domain Eukaryota; kingdom Metazoa; phylum Arthropoda; class Malacostraca; order Decapoda; family Parastacidae; genus Cherax; species Cherax quadricarinatus. The sequence goes on from NC_091292.1 coordinate 65,755,782, forward strand.
ACTTTGCATTGAAAAATATACTTTTTGAATACAAACATCTTTGTGTTTGTTTTCTTTAGGATGGTGAATGACGGGGCTTTGAATGGGGTAATGAGGAGGGTTTCTCTGTGGTCTTGTGGGGAAAATACATGATAGGGAACTTAATGAATTAAGAAACCAAGGGGGGCATCCGGGAGAAGGTGGTAGTGGTGGTGAGAGGACGAAAAGGGTAAGAGGAATGTGGTTAATTAATTAAATCTTAGTGCTTAATGTAGCTGAATCATTTCCAGGTTGAGAGATCTATAAAAATGCTTGGAATTATACATGTAAACGACGGGGTCGAAGCGAACGTGGGAATTTAGGGGAAAATACACGTTCTTTCCCGTTTTTTGAACTCCGTCCGTTCAAACTATCTTACAGTGAACCATTATGCTTAATGCCCTTTCCCGAATAGCTGTCCATTTTAAGTGGCCAATTTTATTTTTTTCATAAGTGATGTGTTGAGGAACTTTGAAGGGATTGTCAGGTTCGTAGTGGTCTAGGTGAGACTGGGGCGTCCTCCGGCAGGAGTAGTGTTATTTCTGAAGGTGGTAACTGATGATTTTTTGTGGGCATGTGGAAGGCGTTACACGGGGTCTTTTTTTATAGTTTTTTGGGACGGTTGTGAAGGGTGGCTAACTTTTGATGTTAGTTTTGGAATGGGTTGTCCCCCATGTCTTACATGTCTGCCGTGTGGCAGGTCTAACAGTGTATCAACACATTCCACAGACTTGCGAGTCTCGTAAGATAATTACCTCAGCATCATATGCATTAAGTATTAATTAGGTTTCAGTATCTATAGTATATCAGTTAAGATTCATTATCTACAGAATGTCACTATATTTCAGATCTATGTAATAAGGGTTAGTAGTAGGTCCGGTGCTCTTTCTTTTATATGTGATTGACATGATGGAATGGATAGTCAGAGTTGTCCCTGTTTGCAGACTATGTGAAACTAATGAGGAGAATGCAAGCGGGATCTGGATAGGCTGCAAGCCTGGTCCTACAAATGGCTACTGGAGTTTAACCCTAGTAAGTGCGAGACCACAGAGGGAGTACAAATTAAGCGGTCAGAGGTTCAATAACTCACTCAAGGAAAAGAATCTTGGGGTGAGCATCATACCAAACACATCTCCTGAGGCGCATCAATCAAATAATTGCTGCAGCATACAGGCACCTGGCAAACATGAGAATAGTATTTCGACATCTAAGTACGGAGTCATTCACGATTTTGTACACTGTGTACGTCAGGCCCATACTGGAGTATGCAGCACTGGTATGGAACCCACACCTGGTCAAGCACGTCAAGAAATAAGAGAAAGGGAAAAAGTTTGCAACACGATTAGTCCCGTAGCTGAGGGTTTTGTCCCATGAGGAGAGGTTAACGGAAAGAATCCTGACAATGCTTGAGGACAGGAGGGATGGGGGGAACATCATAACAACATATAAAATACTGAGAGGTATTGACAAAATGAATAGGGACAGAATGCTTCAGAGATGTGACACAGCAACAAGGGGTCGCAACTGTAAGTTCAAAACTCAGATCAGTTGCAGGGAAGTTAGGAAGTACTTCTTCACTAAAAAAGCTGCCAGGAAGTGGAACAGTCTGGAGAGTGATGTAGTAGAGGTAGAATCCATACATAGCTTTAAGAAGAGGCATGATACAGCTCATGGAGCGACCAGTGAAGAGGCAGGGCTAGGAGCTACGAGTCTTCACAGTTAGGTGAGTACATACACATACACACACACACAAACACACATGCACAAACATACACACACACAAACACATATTCAAACACACACACACACACACACATATGCACACACATACCCACACACACACGCTCACACACATACCCACACACACACGCTCACATTCATACACACACACATACAACATACACATACACAGATGCACACACACATACATAAACAACACACATATTCACAAACCACACACATTTTATGGCAACTAGAGTATATATAAAAAATGGGACACCAAAGAGGAGGACAAAAAGCCAGGGAGCCCGAGGAAGATTGGCTGGGAAAGAAAGAATGGGTGAGCTCAGGAGAATGATGGAAAAAGAGTGGGAAAGGAAGCTAGAAGAGCTTACCAAAAAATGGAGAAGAGGGATGTAGAGAGCAAAAAGTTGGAGCTGCAAGCTGAAGCTTCACAGGCCAGGATACTGAGACTAGAAGACGAACTGAGAAAGCTGAAGCAAGATATAAAGACAATGAACAAAAGGGGCTTGGAATCAGGAGTAGGTACACCAGTACCCAGTGGGTGGACTGTAGTAAAGAAAGGGGATAAAACCTATGTAGAGACCCTAATAGGCCACATAGAGGGCCAGGAAATGTCATGAAGAGAAAGCAGCATACCATTAGGTACTGGGACAATTATATGGGAGAGAATTGTAGGGATGGCTTCAGGTCCCCTCCAGAGGCGCTGTCAGGCCACAGAGAGATACAGAAAATGATAAGGGAAGAATCAGTAGCAATACTTCATTTGGACCAAGAGATGCATATATCCTTCCTTCAGGGTGCTGAAGGGAGGACATAAGAAGGAAGACACCAGAAAAAGAGATTGGAAAATCATCTAATGAAGTAGAGAGGAGGACCGGACCGAACTGGTAAATTTTCAGAGAACTGGGGTATACTCAAGGGGAAAAATTCAACAAGTTAGATTGGTTTTCAGGACAGAAACAGTGTGAAACAGGATGTTGCAATGAAACCCACACCTAAGAGAAACAACAAAATACAAGCAGGAGTTCCTTGACAATGACAGAAAATGTACAGAATGGCAGAAACTGAGAGGATACAAAGATGCAAGGAGGAAGAAAAAGAGACAAGGCTAGAGACAGGCAGGGACACCCAGAGTCAGGACTAGCAAACACTTCTGCCCAAAGAACCACCCATAGAACACAGCAACCAAACAAATGAACCCAAATCAAGCCACACTTCACTCACCCCCACCACAAACCCCACCTACATAGCCGCATCCCATACTGTCATGCCAGGTCTCCCACTTCCCCAGCCCCCACAATTCCTCCAGAATACAGTCCTGGACAAGGAGATGAAGGTATGGTACACCAACACAGACGGAATAATGAATAATAATGAAATCATACTTCATAGGATCAATTCTATATGATGTATGCATAGCATAGCACTCACGGAAACCAAGGTGACGGAATGGGAATGATAACAGATCATGAGAAGAGACAGAGGAAATGGAGGGGGGGGGTTAAGAGAAGTTGCACTGCTCATCAAAAAACAGTGGAATTTTAATGAGTTGGAAGGAGTGGAAAGAGGGAAAGCAAGGGACTACATAGTAGGAACACTTCAGACTAGGGGTCCCAAGGGGGTGATTGCAGTGATGTACAACTGACCACTTAATAGCAGGAGGACAAGACAAGAGTATGTTGAGAACAATAGAGCAATGGTCGAAAAACTACCTGAGGTTGTCAGTATGGCCCACATGGGCAGGGTGAAGATTCTATTTGTTGGTGATTTCAATCACAAGGAGATCGACTGGGAAAACCTGGAGCCACATGGGGGACCAGAAACGTGGAGGGCCAAGATGATAGAAGTGGTACTAGAAAACCTTATGTATCAATATGTTAGGGACACTACCAGAGAGAGAGAAGAGGATGAACCAGCAAGGCTGGACATCCTATTCACCTTGAGTAGTTCAGACATTGGGGACATTGCATATGAAAGGCCCCTTGAAGCTTGTGGTCATGTGGTGCTGAGCTTCGAATACATTGTAGAGATAAAAGTAGAGAGGGAAGAAGCAAGTTTAGAACTGGAGAAGCCAAATTACAAAAGAGGGGATTACACAGTACGAGGAATTTCCTGCATGAGGTACAGCAGGAAAGAGAAAAAACAGTGAATGAAAATGGTGGAATACTCGACCAGAGAATGCAAAGTGGCAGAGGAGAAGTTCATTCCTAAAGTCAACTGAATCAATGGTAAGACCAGAATGAGCCCTTGGTTCTCCCAAATGTGCAGAAAGGCCAAAACTAAGTGTGCTTAAAAATGAAAAAAGTATAGAAGACCCTGGAAAATAAGGAGATTAGCCAGGAATGAATATGCATGGATAAGGAGGGAGGGCCAGTGGAAATACGAGAATGACATGGCATCGAAAGCCAAATCTATCTCAAAGCTGTTGCACATCCACACCAGGAGGAAAACAACAGTCAAGGACCAGGTAATCAGGATGAGGAAGGAAGGAGAGGAGATTACAAGAAATGACGAAGTATCTGAAAAGCTAAACACAAGATTTAAGGAGAATTTTTATTGGAAATAGAATGAACTACATTAAACCAGAATGATAGGGTACACTGACAGGTGCTGGGCATCCTACACCAAACCGAAGAGGAAGCAAAATGGCTGTGGGTGGGATCATGCAGTATATATCCATGGGTCCAGAGAGAGCTAGCAAAGGCGCTGTGTATACCACTAACAAGAATCTTCAGCACATCTATCGAAAAAGGGCAACTACCTGAGGTGTGGATTACAGCAGGTAGCATTAAACTACAGAACAGTGTTACTGACATGTGTAATATGCAAAGTCATGGAGAAGCTTATCAGGAAGAGACTGGTGGAGCACCTGAAAGGAATGAGCTTATACACGATAACCAGCATAGTTTCAGAGAGGGGAAATCCTGCATCACAAACATTCTGGAGTTTACTACAAGGTGACAGAAGTAATGCAGAAGAGAGAGGGGTGGCTAGACTGTATTTTCTTGGACTGTAAAAAGGCTTTTGATACAGTTCCGAGCAAGAGATTAGTGTAAAGGCTAGAGGAGCAGCCAGGAATAACAAGAAAGGCACAGCAATGGATCAGAGAATACCTTTCAGGAAGGAAATAACGAGTGATGGTACGTGATGAGGTGTCAGAATGGGAGCCTGTTACGAGCGGGGTTCTACAATGGGTCAGTTCTAGGGCCGGTGCTATTTCTGGAATATGTGAATGACTTGATGAAAGTGATGGATTCAGAGGTGTCCCTGTTTGCAGACGACGTGAAGTTAATGTGCAGAATTCAAGAGGTTGAGGATCAGGTATAACTACAAAGGGACCTGGAGAGACTGCAAACCTGGTCCAACAAATTGCTACTGGAATTTAACCCCACAAAAGAAGAAGACTGCAGACAGAGTACAGGCTAGTGGGCCATAGACTGCAAACATCACTCAAGAAAAAGGATCTTGGGGTGAGTATAATACCGAGCACATCTCCCGAGGCGCACATCAACCAAATGAGTGCTGCAGCATATAGGCGCCTAGTAAACCTAAGAATAGCGTTTCGACACATTAGCAATAATCGTTCAAGACTCTGCACACCGTGTACGTGAGGCCCATGCTAGAGTATGCAGCACCAGTATGAAACCCACACGTAGTCGAGCACGTCAGGAAACTAGAGAAAGTGCAACGGTTTGCAAAGAGACTAGTCCCAGAGCTATGGGGTATGTCCTACGAGGAGAAGTTAAGAGAACTCGACCTGACGTCGTTGGAGGACAGGAGGGACAGAGGGAACATGATAGGGACATACAAAATACTGAGAGGAATCGACAAGGTGGACAGAGATAGGATGTTCCAGAGATGGGACACAACAACTAGGGATCATAATTGGAAGTGGAAGACTCAGAAGAGTCACAGGGATGTTACGAAGTATTTCTTTAGCCATAGAGTTGTCAGGAAGTGGAGCAGTCTGGAAAGTGAGGTAGTGGATGCAGGTACCATACGTAACTTCAAGAAGAGGTTTGATAAAGCTCATGGATTAGAGAGAGAGTGGGTCTAGTGGCGGTCAGCGAGGAGGCAGGGCCAGATATGACTCGCCCCCTGCAACTGCAATTAGGTGAGTACTCACAAAAGAGGACAAGTATCTACTGACAAGTGCCTTTGACACCTATAACTACAACTACTACCTCTTGGTGTATACACCATGTATCTCACTGTACTGCACTGTCAGGCAGTTTATATCATGTATCTCACCGTACTGCACTGTCAGGTAGTTTCACAACTCCTCTCTCTCACCGTACTGCTCTCCATGTATCTCTCTCACTGTCAGGTAGTTTATACCATCTCTCTCACTGTCAGGTAGTTTATACCATGTATCTCACTGTACTCACTCTCTCTCTCTCTCTGTTTCTCTCTCTATCTCTCTCTCTCTCTCTCTCTCTCTCTCTCTCTCTCTCTCTCTCTCTCTCTCTCTCTCTCTCTCTCTCTCGCTCTCTCTTTTTTACACTCTCACTCCTAACGTTATAATTAACTTTACCACTGAGTGAACTAAGGTCAGCTTCTCCAGGTAACATATTTTAATAACCTGAGATAATTGCTTCTCAGTCTCAGGTTGATGCTCTCGCCTCTTTTCTCAGTCGAACTATTTTCAAAAATTTTCGTATTTGCCCTTTCCCATTAATATCATGAGATAAAAAAAAATACAGAACCTACTGGACAATGCTATTCAATCCCACGTCGTCCAGCCTGATACATTGTTTCCAGTTTATTCTTAAATCTCTCTAGTGTTTTATTGATTCATTAAACATAACAGCAGCTTTTCAGTGAAAGTGCCATTTATGGGAGGGATTTTATTCATCTTTCCAGTTTAGGAATGAGAGTTTCGACTTGATCAATCAAGAGAGCATTCAGGGTGTTTAAACTAATCACAGAACGGGTGGGGATCGAACCTATGGTCGCTGAGTCCTAAAACTCACGGCCAGTGAGCTAACCTCTTTGTCCAACTAGCTGTAATAAGAGTCATCCCAGTGGTTAACGCACTGGTCTATTAGTGTTAAGACTCACTAGCCGTGGTGAGTGTTAGGACTCACTAGTCATGGTGAGTGTTAGGACTCACTAGTCATGGTGAGTGTTAAGACTCACTAGTTATGGTGAGTGTTAGGACTCACTAGTTATGGTGAGTGTTAGGACTCACTAGTTATGGTGAGTGTTAGGACTCACTAGTTATGGTGAGTGTTAGGACTCACTAGCCATGGTGAGTGTTAGGACTCACTAGTTATGGTGAGTGTTAGGACTCACTAGCCATGGTGAGTGTTAGGACTCACTAGTTATGGTGAGTGTTAGGACTCACTAGCCATGGTGAGTGTTAGGACTCACTAGTCATGGTGAGTGTTAGGACTCACTAGTCATGGTGAGTGTTAGGACTCACTAGTCATGGTGAGTGTTAGGACTCACTAGTCATGGTGAGTGTTAGGACTCACTAGTCATGGTGAGTGTTAGGACTCACTGGTGAGTGTTAGGACTCACTAGTCATGGTGAGTGTTAGGACTCACTAGTCATGGTGAGTGTTAGGACTCACTAGTCATGGTGAGTGTTAGGACTCACTAGTCATGGTGAGTGTTAGGACTCACTAGTCATGGTGAGTGTTAGGACATGGTGAGTGTTAGGACTCACTAGTCATGGTGAGTGTTAGGACTCACTAGTCATGGTGAGTGTTAGGACTCACTAGTCATGGTGAGTGTTAGGACTCACTAGTCATGGTGAGTGTTAGGACTCACTAGTCATGGTGAGTGTTAGGACTCACTAGTCATGGTGAGTGTTAGGACTCACTAGTCATGGTGAGTGTTAGGACTCACTAGTCATGGTGAGTGTTAGGACTCACTAGTCATGGTGAGTGTTAGGACTCACTAGTCATGGTGAGTGTTAGGACTCACTAGTCATGGTGAGTGTTAGGACTCACTAGTCATGGTGAGTGTTAGGACTCACTAGTCATGGTGAGTGTTAGGACTCACTAGTCATGGTGAGTGTTAGGACTCACTAGTCATGGTGAGTGTTAGGACTCACTAGTCATGGTGAGTGTTAGGACTCACTAGTCATGGTGAGTGTTAGGACTCACTAGTCATGGTGAGTGTTAGGACTCACTAGTCATGGTGAGTGTTAGGACTCACTAGTCATGGTGAGTGTTAGGACTCACTAGTCATGGTGAGTGTTAGGACTCACTAGTCATGGTGAGTGTTAGGACTCACTAGCCATGGTGAGTGTTAGGACTCACTAGTCATGGTGAGTGTTAGGACTCACTAGTCATGGTGAGTGTTAGGACTCACTAGTCATGGTGAGTGTTAGGACTCATGGTGAGTGTTAGGACTCACTAGTCATGGTGAGTGTTAGGACTCACTAGTCATGGTGAGTGTTAGGACTCACTAGTCATGGTGAGTGTTAGGACTCACTAGTCATGGTGAGTGTTAGGACTCACTAGCCATGGTGAGTGTTAGGACTCACTAGTCATGGTGAGTGTTAGGACTCACTAGTCATGGTGAGTGTTAGGACTCACTAGTGGTGAGTGTTAGGACTCACTAGTCATGGTGAGTGTTAGGACTCACTAGCCATGGTGAGTGTTAGGACTCACTAGCCATGGTGAGTGTTAGGACTCACTAGCCATGGTGAGTGTTAGGACTCACTAGCCATGGTGAGTGTTAGGACTCACTAGTCATGGTGAGTGTTAGGACTCACTAGCCATGGTGAGTGTTAGGACTCACTAGTCATGGTGAGTGTTAGGACTCACTAGTCATGGTGAGTGTTAGGACTCACTAGCAATGGTGAGTGTTAGGACTCACTAGCCATGGTGAGTGTTAGGACTCACTAGCAATGGTGAGTGTTAGGACTCACTAGTCATGGTGAGTGTTAGGACTCACTAGCCATGGTGAGTGTTAGGACTCACTAGTCATGGTGAGTGTTAGGACTCACTAGTCATGGTGAGTGTTAGGACTCACTAGTCACTAGGTGAGTGTTAGGACTCACTAGTCATGGTGAGTGTTAGGACTCACTAGTCATGGTGAGTGTTAGGACTCACTAGTCATGGTGAGTGTTAGGACTCACTAGTCATGGTGAGTGTTAGGACTCACTAGTCATGGTGAGTGTTAGGACTCACTAGTCATGGTGAGTGTTAGGACTCACTAGTCATGGTGAGTGTTAGGACTCACTAGTCATGGTGAGTGTTAGGACTCACTAGGTGAGAGTTAGGACTCACTAGTCATGGTGAGTGTTAGGACTCACTAGTCATGGTGAGTGTTAGGGCTCACTAGCCATGGTGAGTGTTAGGACTCACTAGTCATGGTGAGTGTTAGGACTCACTAGTCATGGTGAGTGTTAGGACTCACTAGTCATGGTGAGTGTTAGGACTCACTAGTCATGGTGAGTGTTAGGACTCACTAGTCATGGTGAGTGTTAGGACTCACTAGTCATGGTGAGTGTTAGGACTCACTAGTCATGGTGAGTGTTAGGACTCACTAGTCATGGTGAGTGTTAGGACTCACTAGTCATGGTGAGTGTTAGGACTCACTAGTCATGGTGAGTGTTAGGACTCACTAGTCATGGTGAGTGTTAGGACTCACTAGTCATGGTGAGTGTTAGGACTCACTAGTCATGGTGAGTGTTAGGACTCACTAGTCATGGTGAGTGTTAGGACTCACTAGTCATGGTGAGTGTTAGGACTCACTAGTCATGGTGAGTGTTAGGACTCACTAGTCATGGTGAGTGTTAGGACTCACTAGTCATGGTGAGTGTTAGGACTCACTAGTCATGGTGAGTGTTAGGACTCACTAGTCATGGTGAGTGTTAGGACTCACTAGTCATGGTGAGTGTTAGGACTCACTAGTCATGGTGAGTGTTAGGACTCACTAGTCATGGTGAGTGTTAGGACTCACTAGTCATGGTGAGTGTTAGGACTCACTAGTCATGGTGAGTGTTAGGACTCACTAGTCATGGTGAGTGTTAGGACTCACTAGTCATGGTGAGTGTTAGGACTCACTAGTCATGGTGAGTGTTAGGACTCACTAGTCATGGTGAGTGTTAGGACTCACTAGTCATGGTGAGTGTTAGGACTCACTAGTCATGGTGAGTGTTAGGACTCACTAGTCATGGTGAGTGTTAGGACTCACTAGTCATGGTGAGTGTTAGGACTCACTAGTCATGGTGAGTGTTAGGACTCACTAGTCATGGTGAGTGTTAGGACTCACTAGTCATGGTGAGTGTTAGGACTCACTAGTCATGGTGAGTGTTAGGACTCACTAGTCATGGTGAGTGTTAGGACTCACTAGTCATGGTGAGTGTTAGGACTCACTAGTCATGGTGAGTGTTAGGACTCACTAGTCATGGTGAGTGTTAGGACTCACTAGTCATGGTGAGTGTTAGGACTCACTAGTCATGGTGAGTGTTAGGACTCACTAGTCATGGTGAGTGTTAGGACTCACTAGCCATGGTGAGTGTTAGGACTCACTAGTCATGGTGAGTGTTAGGACTCACTAGTCATGGTGAGTGTTAGGACTCACTAGTCATGGTGAGTGTTAGGACTCACTAGTCATGGTGAGTGTTAGGACTCACTAGTCATGGTGAGTGTTAGGACTCACTAGTCATGGTGAGTGTTAGGACTCACTAGTCATGGTGAGTGTTAGGACTCACTAGTCATGGTGAGTGTTAGGACTCACTAGTCATGGTGAGTGTTAGGACTCACTAGTCATAGTCATGTGAGTGTTAGGACTCACTAGTCATGGTGAGTGTTAGGACTCACTAGTCATGGTGAGTGTTAGGACTCACTAGTCATGGTGAGTGTTAGGACTCACTAGTCATGGTGAGTGTTAGGACTCACTAGTCATGGTGAGTGTTAGGACTCACTAGTCATGGTGAGTGTTAGGACTCGCTAGTCATGGTGAGTGTTAGGACTCACTAGTCATGGTGAGTGTTAGGACTCACTAGTCATGGTGAGTGTTAGGACTCACTAGTCATGGTGAGTGTTAGGACTCACTAGTGGTGAGTGTTAGGACTCACTAGGGTGAGTGTTAGGACGCACTAGTCATGGTGAGTGTTAGGACTCACTAGTCATGGTGAGTGTTAGGACTCACTAGTCATGGTGAGTGTTAGGACTCACTAGTCATGGTGAGTGTTAGGACTCACTAGTCATGGTGAGTGTTAGGACTCACTAGTCATGGTGAGTGTTAGGACTCACTAGTCATGGTGAGTGTTAGGACTCACTAGTCATGGTGAGTGTTAGGACTCACTAGTCATGGTGAGTGTTAGGACTCACTAGTCATGGTGAGTGTTAGGACTCACTAGTCATGGTGAGTGTTAGGACTCACTAGTCATGGTGAGTGTTAGGACTCACTAGTCATGGTGAGTGTTAGGACTCACTAGTCATGGTGAGTGTTAGGACTCACTAGTCATGGTGAGTGTTAGGACTCACTAGTCATGGTGAGTGTTAGGTCATGGTGAGTGTTAGGACTCACTAGTCATGGTGAGTGTTAGGACTCACTAGTCATGGTGAGTGTTAGGACTCACTAGTCATGGTGAGTGTTAGGACTCACTAGTCATGGTGAGTGTTAGGACTCACTAGTCATGGTGAGTGTTAGGACTCACTAGTCATGGTGAGTGTTAGGACTCACTAGTCATGGTGAGTGTTAGGACTCACTAGTCATGGTGAGTGTTAGGACTCACTAGTCATGGTGAGTGTTAGGACTCACTAGTCATGGTGAGTGTTAGGACTCACTAGTCATGGTGAGTGTTAGGACTCACTAGTCATGGTGAGTGTTAGGACTCACTAGTCATGGTGAGTGTTAGGACTCACTATTCATGGTGAGTGTTAGGACTCACTAGTCATGGTGAGTCACTAGTTGGTGAGTGTTACTCACTAGTCATGGTGAGTGTTAGGACTCACTAGTCATGGTGAGTGTTAGGACTCACTAGTCATGGTGAGTGTTAGGACTCACTAGTCATGGTGAGTGTTAGGACTCACTAGTCATGGTGAGTGTTAGGACTCACTAGTCATGGTGAGTGTTAGGACTCACTAGTCATGGTGAGTGTTAGGACTCACTAGTCATGGTGAGTGTTAGGACTCACTAGTCATGGTGAGTGTTAGGACTCACTAGTCATGGTGAGTGTTAGGACTCACTAGTCATGGTGAGTGTTAGGACTCACTAGTCATGGTGAGTGTTAGGACTCACTAGTCATGGTGAGTGTTAGGACTCACTAGTCATGGTGAGTGTTAGGACTCACTAGTCATGGTGAGTGTTAGGACTCACTAGTCATGGTGAGTGTTAGGACTCACTAGTCATGGTGAGTGTTAGGACTCACTAGTCATGGTGAGTGTTAGGACTCACTAGTCATGGTGAGTGTTAGGACTCACTAGTCATGGTGAGTGTTAGGACTCACTAGTCATGGTGAGTGTTAGGACTCACTAGTCATGGTGAGTGTTAGGACTCACTAGTCATGGTGAGTGTTAGGACTCACTAGTCATGGTGAGTGTTAGGACTCACTAGTCATGGTGAGTGTTAGGACTCACTAGTCATGGTGAGTGTTAGGACTCACTAGTCATGGTGAGTGTTAGGACTCACTAGTCATGGTGAGTGTTAGGACTCACTAGCCATGGTGAGTGTTAGGACTCACTAGTCATGGTGAGTGTTAGGACTCACTAGTCATGGTGAGTGTTAGGACTCACTAGTCATGGTGAGTGTTAGGACTCACTAGTCATGGTGAGTGTTAGGACTCACTAGTCATGGTGAGTGTTAGGACTCACTAGTCATGGTGAGTGTTAGGACTCACTAGTCATGGTGAGTGTTAGGACTCACTAGTCATGGTGAGTGTTAGGACTCACTAGTCATGGTGAGTGTTAGGACTCACTAGTCATGGTGAGTGTTAGGACTCACTAGTCATGGTGAGTGTTAGGACTCACTAGTCATGGTGAGTGTTAGGACTCACTAGTCATGGTGAGTGTTAGGACTCACTAGTCATGGTGAGTGTTAGGACTCACTAGTCATGGTGAGTGTTAGGACTCACTAGTCATGGTGAGTGTTAGGACTCACTAGTCATGGTGAGTGTTAGGACTCACTAGTCATGGTGAGTGTTAGGACTCACTAGTCATGGTGAGTGTTAGGACTCACTAGTCATGGTGAGTGTTAGGACTCACTAGTCATGGTGAGTGTTAGGACTCACTAGTCATGGTGAGTGTTAGGACTCACTAGTCATGGTGAGTGTTAGGACTCACTAGTCATGGTGAGTGTTGGTGAGTGAGGACTCACTAGACATGGTGAGTGTTAGGACTCACTAGTCATGGTGAGTGTTAGGACTCACTAGTCATGGTGAGTGTTAGGACTCACTAGTCATGGTGAGTGTTAGGACTCACTAGTCATGGTGAGTGTTAGGACTCACTAGTCATGGTGAGTGTTAGGACTCACTAGTCATGGTGAGTGTTAGGACTCACTAGCCATGGTGAGTGTTAGGACTCACTAGTCATGGTGAGCGTTAGGACTCACTAGTGGTGAGTGTTAGGACATGGTGAGTGTTAGGACTCACTAGTCATGGTGAGTGTTAGGACTCACTAGTCATGGTGAGTGTTAGGACTCACTAGTGGTGAGTGTTAGGACATGGTGAGTGTTAGGACTCACTAGTCATGGTGAGTGTTAGGACTCACTAGTCATGGTGAGTGTTAGGACTCACTAGTCATGGTGAGTGTTAGGACTCACTAGTCATGGTGAGTGTTAGGACTCACTAGTCATGGTGAGTGTTAGGACTCACTAGTCATGGTGAGTGTTAGGACTCACTAGTCATGGTGAGTGTTAGGACTCACTAGTCATGGTGAGTGTTAGGACTCACTAGTCATGGTGAGTGTTAGGACTCACTAGTCATGGTGAGTGTTAGGACTCACTAGTCATGGTGAGTGTTAGGACTCACTAGTCATGGTGAGTGTTAGGACTCACTAGCCATGGTGAGTGTTAGGACTCACTAGCCATGGTGAGTGTTAGGACTCACTAGCCATGGTGAGTGTTAGGACTCACTAGTCATGGTGAGTGTTAGGACTCACTAGCCATGGTGAGTGTTAGGACTCACTAGTCATGGTGAGTGTTAGGACTCACTAGTCATGGTGAGTGTTAGGACTCACTAGTCATGGTGAGTGTTAGGACTCACTAGTCATGGTGAGTGTTAGGACTCACTAGTCATGGTGAGTGTTAGGACTCACTAGTCATGGTGAGTGTTAGGACTCACTAGTCATGGTGAGTGTTAGGACTCACTAGTCATGGTGAGTGTTAGGACTCACTAGTCATGGTGAGTGTTAGGACTCACTAGCCATGGTGAGTGTTAGGACTCACTAGTCATGGTGAGTGTTAGGACTCACTAGTCATGGTGAGTGTTAGGACTCACTAGTCATGGTGAGTGTTAGGACTCACTAGTCATGGTGAGTGTTAGGACTCACTAGTCATGGTGAGTGTTAGGACTCACTAGTCATGGTGAGTGTTAGGACTCACTAGTCCAGGTGAGTGTTAGGACTCACTAGTCATGGTGAGTGTTAGGACTCACTAGTCATGGTGAGTGTTAGGACTCACTAGTCATGGTGAGTGTTAGGACTCACTAGTCATGGTGAGTGTTAGGACTCACTAGTCATGGTGAGTGTTAGGACTCACTAGTCATGGTGAGTGTTAGGACTCACTAGTCATGGTGAGTGTTAGGACTCACTAGTCATGGTGAGTGTTAGGACTCACTAGTCATGGTGAGTGTTAGGACTCACTAGTCATGGTGAGTGTTAGGACTCACTAGTCATGGTGAGTGTTAGGACTCACTAGTCATGGTGAGTGTTAGGACTCACTAGTCATGGTGAGTGTTAGGACTCACTAGCCATGGTGAGTGTTAGGACTCACTAGCCATGGTGAGTGTTAGGACTCACTAGCCATGGTGAGTGTTAGGACTCACTAGTCATGGTGAGTGTTAGGACTCACTAGCCATGGTGAGTGTTAGGACTCACTAGTCATGGTGAGTGTTAGGACTCACTAGTCATGGTGAGTGTTAGGACTCACTAGTCATGGTGAGTGTTAGGACTCACTAGTCATGGTGAGTGTTAGGACTCACTAGTCATGGTGAGTGTTAGGACTCACTAGTCATGGTGAGTGTTAGGACTCACTAGTCATGGTGAGTGTTAGGACTCACTAGTCATGGTGAGTGTTAGGACTCACTAGTCATGGTGAGTGTTAGGACTCACTAGTCATGGTGAGTGTTAGGACTCACTAGTCATGGTGAGTGTTAGGACTCACTAGTCATGGTGAGTGTTAGGACTCACTAGTCATGGTGAGTGTTAGGACTCACTAGTCATGGTGAGTGTTAGGACTCACTAGTCATGGTGAGTGTTAGGACTCACTAGTCATGGTGAGTGTTAGGACTCACTAGTCATGGTGAGTGTTAGGACTCACTAGTCATGGTGAGTGTTAGGACTCACTAGCCATGGTGAGTGTTAGGACTCACTAGTCATGGTGAGTGTTAGGACTCACTAGGGTGAGTGTTAGGACTCACTAGTCATGGTGAGTGTTAGGACTCACTAGTCATGGTGAGTGTTAGGACTCACTAGTCATGGTGAGTGTTAGGACTCACTAGTCATGGTGAGTGTTAGGACTCACTAGTCATGGTGAGTGTTAGGACTCACTAGTCATGGTGAGTGTTAGGACTCACTAGTCATGGTGAGTGTTAGGACTCACTAGTCATGGTGAGTGTTAGGACTCACTAGTCATGGTGAGTGTTAGGACTCACTAGTCATGGTGAGTGTTAGGACTCACTAGTCATGGTGAGTGTTAGGACTCACTAGTCATGGTGAGTGTTAGGACTCACTAGCCATGGTGAGTGTTAGGACTCACTAGTCATGGTGAGTGTTAGGACTCACTAGCCATGGTGAGTGTTAGGACTCACTAGTCATGGTGAGTGTTAGGACTCACTAGTCATGGTGAGTGTTAGGACTCACTAGTCATGGTGAGTGTTAGGACTCACTAGTCATGGTGAGTGTTAGGACTCACTAGTCATGGTGAGTGTTAGGACTCACTAGTCATGGTGAGTGTTAGGACTCACTAGTCATGGTGAGTGTTAGGACTCACTAGCTCACTAGTCATGGTGAGTGTTAGGACTCACTAGTCATGGTGAGTGTTAGGACTCACTAGTCATGGTGAGTGTTAGGACTCACTAGTCATGGTGAGTGTTAGGACTCACTAGTCATGGTGAGTGTTAGGACTCACTAGTCATGGTGAGTGTTAGGACTCACTAGTCATGGTGAGTGTTAGGACTCACTAGTCATGGTGAGTGTTAGGACTCACTAGTCATGGTGAGTGTTAGGACTCACTAGTCATGGTGAGTGTTAGGACTCACTAGTCATGGTGAGTGTTAGACTCACTAGCCATTGTGAGTGTTAGGACTCACTAGTCATGGTGAGTGTTAGGACTCACTAGTCATGGTGAGTGTTAGGACTCACTAGTCATGGTGAGTGTTAGGACTCACTAGCCATGGTGAGTGTTAGGACTCACTAGCCATGGTGAGTGTTAGGACTCACTAGTCATGGTGAGTGTTAGGACTCACTAGTCATGGTGAGTGTTAGGACTCACTAGTCATGGTGAGTGTTAGGACTCACTAGTCATGGTGAGTGTTAGGACTCACTAGTCATGGTGAGTGTTAGGACTCACTAGCCATGGTGAGTGTTAGGACTCACTAGCCATGGTGAGTGTTAGGACTCACTAGTCATGGTGAGTGTTAGGACTCACTAGCCATGGTGAGTGTTAGGACTCACTAGTCATGGTGAGTGTTAGGACTCACTAGTCATGGTGAGTGTTAGGACTCACTAGTCATGGTGAGTGTTAGGACTCACTAGCCATGGTGAGTGTTAGGACTCACTAGTCATGGTAAGTGTTAGGACTCACTAGTCATGGTGAGTGTTAGGACTCACTAGTCATGGTGAGTGTTAGGACTCACTAGTCATGGTGAGTGTTAGGACTCACTAGTCATGGTGAGTGTTAGGACTCACTAGTCATGGTGAGTGTTAGGACTCACTAGTCATGGTGAGTGTTAGGACTCACTAGTCATGGTGAGTGTTAGGACTCACTAGTCATGGTGAGTGTTAGGACTCACTAGCCATGGTGAGTGTTAGGACTCAC
Organism: Cherax quadricarinatus; assembly: GCF_038502225.1. Lineage (NCBI taxonomy): Eukaryota > Metazoa > Arthropoda > Malacostraca > Decapoda > Parastacidae > Cherax > Cherax quadricarinatus. The sequence continues at coordinate 65,772,704 of NC_091292.1, forward strand.
TAGTCATGGTGAGTGTTAGGACTCACTAGCCATGGTGAGTGTTAGGACTCACTAGTCATGGTGAGTGTTAGGACTCACTAGTCATGGTGAGTGTTAGGACTCACTAGTCATGGTGAGTGTTAGGACTCACTAGCCATGGTGAGTGTTAGGACTCACTAGTCATGGTGAGTGTTAGGACTCACTAGTCATGGTGAGTGTTAGGACTCACTAGTCATGGTGAGTGTTAGGACTCACTAGTCAAGGTGAGTGTTAGGACTCACTAGCCATGGTGAGTGTTAGGACTCACTTGTCATGGTGAGTGTTAGGACTCACTAGTCATGGTGAGTGTTAGGACTCACTAGTCATGGTGAGTGTTAGGACTCACTAGCCATGGTGAGTGTTAGGACTCACTAGTCATGGTGAGTGTTAGGATTCACTAGCCATGGTGAGTGTTAGGACTCACTAGTCATGGTGAGTGTTAGGACTCACTAGTCATGGTGAGTGTTAGGGCTCACTAGCCATGGTGAGTGTTAGGAATCACTAGCCATGGTGTGTGTTAGGACTCACTAGCCATGGTGAGTGTTAGGACTCACTAGTCATGGTGAGTGTTAGGACTCACTAGCCATGGTGAGTGTTAGGACTCACTAGTCATGGTGAGTGTTAGGACTCACTAGTCATGGTGAGTGTTAGGACTCACTAGTCATGGTGAGTGTTAGGACTCACTAGTCATGGTGAGTGTTAGGACTCACTAGTCATGGTGAGTGTTAGGACTCACTAGTCATGGTGAGTGTTAGGACTCACTAGTCATGGTGAGTGTTAGGACTCACTAGTCATGGTGAGTGTTAGGACTCACTAGTCATGGTGAGTGTTAGGACTCACTAGTCATGGTGAGTGTTAGGACTCACTAGCCATGGTTAGTGTTAGGACTCACTAGTCATGGTGAGTGTTAGGACTCACTAGTCATGGTGAGTGTTAGGACTCACTAGCCATGGTGAGTGTTAGGACTCACTAGTCATGGTGAGTGTTAGGACTCACTAGTCATGGTGAGTGTTAGGACTCACTAGCCATGGTGAGTGTTAGGACTCACTAGCCATGGTGAGTGTTAGGACTCACTAGTCATGGTGAGTGTTAGGACTCACTAGTCATGGTGAGTGTTAGGACTCACTAGTCATGGTGAGTGTTAGGACTCACTAGTCATGGTGAGTGTTAGGACTCACTAGTCATGGTGAGTGTTAGGACTCACTAGTCATGGTGAGTGTTAGGACTCACTAGTCATGGTGAGTGTTAGGACTCACTAGTCATGGTGAGTGTTAGGACTCACTAGTCATGGTGAGTGTTAGGACTCACTAGTCATGGTGAGTGTTAGGACTCACTAGTCATGGTGAGTGTTAGGACTCACTAGTCATGGTGAGTGTTAGGACTCACTAGCCATGGTGAGTGTTAGGAATCACTAGCCATGGTGAGTGTTAGGACTCACTAGCCATGGTGAGTGTTAGGACTCACTAGTCATGGTGAGTGTTAGGACTCACTAGCCATGGTGAGTGTTAGGACTCACTAGTCATGGTGAGTGTTAGGACTCACTAGTCATGGTGAGTGTTAGGACTCACTAGTCATGGTGAGTGTTAGGACTCACTAGTCATGGTGAGTGTTAGGACTCACTAGTCATGGTGAGTGTTAGGACTCACTAGTCATGGTGAGTGTTAGGACTCACTAGTCATGGTGAGTGTTAGGACTCACTAGCCATGGTGAGTGTTAGGACTCACTAGTCATGGTGAGTGTTAGGACTCACTAGCCATGGTTAGTGTTAGGACTCACTAGTCATGGTGAGTGTTAGGACTCACTAGTCATGGTGAGTGTTAGGACTCACTAGCCATGGTGAGTGTTAGGACTCACTAGTCATGGTGAGTGTTAGGACTCACTAGTCATGGTGAGTGTTAGGACTCACTAGCCATGGTGAGTGTTAGGACTCACTAGCCATGGTGAGTGTTAGGACTCACTAGCCATGGTGAGTGTTAGGACTCACTAGTCATGGTGAGTGTTAGGACTCACTAGTCATGGTGAGTGTTAGGACTCACTAGTCATGGTGAGTGTTAAGACTCACTAGTCATGGTGAGTGTTAGGACTCACTAGTCATGGTGAGTGTTAGGACTCACTAGTCATGGTGAGTGTTAGGACTCACTAGTCATGGTGAGTGTTAGGACTCACTAGTCATGGTGAGTGTTAGGACTCACTAGTCATGGTGAGTGTTAGGACTCACTAGTCATGGTGAGTGTTAGGACTCACTAGTCATGGTGAGTGTTAGGACTCACTAGTCATGGTGAGTGTTAGGACTCACTAGTCATGGTGAGTGTTAGGACTCACTAGTCATGGTGAGTGTTAGGACTCACTAGTCATGGTGAGTGTTAGGACTCATTAGCCATGGTGAGTGTTAGGACTCACTAGCCATGGTGAGTGTTAGGACTCACTAGCCATGGTGAGTGTTAGGACTCACTAGCCATGGTGAGTGTTAGGACTCACTAGCCATGGTGAGTGTTAGGACTCACTAGTCATGGTGAGTGTTAGGACTCACTAGTCATGGTGAGTGTTAGGACTCACTAGTCATGGTGAGTGTTAGGACTCACTAGTCATGGTGAGTGTTAGGACTCACTAGCCATGGTGAGTGTTAGGACTCACTAGTCATGGTGAGTGTTAGGACTCACTAGTCATGGTGAGTGTTAGGACTCACTAGTCATGGTGAGTGTTAGGACTCACTAGTCATGGTGAGTGTTAGGACTCACTAGCCATGGTGAGTGTTAGGACTCACTAGTCATGGTGAGTGTTAGGACTCACTAGCCATGGTGAGTGTTAGGACTCACTAGTCATGGTGAGTGTTAGGACTCACTAGCCATGGTGAGTGTTAGGACTCACTAGTCATGGTGAGTGTTAGGACTCACTAGCCATGGTGAGTGTTAGGACTCACTAGTCATGGTGAGTGTTAGGACTCACTAGTCATGGTGAGTGTTAGGACTCACTAGCCATGGTGAGTGTTAGGACTCACTAGTCATGGTGAGTGTTAGGACTCACTAGCCATGGTGAGTGTTAGGACTCACTAGTCATGGTGAGTGTTAGGACTCACTAGCCATGGTGAGTGTTAGGACTCACTAGTCATGGTGAGTGTTAGGACTCACTAGTCATGGTGAGTGTTAGGACTCACTAGTCATGGTGAGTGTTAGGACTCACTAGTCATGGTGAGTGTTAGGACTCACTAGTCATGGTGAGTGTTAGGACTCACTAGCCATGGTGAGTGTTAGGACTCACTAGTCATGGTGAGTGTTAGGACTCACTAGCCATGGTGAGTGTTAGGACTCACTAGTCATGGTGAGTGTTAGGACTCACTAGTCATGGTGAGTGTTAGGACTCACTAGCCATGGTGAGTGTTAGGACTCACTAGTCATGGTGAGTGTTAGGACTCACTAGCCATGGTGAGTGTTAGGACTCACTAGCCATGGTGAGTGTTAGGACTCACTAGCCATGGTGAGTGTTAGGACTCACTAGTCATGGTGAGTGTTAGGACTCACTAGTCATGGTGAGTGTTAGGACTCACTAGTCATGGTGAGTGTTAGGACTCACTAGTCATGGTGAGTGTTAGGACTCACTAGTCATGGTGAGTGTTAGGACTCACTAGTCATGGTGAGTGTTAGGACTCACTAGTCATGGTGAGTGTTAGGACTCACTAGTCATGGTGAGTGTTAGGACTCACTAGTCATGGTGAGTGTTAGGACTCACTAGTCATGGTGAGTGTTAGGACTCACTAGTCATGGTGAGTGTTAGGACTCACTAGTCATGGTGAGTGTTAGGACTCACTAGTCATGGTGAGTGTTAGGACTCACTAGTCATGGTGAGTGTTAGGACTCACTAGCCATGGTGAGTGTTAGGACTCACTAGCCATGGTGAGTGTTAGGACTCACTAGCCATGGTGAGTGTTAGGACTCACTAGTCATGGTGAGTGTTAGGACTCACTAGTCATGGTGAGTGTTAGGACTCACTAGTCATGGTGAGTGTTAGGACTCACTAGTCATGGTGAGTGTTAGGACTCACTAGTCATGGTGAGTGTTAGGACTCACTAGTCATGGTGAGTGTTAGGACTCACTAGTCATGGTGAGTGTTAGGACTCACTAGCCATGGTGAGTGTTAGGACTCACTAGTCATGGTGAGTGTTAGGACTCACTAGCCATGGTTAGTGTTAGGACTCACTAGTCATGGTGAGTGTTAGGACTCACTAGTCATGGTGAGTGTTAGGACTCACTAGCCATGGTGAGTGTTAGGACTCACTAGTCATGGTGAGTGTTAGGACTCACTAGTCATGGTGAGTGTTAGGACTCACTAGCCATGGTGAGTGTTAGGACTCACTAGCCATGGTGAGTGTTAGGATTCACTAGTCATGGTGAGTGTTAGGACTCACTAGTCATGGTGAGTGTTAGGACTCACTAGTCATTGTGAGTGTTAGGACTCACTAGTCATGGTGAGTGTTAGGACTCACTAGTCATGGTGAGTGTTAGGACTCACTTGTCATGGTGAGTGTTAGGACTCACTAGTCATGGTGAGTGTTAGGACTCACTAGTCATGGTGAGTGTTAGGACTCACTAGTCATGGTGAGTGTTAGGACTCACTAGTCATGGTGAGTGTTAGGACTCACTAGTCATGGTGAGTGTTAGGACTCACTAGCCATGGTGAGTGTTAGGACTCACTAGCCATGGTGAGTGTTAGGACTCACTAGCCATGGTGAGTGTTAGGACTCACTAGCCATGGTGAGTGTTAGGACTCACTAGCCATGGTGAGTGTTAGGACTCACTAGTCATGGTGAGTGTTAGGACTCACTAGTCATGGTGAGTGTTAGGACTCACTAGTCATGGTGAGTGTTAGGACTCACTAGTCATGGTGAGTGTTAGGACTCACTAGTCATGGTGAGTGTTAGGACTCACTAGCAATGGTGAGTGTTAGGACTCACTAGTCATGGTGAGTGTTAGGACTCACTAGCCATGGTGAGTGTTAGGACTCACTAGTCATGGTGAGTGTTAGGACTCACTAGTCATGGTGAGTGTTAGGACTCACTAGTCATGGTGAGTGTTAGGACTCACTAGTCATGGTGAGTGTTAGGACTCACTAGCCATGGTGAGTGTTAGGACTCACTAGTCATGGTGAGTGTTAGGACTCACTAGCCATGGTGAGTGTTAGGACTCACTAGTCATGGTGAGTGTTAGGACTCACTAGTCATGGTGAGTGTTAGGACTCACTAGCCATGGTGAGTGTTAGGACTCACTAGCCATGGTGAGTGTTAGGACTCACTAGCCATGGTGAGTGTTAGGACTCACTAGCCATGGTGAGTGTTAGGACTCACTAGCCTAATTTTGAGTAGTAATCTAAAGCCTTCAAAATGACCCGTATCCATAGGTCAGTACCTAGAGAAGCTTAGGAGCTGTAGCTCAACACTCTTAAAAGTTTCTAGTGCTTAAGCTCAATTAATTACGTTTACTCTACGTATATAATATGAAAACAAAGATTCAGAATTTAAAAAACCAGTGTTTAGATCAAATTAAATTTTATATAATCACGGTTAGTTAAGGCATTACATTAGAAAAAATATATTGAATATCGATTTCAAAGATTACATTACCGCAATATGTTATTCTACGTTATAATAACGATTAAAGAAATTTAACTAGACATCTGGATAAACAGGTAATGCAGACAGAAAAAACGTAGTAACTTCAGACATATCCAGCTGTCTCTCTCACACCACGTTCAGATGGAGTCATTGACCCAGGCAGACGGTGGCAGCTGGTGTTAGTATACACATGAATGGTATGAGATAGCGACAAGATGAAGAATTTGAATAAATGGCTAACAAAACCGAAACGTTTATAAATGAGACATTCTTGCGACATTCCGGTATCTGTATTCTGGAAAGGTTTCGCCTTACAGTGGCTTCTTCAGTCCAATGCAGAAACAGGTGGAATAAGATTAGGGTTTGAGGTAATCAGTCCCTCAACCTTGAGTCGATGTCTTCAGTCCATCAGTTTTGTCAAGATTTACCCTGGGTTACTAAAGGTGGTATATATCTCTTCAGGTGAAAGTTAAGACACATGTGCAACACCTGGATATCTTTTTTGTAGACGTTTCGCCATCCAGTGGCTTTATCAATAAAGATTCTAGGACATAATTAGAAGACAGTAGAACTATATACCAAAGATGAGGTAATCAGTCCCTCAGTCTTGGAGTTAGTGTTTACAGCATCGTGGTGGTGGAGAATCTGGAGCAAAGGCAAGAAGACTGGCGGTTATATAGGAGTCAGTGGGTAGGGACGTGTAGCAGACGAGGGCATAGTCACTGCTACACGTCCCTACCCACTGACGCCTATATAACCGCCAGTCTTCCTGCCTTTGCTCCAGATTCTCCACCACCACGGTGCTGTAAACACTAACTCCAAGGCTGAGGGACTGATTACCTCAGACTCCTCTTCTCCCTACACCCTTCTGATTTATATTGGACTGTTGAAGCCACTGTGTGGCCGAAACGTTTCTTCAATAAAGGTTCCCATATGTTGCATAAGTATCTCAATCTTCAACTTGTCGGTTTTAAACCATTTATCACATCTTTAATACACTTCTAAAGACTAATTACGGCAAAAAAGAACCAAGAGATTACATTGAATTATTTAAAGTCGCTATTGTTTTCTTTCTTGAAAATTCTCAGTTAGGGGCCGGTGCGCAATGCAAACTCAGGAGCCATAGTTCATTACCCTCAGAATGCTCATGAATTATAATTTAGCACCAGTCTGAGCCACAGGAGCTGGAGATCACGGTGAAAAAAAAAACACTTGAAATTTGAGAGCTATCCAATAAACCATTGTGGTGGCATCTAGATTCAGAAAGGACGTAGGTAAGTACTGGTTTTATATAGTTAGAAAGAACGTAGATAAGTTCTAGTTTTATAGATTTAGAAAGAACGTAGGTCTGGTTTTATATAGCGTGATAAGTTCTAGTTTAATAGATTTAGAAAGAACAGGTAAGTACTGGTTTTATATAGTTAGAAAGAACGTAGATAAGTTCTAGTTTTATGGATTTAGAAAGGACGAAGGTAAGCACTGGTTTTATGGATTTAGAAAGGACGAAGGTAAGCACTGGTTTTATGGATTTAGAAAGGACATAGGTAAGTACTGGTTTTCAAGGAGAGGTGTCGATGCGTGGAACAATCTGCCGAGTAGGATAATAGAGATCAAGACCTCTGGAGTAACTTTAAAATGAGATTAGACAACTATGAGTGAAGACGGCTGGGTTTGATAAGTACCTGAGGTACTGAAATAAATTCTTGGATAGTTTTGGAAAAGGATGGAGAAATACACTTCTTCTTACCAACCTCAACAGAACACTTGACCATAACACAAGACACAGATCACTCTTTGATATTCCTCGTGTCCGTCTCACATTGTGTAAAAACTCAATTCACATAAAAGGCCTAAAAATCTGGATTCATTACCTGTGAATATAAAATAAACACTGTCTGTTTATCAATTCAAGACTCTTCTTAAAAACCACTTACTCACTCTCAACTAAATAAATTATAAATTATAACCTGTGACCCTATCAAACTATGTTTTTTTTAAATACGTTACCTAATATAATACACCATTCTCTTGTCAGCACAGTAACTCATTTAATGAACACATGACCTGTTTCTGTACTACAAATCATTGATTTTACTCGATCTGATTCGATTATATTATACATTGTTGTGTTACAAATTTGTACAACTTTAATGCTTATTTGAATTACTCTTTTGTGCTTCATGTTGTAATTTGTTTACTGTAATTCTTACCACTGAATATATCATTGCTTAGTTAATCTTAAGTTAATTTTAAGCCTGACCATAATGCTCTGCATACAAGGGACTTTTGGCATGTACACCCAATCATTATATTTCTTTGTACAACTATGTATCATGTCCAAATAAAAAATCAATCAATAAATAAATAAGGAGCTGCCTTGTATGGGCCAGTAGGCCTACTGCAGTGTTCCTCCAGTCTTATATTCTTATCGCTAAGAAGTCCAGAAACTAAAAGTCAATAATTTCAACAAACAAGTGAGTGGGACACATCGTTCTCAAACATATTCTGTAATATGAGATAGACTGCATGAAGCATATTAAATATATGTATATGGGTGATATTTTACTATCTTAAAACAATTAAAACTCAACACTTTGAACAGGCATGTTGAAAATGGTATAAAATACCAACAAACTAATGATTAAAACACATGTCCAACAGATAAATCAGACACATGTGCAACACTTGGGTATCTTTATCTTCCTCAATAAAGATACTCAAGTGTTGTACATGTGTCTTAATCAACTGTCAACAAACACAGAACTTGAGGTTCATCCACTCAATAATAATTTTTGAGAGTATTAGCAGACCTTGATGATGGAGTTGAGACTCTTTAAACACAGTTAAACACATTTTTACTGGGCCATAAAACTAACTTTTCTCTCTTAAGACTTTCAAAGGCTTAACATAGTTATTCATTAAAGACATAACTTTTTACAAGAGGATGCTGGCACAACCTGGCCAAGTACCAAGTAACAGATGATACTAGATAAACACAAGACTATAAGAAATAAAGGTTTTCACGGGTATTACAGTTGCTGTCGTGTAGCACAAACCAATAAACTGTTTCTTTAACAACACAAATGTACAATACCGTGGCTGGAACAATACGAAAATAACCCGCATATACGAGAAAGAAACTTTATAACGACTCGGGCCAGTGTTACGACTTTGTTATCGTAACTTAAATAAAATGTTCCTGGCTCCTAAAGGCTGCTCACACTGCTGTCTCGGGGTTATAAAATTACACTGAAATACAGAGCAAACCTTGGGCCAGCATGTACTCATATATTAATCAATATTAATTATTATTAGGAAGGAATGACAAGAACTCACCTATACAAAAATATATCTATATTAATAGTAACTTATATACAACTTATAACTACTACAAAAAACCACCAAACTACAGTTCATATTATCTCACTGACACACTGATACTAATGAGTTAAACAAAAAACAAAATGAACATTTATGAACAGGGAGGCACCATGACATACACACCAGGGTCTTCACTTCTGCCTGGTAGACTAATTACCAGCAGGCAAAATACATACAGTACTCTCGCATAAACAGGCCTCTGCATACTAGGGCCTTACAAATAAACATAAGAGCACTTAAACACAAACACCTATGGTATACACTAAAAAACTTTCCAAAATTACCTACTCAAACTACCGCCCAAACATGATGACTTCACATCCGCCACCACCCGACTCGTACTGAACTATACACACCTCTGATCTGCTCCTGTCATGGCTACTGACTGACTCACAGGAATAAAACGCGTTCGCTTTCCGGGAATAATACACGTCTTCTTTCAGTATACTAAACAGTAAATGACATTATATATAGAGCGTTATTTTATATAAATATTTTTTTTCCAGTACTTTGTAAGAGTCAGCATGACTAGTTCTTGGTCCAAGTTGGTCCGAAACGTCGTCATGAAGTTTCTTTCTCGTATGTGCGGGTTATTTGTGTACTGTTCGTTGAAGGTTAGTTCATCGACATAGTCTTAAATAAATAATATATGTCATGCCGAAAAGGTAAAACTTTCGATTTTGGCTTAAATAGCCACGCTCTTCTTGCCGAATAAGGCAAACGAAAATTTGTGTGTGCAATTTCACAAAAATCATTTTGAAACAAACGAAAAAATATATTTCATTGTGCTTGTTTATCATTAAATTGCTGTTGGATTAGGTGGTTCTTATAATAAGGTTAGGAAAGTTTTCAAAGGTACTTTTGGTACAAAATTAATAATTTTTACAATAACATAAATGAAAAAAAGTTTTTAAACGTATAAAATATACATGTTATATATATATATATATATATATATATATATATATATATATATATATATATATATATATATATATATATATATATATATATATATATATATATATATATATATATATATATACATGTATGTATATATGTCGTGCCGAATATATAAAACTGGTCAATTAGCAAGAACTCATTTAAAATTAAGTCCTTTCTAAAAATTTCTCTTGTAAGTTTAAAGATATATTTTTTTCATTAATGTTGATGTAAAAACTTATAATTTTGCACCAAAAGAAACTTAGAAAACTTGCCTAACCTTATTATAACAAGAGCAATTTATTTTAGCCTAATCCAACTATATATATTTTAGATTTGTTTACAATAATTTAATACTAAACAAAACACAGTGAACTATATTTTTTTCGTTAGGTTCAGAATGATTTTGGCGAAATTATTGCATACACAAATTTACACTTGTCCTATATGGCAAGATGAGCGTTGCTATTTAAGCCAAGATCGCAAGTTCTGCCTATTCGGCACGACATATATATATATGTATATATATATATATATGTATATATATGTATATATATATGTATATATATATATATGTATATATATATATATGTATATATATATATATATATATATATATATATATATATATATATATATATATATATATATATATATATATATATATATATATATATATATATATATATATATATATATATATATATATATATATATATATATATATATATATATATATATATATATATATATATATATATATATATATATATATATATATATATATATATATATATGTGGCCTGGGAGTCAAGGGATGTGGCCTGGGAGTAAAGGGGGTAGGGAGGGGCGCTAGGGATGTGGCCTGAAAGTCAAGGGGGAGGGAGGTGCGCTAGGGATGTGGCCTGGGAGTCAAGGGGGAGGGAGGGGCGCTAGGGATGTGGCCTGGGAGTCAAGGGGGAGGGAGGGGCGCTAGGGATGTGGCCTGGGAGTGAAGGGGGAGGGAGGGGCGCTAGGGATGTGGCCTGGGAGTCAAGGGGGAGGGATGCGCACTAGGGATGTGGCCTGGGAGTTAAGGAGGAGGGAGGGGCGCTAGGGATGTGGCCTGGGAGTCAAGGGGGAGGGAGTGGCGCTAGGGATGTGGCCTGGGAGTCAAGGGGGAGGGAGGGGCGCTAGGGATGTGGCCTGGGAGTCAAGGGGGAGGGAGGGGCGCTAGGGATGTGGCCTGGGAGTCAAGGGGGAGGGAGTGGTGCTAGGGATGTGGCCTGGGAGTCAAGCGGAGAGGGAGGGGCGCTAGGGATGTGGCCTGGGTGCCAAGGGGGATGGAGGGGCGCTAGAGATGTGGCCTGGGAGTCAAAGGGGGGAGGGAAGGACGCTGGGGATGTGGCCTGGGAGTCAAGGGGGAGGGAGGGGCGCTAGGGATGTGGCCTGGGAGTCAAGGGGGGAGGGAGGGGCGCTAGGGATGTGGCCTGGGAGTCAAGGGGGAGGGAGGGGCGCTAGGGATGTGGCCTGGGAGTCAAGGGGGAGGGAGTGGCGCTAGGGATGTGGCCTGGGAGTCAAGGGGGAGGGAGGGGCGCTAGGGATGTGGCCTGGGAGTCAAGGGGGAGGGAGTGGTGCTAGGGATGTGGCCTGGGAGTCAAGGGGGAGGGAGTGGTGCTAGGGATGTGGCCTGGGAGTCAAGGAGGAGGGAGGGGCGCTAGGGATGTGGCCTGGGAGTCAAGGAGGAGGGAGGGGCGCTAGGGATGTGGCCTGGGAGTCAAGGAGGAGGGAGGGGCGCTAGGGATGTGGCCTGGGAGTCAAGGAGGAGGGAGGGGCGCTAGGGATGTGGCCTGGGAGTCAAGGAGGAGGGAGGGGCGCTAGGGATGTGGCCTGGGAGTCAAGCGGGAGTGAGTGGTGCTAGGGATGTGGCCCGGGAGTCAAAAGGGAGGGAGGGGCGCTAGGGATGTGGCCTGCGAGTCAAAAGGGAGGGAGGGGCGCTAGGGATGTGGCCTGGGAGTCAAGGAGGAGGGAGTGGTGCTAGGCATGTGGCCTGGGAATCAAGGGGTGAGGGTGGGGCGCTAGGGTTGTAGGCTGGAAGTCAAGGGGGGAGGGAGGGGCGCTAGTGATGTGGCCTGGGAGTCAAAGGGGAGGGAGGGACGCTTGGGATGTGGCCTGGGAGTCAAGGGGGGAGGGAGGGGCGCTAGTGATGTGGCCGGGGAGTCAAGGGGGGAGGGAGGGGCGCTAGTTATGTGGCCTGGGAGTCAAGGGGGAGGGAGAGGCGCTAGGGATGTGGCCTGGGAGTCAATGGGGGAGGGAGTTGCGCTAGGGATGTGGCCTGGGAGTCAAGGGGGAGGGAGGGTCGCTAGGGATGTGGCCTGGGAGTCAATGGGGGAGGGAGTGGCGCTAGGGATGTGGCCTGGGAGTCAAGGGGGAGGGAGAGGCGCTAGGGATGTGGCCTGGGAGTCAAGGGGGAGGGAGGGGCGCTACGGATGTGGCCTGGGAGTCAATGGGGAGGGAGTTGCGCTAGGGATGTGGCCTGGGAGTCAAGGGGGAGGGAGGAACGCTAGGGATGTGGCCTGGGAGTCAAGGGGGAGGGAGAGGCGCTAGGGATGTGGCCTGGGAGTCAATGGGGGAGGGAGTTGCGCTAGGGATGTGGCCTGGGAGTCAAGGGGGAGGGAGGGACGCTAGGGATGTGGCCTGGGAGTCAATGGGGAGGGAGTGGCGCTAGGGATGTGGCCTGGGAGTCAAGGGGGAGGGAGGGACGCTAGGGATGTGGCCTGGGAGTCAATGGGGAGGGAGTGGCGCTAGGGATGTGGCCTGGGAGTCAAGGGGGAGGGAGGGAGGGGATGTGGCGCTAGGGTTGTGGCCTGGGAGTCAATGGGGAGGGAGGGGCGCTAGGGATGTGGCCTGGGAGTCAAGGGGGAGGGAGGGGCGCTAGGGATGTGGCCTGGGAGTCAATGGGGAGGGAGGGGCGCTAGGGATGTGGCCTGGGAGTCAACGGGGAAGGAGGGAGGGAGGGAGGGATGTGGCCTGGGAGTCAATGGGGAGGGAGGGGCGCTAGGGATGTGGCCTGGGAGTCAAGGGGGAGGGAGGGGCGCTAGGGATGTGGCCTGGGAGTCAAGGGGGAGGGAGGGACGCTAGGGATGTGGCCTGGGAGTCAAGGGGGAGGGAGGGGCGCTAGGGATGTGGCCTGGGAGTCAAGGGGGAGGGAGGGGCGCTAGGGATGTGGCCTGGGAGTCAATGGGGAGGGAGTGGCGCTAGGGATGTGGCCTGGGAGTCAAGGGGGAGGGAGGGACGCTAGGGATGTGGCCTGGGAGTCAAGGGGGAGGGAGGGGCGCTAGGGATGTGGCCTGGGAGTCAAGGGGGAGGGAGGGCGCTAGGGATGTGGCCTGGGAGTCAAGGGGGAGGGAGGGACGCTAGGGATGTGGCCTGGGAGTCAAGGAGAGTGAGGGGCGCTAGGGATGTGGCCTGGGAGTCAAGGGGGAGGGAGGGGCGCTAGGGATGTGGCCTGGGAGTCAAGGGGGAGGGAGGGACGCTAGGGATGTGGCCTGGGAGTCAACAGGGAGGGAGAGGCGCAGGGGATGTGGCCTGGGAGTCAAGGGAGAGGGAGGGACGCTAGGGATGTGGCCTCGGAGTCAAGGGGGAGGGAGGGGCGCTAGGGATGTGGCCTGGGAGTCAAGGGGGAGGGAGGGGCGCTAGGGATGTGGCCTGGGAGTCAAGGGGGAGGGAGGGGCGCTAGGGATGTGGCCTGGGAGTCAAGGGGGAGGGAGGGGCGCTAGGGATGTTGCCTGGGAGTCAAGGGGGAGGGAGGGACGCTAGGGATGTGGCCTGGGAGTCAAGGGGGAGGGAGGGACGCTAGGGATGTGGCCTGGGAGTCCATGGGGAGGGAGTGGCGCTAGGGATGTGGCCTGGGAGTCAAGGGGGAGGGAGGGGCGCTAGGGATGTGGCCTGGGAGTCAATGGGGAGGGAGTGGCGCTAGGGATGTGGCCTGGGAGTCTAGGGGGAGGGAGGGACGCTAGGGATTTGGCCTGGGAGTCAAGGGGGAGGGAGGGACGCTAGGGATGTGGCCTGGGAGTCAATGGGGAGGGAGTGGCGCTAGGGATGTGGCCTGGGAGTCAAGGGGGAGGGAGGGACGCTAGGGATGTGGCCTGGGAGTCAAGGGGGAGGGAGGGACGCTAGGGATGTGGCCTGGGAGTCAATGGGGAGGGAGTGGCGCTAGGGATGTGGCCTGGGAGTCAAGGGGGAGGGAGGGACGCTAGGGATGTGGCCTGGGAGTCAATGGGGAGGGAGTGGCGCTAGGGATGTGGCCTGGGAGTCAAGGGGGAGGGAGTGGCGCTAGGGATGTGGCCTGGGAGTCAATGGGGAGGGAGTGGCGCTAGGGATGTGGCCTGGGAGTCAAGGGGGAGGCAGACTGGGAAAGTTTGGTGAACCAGTCTTGTAGAGAGATGAGGGAGTGTTAGAATATGGGAGTTCTCTCTCCCTACCTGACACATCTTACTGTCACATTAACAAGGATGCCACACAGACAAAGATGATATATAGAAAGATATCTCCACATATTCCAAACATTCCAGCAATGTAGTCGACTTGAAAAATTTAATATTTTTTTTCTTTTACTCATTTGTACTGACAAACCTTCATGAATATTTAATAGGAAGAGCTGATTACTGATTACTAACACTATTGCTGCTATCATTATTATTAGTAACTATCATTATTACTACTACTACTACTACCATTATCATTACTATAACTAATATTATGATTACTATTATCATTACTATTATTATTACTATTATTACTATTATTATTACTATTACCATTACTACTACAACTATTTTCGTTATCACTACTGATATTATTATTATTATTATTATTATTATCATACTACTACTATTACTACTACTACAATTTTATCATTACTACTAATATTATTACTATTACTATTATTTTCATTACTACTACTATTATTAACATTAATACTAATAATGTTACTATTACTCTTAACTACTACTACTGCTATCATTACTACTATTATTATTATTACTGCTACTTTTATTATCATTAGTACTAATATTATTATCATTACTACTAATATTATTACTATTACTATTATTAACATTACTACTACAACCATCTTTACAATTACTTTAACATTACTACTACTTCTAGTATCTTTACTACTATTACCATTACTACTATTATTATTATCACTGCTTCTATTACTGTTATTATTAATACTAATAGTATTACTATTATTATCATTAATATTACTACTATCATCATTACTACTTCTACTATTATCATTACTACTACTACAGCTATTATCATTACTACTACTACTACTACTACTATCATTACTACTACTACTACTATTATCATTACTACTACTACTATTGTCATTATTACTACAACTATTATCATTACTACTACTGCTACTATCATTACTACTACTATTATCATTACTAATAGTACTACTACTATTATCATTACTCCTACTACTACTATTATCATTACTACTACTACTACTATTGTCATTACTACTACTATTACTATTATCATTACTACTATTACCATTACTACTACTGCTACTACTACCATTACTACTACTATCACTACTACTACTGTTATCATTACTACTACTACTATCATTGCTACTATTATCATTACTACTATTATCATTACTACTATTATTATCATTACTACTACTATTATCATTACTACTACTAATGTTACCCGTCAGTGTGATCATGTCCACCGGGAATCGCACAACTTCCTAACGATTTATATATAAAAATTCTCTCGAAATCTTGCATCCGCATTCATCATGTTTAGTGAACTGTTTTGTAGCGGAAACTGCTATGACTGGTGATACCTTACTAGCACTCACTGAGCTGTTACATAACTGGTGACATCTTACTGACAGTCACTGAGCTGTTACATAACTGGTGACATCTTACTGACAGTCACTGAGCTGTTACATAACTGGTGACATCTTACTGACAGTCACTGAGCTGTTACATAACTGGTGACATCTTACTGACAGTCACTGAGCTGTTACATAACTGGTGACATCTTACTGACAGTCACTGAGCTGTTACATAACTGGTGACATCTTACTGACACTCACTGAGCTGTTACATAACTGGTGACATCTTACTAACAGTCACTCAGCTGTTACTTAACTGGTGACACCTTACTGACACTCACTGAGGTGTTACATAACTGGTACACACCTAGTTGTGGTTGCAGTGGTGGAGTCATAGCTCCTGGCCCTGCCTCTTTACTGGTCGCTACTGGGTCACTCTCCCTGAACCATGAGGTTTATCATACCTCTGCTTAAAGCTGGGTATGGATCCTGCCTCCACTACATCACTTTCCTAACTATTCCACTTCCTGACTACTCTGTGACTGAAGAAATACTTCATAACATCCCTGTGACTCATCTGTGTCTTCAACTTCCAATTGTGTCCATTTGTTGCTGTGTCCCATCTCTGGAACATCCTGTATTTGTCCACCTTGTCAATTCCTCTCAGTATTTTATGTGTCGTTATCATGTCACTACCTATCTCTCCTATCCTCCAGTGTCATGTCGATTTATCTGAACCTCTCCTCGTAGGACATACCTCTTAGCTCTGGGACTAGTCTTGTTGCAAACCTTTGCACTTTCTCTAGTTTCTTTACGTGCTTGGCTAAGTGTGGGTTCCAAACTGGCGCTGCATATTCCAATATGGGTCTAACGTACACAATGTACAGGGTCCTGAACGATTCCTTATTAGGATGCCGGAATGCTGTTCTGAGGTTTGCTAGGCGCCCATATGCGGCAGCAGTTATTTGGTTGATGTGCGCCTCAGTAGATGTACCTGGTGTTATACTCACCCCAAGTTCTTTTCCATGAGTGAAGTTTGTAGTCTCTGGTCCCCTAGAGTGTACTCCGTCTGCGGTCTTCTTTGCTCTTCCCCAATCTCCATTACATTCAACTTGGCGGGGTCGAACTCCATGAGCCAATTGCTTGACCAGGTCTGCAGCTTGTCCAGATCCCTTTGTAGTTCTGCCTGGTCTTCGTCCGAATGAATTCTTCTCTTCAACCTCACGTCATCTGCAAACAGGGACACTTCGGAGTCTATTCCTTCCGTAATGTCGTTCACAAATACCAGAAACAGCACTGGTCCTAGGACTGACCCCTGTGGGACCCCGCTGGTCACAGGTGCCCACTCTGACACCTCGCCACGTACCATTACTCGCTGCTGTCTTCCTGACAAGTATTCCCTGATCCATTGCAGTGCCTTCCCTGTTATCCCTGCCTGGTCCTCCAGTTTTTGCACTAATCTCTTGTGTGGAACTGTGTCAAACCCCTTACAGTTCAAGAAAATGCAATCTACCCACCCCTCTCTCTTTTGTCTTACTGCTGTCACCCTGTCATAGAACTCCAGTGTATGTGTACTTCAAGGGGTTGGGTAACAGAGGGTTAGGCAAAAATCCCAATTAGGAAAATATATCTATTTAGTCACCATAACATAACATAACAGAAAAACCTTAATTCTAAACGCCCAAATGAGGGTACACACAGCTGGCTGGAGGTTCAGCCACCATAACACTAGGCTTCGTCAGCGTCAGGCCGTCATTACACTACAAACCTCATTTCTTACTTCATCACTCATCCCACAGCACCCTGACCATGTCAGAGCCTGGGTGAACATACAGGTAAGCCATATGAAAGCCTATGGCTTGAGTTGGATAAACAAAATGAGTGTACAACTACAAACTTATCTTAAATACACAGCAACTCCGACGCCAGCCTCTACACACCATGCTAACCTCACGTGACTCCCTCAAACCACCTTACTCCGCGTACCCAAACATCCTTGGAAAATAAATCATTAACAGAATTTCTTTATAATTACAGTTAGAGTACTTTACAGTACCCCCAAATGCACATTATAAATTATAAAATTATTCTTTACAACTATAATATTCATATTATTATGGCACACTTCTCCACTATATGTACATTACGATGTCATGCAGAACCCTGCATAACAATATTCATTTCTCGCTCTATGACTGCTCTCCTTTTTCTTCTGGGTCCTTTGCCTTCTACACTTCTTTCATTCCCCAGCACACTTGGTTTTTGCCTCCCTTCACCTTTGGGTGAACCATGGGCTCGTTCTGGCTTTTTCATTATTCACGTTACCCTTGGGTACAAATCTCTCCTCAGCTTCCTTGCATATTGTTGTTATATATTCCATCATCTCGTTTACTGGCTTCCCTGCCAGTTCTCTGTCCCACTGAACCCCGTTCAGGAAGTTCCTCATTCCCGCTTAGTCCCCTTTCTTATAGTTTGGCTTCATTCACACTTCCCTTCCTGCTTCCCCCTCCACTTGTAACTCTACTGTGTATTCGAAGCTTAAAACACATGATCGCTGGCCTCAAGGGGTCTCTCATATATGATGTCGTCAATATCTGCACTACTCAAGGTGAATACTAGGTCCAGTCTCGCTGGTTCATCCTCTACTCTCTCTCTGGTAGTGTCCCTTACGTGTTGATAGATAGTTTTCCAGTACCACCTCCATCATCTTAACCCTCCACGTTTCTTGTCCCCCATGTGACTCCAAGTTCTCCCAATCGATTTCCTTGTGGTTGAAATCATCTATGATTATTAGCTTTGCCCTGCTTGCTTGAGCCCTTCTTGTCACTTCAGCCATCGCTTTATTACTCTCATCATACTCTTGCCTTGGCCTCCTGCTGTTCTGTGGTGGATAATACATCACTGCAATTACCACCTTGGGATCTTCAGACTGAATCATTCCTACTATGTAATCTCTTGCTTCTCCACTGTCTCCTCTCTCCAGCTTATCAAACTCCCATCGGTTTTTGATCATCAGTGCCACTCCTCCACCCCCTCTGTTCCCTCTGTCTTTCCTCAGGATCTGATAACTGTTGGAAAGATTGCATCTGTTATCATACCTGTGAGTTTGGTTTCTGTGAGAGCTATGGTGTCTGGTGATGCCTTTTTGACTCTTTAGTGCCACTCCTCCCACTTATTTGTTATTCCATCAGTGTTGGTGTACCATACCTTCAGTTTCCTCTCCAACACTGTGTTTTGGGGGTCTGTGAGGGTGGGGGACCTGGCAGTGTGCTGTGGGATTCTATAGCTGAGTGTTGGGTGGGAGCTGTGGGTGTGGGTTGTGGTTTGTGTTGGGATAGCATGATTGGTTTAGAGTCCTAGGGATGGTTCTGTGTGTGCTTGCTCTTGTTTCTCTGCCCTACTCTGGTTGTCCTCTGCCAATTCTGTCCTTGTCTCTCCTCCTAGCTCCTTTCGCTTTTTTGTCCTCTCCCTCAGCTGCTGTCATTCTGTTTGTGTTCTGTCTCAGTCTAGGAACACCCTCTTGCATTCTTTCGAGTCCTTCAACTGTGGTTTCTCTTGGACGATCCTGTTCTGCACTGTTTCTGTCCTGAAAATCAGCTTGATCAGTCGTCTTCTCCCCTTCAAATACCCCCTATCCTCTGCAAATTTACAATCTCGGACATGTCCTCTTCAGCTATTTCTGTGATGATGTTCTCAATCTCCCTTCTTTCTGCCTGTCGTTTTTCATTGTGTCTCCTTCCCTCTCTTTCCTGACTCCCATGAATAAACACTGACTTCGCCCTCTCCTCCTCCCATTTCCTTTCTCTCTGTGGCTCTGATTCCTGTCTGTACATGGCCATTTTCTCCCTTGTTTTTTTTCCTGTAGCTCTTGGTGGCATGTTGGAGTCACTGCATTTGTGCTATCCCCCTCTCCACCTGCACCCAGCTGCTCTCCCCTTCACTCCTTGGCCCTGCTTGGTAGGCTGATAAGTGTGTGTGTGTGTGTGTGTACTCACCAAGTTGAGGTTGCAGGGGTCGAGTCCAAGCTCCTGGCCCCGCCTCTTCACTGGTCGCTACTAGGTCACTCTCCCTGAACCATGAGCTTTATCGTACCTCTGCTTAAAGCTATGTATGGATCCTGCCTCCACTACATCGCTTCCCAAACTATTCCACTTCCTGACTACTCTGTGGCTGAAGAAATACTTCCTAACATCCCTTTGATTCATCTGTGTCTTCAGCTTCCAACTGTGTCCCCGTGTTGCTGTGTCCAGTCTCTGGAACATTCTGTCTTTGTCCACCTTGTCAATTCCTCTCAGTATTTTGTAAGTCGTTATCATGTAGTCCCTATCTCTCCTGTCCTCCAGTGTCGTCAGGTTGATTTCCCTTAACATTTCCTCATAGGACATACCTCTTAACTCTGGGACTAGTCTTGTTGCAAACCTTTGCACTTTCTCTAGTTTCTTTACATGCTTGGCTAGGTGTGGGTTCCAAACTGGTGCCGCATACTCCAATATGGGCCTAACGTACACGGTTTACAGGGTCCTGAACGATTCCTTATTAAGATGTCGGAATGCTGTTCTGAGGTTTGCCAGGCGCCCATATGCTGCAGCAGTTATTTGGTTGATGTGCGCTTCAGGAGATGTGCCTGGTGTTATACTCACCCCAAGATCTTTTTCCTTGAGTGATGTTTGTAGTCTCTGGCCCCCTAGACTGTACTCCGTCTGCGGTCTTCTTTTCCCTTCCCCAATCCTCATGACTTTGCACTTGGTGGGATTGAACTCCAGGAGCCAGTTGCTGGACCAGGTCTGCAGCCTATCCAGATCCCTTTGTATTTCTGCCTGGTATTCGATCGACTGAACTCTTCTCGTCAACTTCACGTCATCTGCAAACAGGGACACCTCGGAGTTTATTCCTTCCGTCATGTCGTTCACAAATACCAGAAACAGCACTGGTCCTAGGACTGACCCCTGTGGGACCCCGCTGGTCACAGGTGCCCACTCTGACACCTCGCCACGTACCATTACTCGCTGCTGTCTTCCTGACATGTATTCCCAGATTCATTGCAGTGCCTTCCCTGTTATCCCTGCTTGGTCCTCTAGTTTTTGCACTAATCTCTTGTGTGGTACTGTGTCAAACGCCTTCTTGCAGTCCAAGAAAATGCAATCCACCCACCCCTCTCTCTCTTGTCTTACTGCTGTCACCATGTCATAGAACTCCAGTAGGTTTGTGACACAGGATTTCCCGTCTCTGAAACCATGTTGTCTGCTGGTGATGAGATCATTCCTTTCTAGATGTTCCACCATTCTTCTCCTGACAATCTTTTCCATGATTTTGCATGCTATACATGTCAGTGACACTGGTCTGTAGTTTAGTGCTTCATGTCTGTCTCCTTTTTTAAAGATTGGGACCAAATTTGCTGTCTTCCATGCCTCAGGCAATCTCCCTGTTTCGATAGATGTATTGAATATTGTTGTTAGGAGTACACATAGCGCCTCTGCTCCCTCTCTCAGGACCCATGGAGAGATGTTATCTGGCCCCATTGCCTTTGAGGTATCTAGCTCACTCAGAAGCCTCTTCACTTCTTCCTCGGTTGTGTGTACTGTGTCCAGCACATGGTGGTGTGCCCCACCTCTCCGTCTTTCTGGAGCCCCTTCTGTCTCCTCTGTGAACACTTCTTTGAATCTCTTGTTGAGTTCCTCACATACTTCACGGTCATTTCTTGTTGTCTCTCCTCCTTCCTTCCTTAGCCTGATTACCTGGTCCTTGACGGTTGTTTTCTTCCTGATGTGGCTGTATAACAGCTTTGGGTCAGATTTGGCTTTTGCTGCTATGTCGTTTTCATATTGACGCTGGGCCTCCCTTCTTATCTGTGCATATTCGTTTCTGGCTCTACGACTGCTCTCCTTATTTTCCTGGGTCCTTTGCCTTCTATATTTCTTCCATTCCCTAGCACACTTGGTTTTTGCCTCCTTGCATCTTTGGGTGAACCACGGGCTCATCCTGACTTTTTCATTATTCCTGTTACCCTTGGGTACAAACCTCTCCTCAGCCTCCTTGCACATTGTTGCTACATATTCCATCATCTCATTAACTGGCTTCCCTGCCAGTTCTCTGTCCCACTGAACCTCATTCAGGAAGTTCCTCATTCCTGTGTAGTCCCCTTTCCTGTAGTTTGGTTTCATTTGTCCTGGTTTTCCTGCTTCCCCCTCCACTTGTAGCTCTACTGTGTATTTGAAGCTCAAAACAACATGATCGCTGGCCCCAAGGGGTCTTTCATATGTGATGTCCTCAATATCTGCACTACTCAAGGTGAATACTAAGTCCAGTCTTGCTGGTTCATCGTCTCCTCTCTCTCTTGTAGTGTCCCTTACGTGTTGGTACATGAAGTTTTCCAGTACCACCTCCATCATCTTAGCCCTCCAGGTATCTTTCCCCCCATGTGGCTCCAAGTTCTCCTTGTGGTTAAAGTCACCTATGATCAGGAACTTTGCCCTGCATGCATAAGCTCTTCTGGCCACTGCAGCCAGTGTGTCAACCATCGCTCTATTGCTCTCGTCATATTCTTGCCTTGGCCTCCTGCTGCTCTGTGGTGGGTTATACATCACTGCAATTATCACCTTGGGACCACCAGAGTGAAGCGTTCCCGCTATGTAATCACTTTCTTCTCCGC
The DNA here is from genome assembly GCF_038502225.1 of Cherax quadricarinatus. Classification (NCBI taxonomy): domain Eukaryota; kingdom Metazoa; phylum Arthropoda; class Malacostraca; order Decapoda; family Parastacidae; genus Cherax; species Cherax quadricarinatus. Next base: position 65,795,146 of record NC_091292.1, read on the forward strand.
TGTCTCCTCTCTCCAGCTCATCAAAATTCCATCGGTGTTTGATCAGCAATGCCACTCCTCCACCCCCCCTGTTCCTTCTGTCTTTTCTCAGGATCTGGTATCCCGCTGGAAAGATGGCATCTGTTATCATACCTGTAAGCTTGGTTTCTTTGATCGCTATGATGTCTGGTGATGCCTCTTTGACTCTTTCGTGCCACTCCTCCCACTTGTTTGTTATTCCATCAGCGTTTGTGTACCTTACCTTCAGTTTCCATTAAAACACTGTGGTTTGGGGGGCCTGTGGGGGTGGGAGACCTGGTAGCATACTGTGGGATTCTATGGTTGGGGGTTGGGTGGAAGCTGTGGGTATGGATTGTATTGTGTGTTGGGATGGTGTGATAGGTTGTGGGGTTCTGAGGATAGTTGTGTGTGTGCTTGCCCTTGCTGCTCTGTTCTGCTCTGACTGACCTCTGCTGGTTCCTTCCTTGTCTCCTTTCCTAGCTCCTTTCGCTTTTTTGTCCTCTCCCTCAGCTGCTGTCTCTCTGTTCGTGTTCTGTCTCTGTCTAGGAACACCTTCTTGTACTCTTCAGAGCTTTTCAACCGTGGTTTCTCTTGGAGGATCCTGTTCCGCACTGTTTCTGTCCTGAGAATCAGCTTGATCAGTCGGTTTCTCCCCTTCAAGTACCCCCCTATTCTCTGAAAATTTACAATCTCATCCATGTCTTCTCCCCCTATTTCCGTGATGGTTTTCTCAATCTCCTTTCTTTCTTCCTGCCATCTTTCAGTGTGTGTCCTTTCCTCTCTCTCCCGAAGCCCATGGATAATCACTGATTTTGCCCTTTCCTCCTCCCATTGCCTCTCCCTCTGTGACTCTGGTTCCTGTCTGTATGTGGTCATTTTCTCCCTTGATTTTTCCATTGGCTCTTGGTAGCATGGTTGTGCCTCAGCATTCAACCTATCTCCCTCTCCATCTGCACCCATCTGCTCTTCCCTTCCACTCCCTGACCCTTCTTTGCAGGCTGATATGACCTTAGCATAATTCATATCTCCTTCCTTCCTGTTCAGCCTCTTAGCTTCGTATGGTATATCTTCTCTGGTTACTACCCCTGAGACTTGCTTCAGCCTGTTTACCTCAAATTCTAGGACCTTTACCCTGGCTACTGCAGTTTCGACTTGTGCATCCCAATTCTTCGTCTCCTTCTCCAACCTCTTTTCCCATTTCACAGAGAGCTCTTTTTCCATTTTTTCAGAAAGCTCTCCTAATTTTCTCTCCCACTCTTGCTCAATCCTTTTCCACTGTTCCTCCATCCATTCCTCCCTACCAGTACCATTGTCATCTGATCACTGATTCCTGCGAGTCCCAACCATTTTTTTTTTTTTTTTAGTGAAAGAGAGAGAGAAAGAATAAAAGAAAAAGGGGGAGAGAGTGAGAGAGAGGGAGAGAGAGAAGGGGAGCCTAGAAGGAGGGGAAAAGAAGGGAAAAGGGGGAGAAAGTGAGAGAGAGGGAAAAGGTAAGAGAGAGGGGGGAGTGACAAGGGAAGAGAGAGAGAGAGAAAAGAAGAGGAAGAGAGAGAGGGAGAGGGAGAGAAAGTGAGAGGAAGAGAGAGAGGAAGAGAGAGAGGATGAGAGAGAGAGAGAGAGAGAGAGAGAGAGAGAGAGAGAGAGAGAGAGAGAGAGAGATAGAGGAGGGAGAGAGATGGAGGGGAAAGGAAGGGTTATAGTGTCACTTCACAGGAAGGTGTGAAATCCTGTATATATGTGTGTTTGTGTGTGTGTGTGTGTGTGTGTGTGTGTGTGTGTGTGTGTGTGTGTGTGTGTGTGTGTGTGTGTGTGCTACAGCTATTCAATTGCCTAACAGCAGATTCTGTTCTCACCAAGTGTGTGTGGATATGTTTATGTAAATAGTCTTTTTCCCACGTATGTACTACATATGTATTGTATATGTACCCAATCTCTTCGTTCCCACTGTACTCTTATACGTTTAAAATTACGTTCAAAAATAAATATACTAGGCTTCGCCTACATGCCGCTACCTCTAAATTCTATTAAATACCAGTAAATGCTGCTTATTCTAATTCTGATAGCTCGAGGAGAGTGACCCCCAATTCCAGCTAGAGACAAGTACTATTGACCCCATGCAACTCAAACTAGGTGAATATTACTTGCGGCTGGCAGTGCAGTAACGTTGCTGGTCTGTCCTGTCCCAGAAGTTGAAGTTTGATGCTTCTCGGTAATTTTTCCACTAACTTCCTGTATGCACTATAGTCTCTAGCTCTTCTAATTTTTTCACTCACTCACTGTATTTACTGACACATCTATACATATCTCTTATCTCCCTGGTCTTGAGTCGCACTTATTCTTCAAATACCCCACTGCGTTATCATGGCAACACTATTTAGGCCTGACACAACCGTTCACCCTTCCAACGGCCCCCAATAAACACTCAGCGACTAATTTCCTTTGTTTTCTTTTCTGTGATCACTTATATTTCTTTTTCTCGGGGCTTAAGTGATTATATGCACTCTTATGACGGAAGGAATAGACTCTGAGGTGTCCCTGTTTGCAGATGACGTGAAGTTGATGAGAAGAATACACTCGATCGAAGACCAGGCAGAACTACAAAGGGATCTGGACAGGCTGCAGAACTGGTCCAGCAATTGGCTCCTGGAGTTCAATCCCACCAAGTGCAAAGTCATGAAGATTGGGGAAGGGCAAAGAAGGCCGCAGACGGAGTACAGTCTAGGGGGTCAGAGACTACAAACCTCACTCAAGGAAAAAGATCTTGGGGTGAGTATAACACCAGGCACATCTCCTGAAGCGCACATCAACCAAATAACTGCTGCAGCATATGGGCGCCTAGCAAACCTCAGAACAGCATTCCGACATCTTAATAAGGAATCGTTCAGGACCCTGTACACCGTATACGTTAGGCCCATATTGGAGTATGCGGCACCAGTTTGGAACCCACACCTAGCCAAGCACGTAAAGAAACTAGAGAAAGTGCAAAGGTTTGCAACAAGACTAGTCCCAGAGCTAAGAGGTATGTCCTACGAGGAGAGGTTAAGGGAAATCAACCTGACGACACTGGAGGACAGGAGAGATAGGGGGGACATGATAACGACATACAAAATACTGAGAGGAATTGACAAGGTGGACAAAAACAGGATGTTCCAGAGATTGGACACAGTAACAAGGGGACACAGTTGGAAGCTAAAGACACAGATGAATCACAGGGATGTTAGGAAGTATTTCTTCAGCCACAGAGTAGTCAGTAAGTGGAATAGTTTGGGAAGCGATGTAGTGGAGGCAGGATCCATACATAGCTTTAAGCAGAGGTACGATAAAGCTCACGGCTCAGGGAGAGTGACCTAGTAGCGATCAGTGAAGAGGCGGGGCCAGGAGCTCGGACTCGACCCCCGCAACCTCAACTAGGTGAGTACAACTAGGTGAGTACACACCTATATCCCACACTATTCCTTACGGCACAGTCAGAAATTACCACCAAAACACGAGCTCAAACCGCGTGACTCCTCCACGAGTGTGTGTGCATGTGTGTGTGTGTGTGTGTGTGCATGTGTGTGTGTGTGTGCATGTGTGTGTGTGTGTGTGTGTGCATGTGTGTGTGTGTGTGTGTGTGCATGTGTGTGTGTATGTGTGTGTGTGTGTAGTAGTAGTAGTAGTAGTAGTAGTAGTAGTGGTAGTAGTAGTAGTGGTGGTAGTAGTAGTAGTAGTAGTAGTAGTAGTAGTAGTAGTAGTTAGTAGTTGTCAAAGGCACTTGTCGATAGACACTTTGCCATTTGTTTGTGGTGTGTGTGTATGTGTTTGTGTACTCACCTTTTTGTGGTTGCAGGGGTCCACTCTGAATTTCTGGTCCCGTCTCGTGGGCACTATCGTGCCTGCTCTTACAGCTACGTATGGAGTCTGTCTCCACCACTTTCCCACAGAGATCATTCCACTTTTCCACTTTGAAGGGACTGAGATCCTTCAAGGCTACAGTGCTCTTCACCAACTCCAAGACTGAGGGACTGATTACCCCATCTTTTGTATATAATTATCCACACTATATCGTTACATTGTACTGATAAAGCCAGTGGAGAGCGAAACATGTACAAATGAAGATACCCAGATGTTGAACATGTGTCTAATTCTTCTATAGTATTAGTTATAACGTCAGTATTCTAAAGTCTTAGTCATCATTAAACATATATACGTGACTCCATCCCATCTACGATGTCCTTCATAAGGAGGAACACTGCAGCAGGCCTACTGGCCCATACTAGGCAGGTTCTTCTCATACCAAAACCCAGTAACAAAAATATCTGCCCAACCCATTATCAATGCTACCTTAGCTTTGTTTACCCTATTAACTCATGTGTGAGTACCATACAGATCCAGCCCTCTCACTCACGTATTTTTCAAACATAATACAAGATAGATTTAGGTTAGGTGAGGTTAGGTTAGATTAGATATGATTAGATGTAGGTTAGGTTGGATATAGGTTAGGTTAGATTAGGTATAGGTAAGGTTAGCTATAGGTTAGGATAGGTTAGATTAGGTATTGGTAAGGTTAGCTATAGGTTAGGATAGGTTAGATTAGATAGATGGTTAGTTATATAACCTAAATCTAAGGCTAGCCAAGGTTTTAACTTAAATAACCCTACAGAAACAGTACTGGACCTAATACTGCTCCTTGTGGCACGCCGTTTGTTACACACCCCCAGTCTGACGTCTCTTATCTGAGAGTGACTCTCTGCTTCCTTCCCCTGAATGATTCTCTGAGCCACACGATCACCTTCCCTGAGTCTCAAGCTCTTGAGCCGCATTCTTGTAGGGTACAGCGCTGTATAGCCCTTGTGGCTTAGCGCTTCTTTTTTATTATAATAATAATGTAGGGTACAGCCTCAGATAAAAAGGGAAGTACAAAGAAAACGAAGTTAATGAAGAAAACTGGAAGTGCGTGGCCCACATTAGAGGGTTTTAACAAGCAGCCGGCAATCAAACTATCGTTACCATATACTCGCTCGCTACTCCTATCTGTTGATCTTTTCCCTCACATGTACTTATTTTCTGTGTTATTGTACTGTACTGGTCTTGTGTGTTATTGTACTGTACTGGTCTTGTGTGTTATTGTACTGTACTGGTCTTCTGTGTTATTGTACTGTACTGGTCTTCTGTGTTATTGTACTGTACTGGTCTTCTGTGTTATTGTACTGTACTGGTTTTCTGTGTTATTGTACTTTACTGGTCTTCTGTGTTATTGCACTGTACTGGTCTTGTGTGTTATTGTACTGTACTGGTCTTGTGTGTTATTGTACTGTACTGGTCTTCTGTGTTATTGTACTGTTCTGGTCTTGTGTGTTATTGTACTGTTCTGGTCTTGTGTGTTATTGTACTGTACTGGTCTTCTGTGTTATTGTACTGTACTGGTCTTCTGTGTTATTGTACTGTACTGGTCTTCTGTGTTATTGTACTGTTCTGGTCTTCTGTGTTATTGTACTGTTCTGGTCTTCTGTGTTATTGTACTGTAATGGTCTTCTGTGTTATTGTACTGTACTGGTCTTCTGTGTTATTGTACTGTTCTGGTCTTCTGTGTTATTGTACTGTTCTGGTCTTCTGTGTTATTGTACTGTTCTGGTCTTCTGTGTTATTGTACTGTACTGGTCTTCTGTGTTATTGTACTGTTCTGGTCTTCTGTGTTATTGTACTGTTCTGGTCTTCTGTGTTATTTTACTGTTCTGGTCTTCTGTGTTATTGTACTGTTCTGGTCTTCTGTGTTATTGTACTGTTCTGGTCTTCTGTGTTATTGTACTGTACTGGTCTTCTGTGTTATTGTACTGTACTGGTCTTCTGTGTTATTGTACTGTACAGTACAATTACACAGAAGACCAGTACAGTACAATAACATGGAAGACCAGTACAGTCTTCTGTGTTATTGTACTGTACCAGTCTTCTGTGTTATTGTACTGTACAGTACAATTACACAGAAGACCAGTACAGTACAATAACATGGAAGACCAGTACAGTCTTCTGTGTTATTGTACTGTACCAGTCTTGTATGTTACAACACTGTTATTTTGTATTGTTCTTTTGTATTGTGCTGTTTTACTGTGTTATTGTACTGTTTTATGTTACATATTTATTATGTGTTATTATGACTTTTCATTTGTAATTAAGCTGTTTTGTGTGTAATTGTACTTATTGTACACTGTTTTATGTCTCAACTTACTTTATGTGTTTCTATAATCTTTTATGTGTCATTATATTGTTTTATTATTGTGATATTGTTTTATGAGTTATTTTAATGTTTTGTGTGTTAATATACTCTTTTCTGTGTCACTATAACACCAGCTGACTTGATTCATCTTATTCGTTACAAATGAACCGCTTCCTAAAGTCTTTTACCAATAGAGTCCTGCTAACACTATTTCCAGCAGAAACCTACCAGAGGTCAGGTAACAATCCTTCCAGTAGTATTCTTATACTAGCGTCCAGTCCTACCAAGAGAATCCTAAGGAAAGAATCCTGCCAGTAAGTCTTCTAAGAGATATTTACCAAACAAGTTACACACAGTGTTATTAAATCTGATGTATCAGACAGACTTTATACACATCACAACACAATGATGGAGGTGAAAAAACACATAACAACAGAGAGGAACTTTCACCTATGAAACGAACTTCTTCATTCAATAGTTACCTTCTACAATTGTGTCTTGATCATTACTTCCCGACTTTGTGCCATGTATCTCTGCAACATAGCGCACCACAGCATTCAATATGTAATATATATATTAACATTCATACATCACAGTACAAAACAACAGTATGGGAGACATTAACACACAGCCGTAGTGGCCAGGTTGTGGCAGCCACCACTAAAATTATTATTGTCAAGAGATGGAATAATCCAGGTTGGTAGTTTTTATTTTCATCACCGAGTTTTTTATCCATCTGTTGTGGTGAATGTTTTTATGTCATTATTGAAGATGTGAGAGAAGAGTGTATGAGAAAACAGAGAGAATTATTTAGTAATTAATTCTAATTAAACTAAATGTTTATTAAGATGATTTATAAAAATATCTTTGTATTTAGTACAAGTTTCTGAAGTTAGTAACTTCTTCACATATTTACATCTTTTTCCAAAATATTTCATCAAAATATTGTAACCCTCATTCCATTTTCTTAAGAAAATTTAAATTATATGATCAAGAATTTTCTTAATTTTCTTACATAATTTATATAGAATTCATTAATTTAAACAATGGTGTGGGAGAGCGCTTATGAGAACGTTTACACATGTATGTATATATGTGTGTTAGTAGCATGGTGTTTGTAGTGATGTTTATGTGTAGATGAAAGTGAAAAGTAAACATCAGGAGAAAACTTATATGAACTACATAATAATTCACAATAAAGAAGAGCACAGTTCTGTTGTACAGCTGTCAGCCTGGCTGACTCTGCTGTTAGCCTGGCTGACTCTGCTGTTAGCCTGGCTGACTCTGCTGGTAACCTGGCTGACCCTGCTGTTAGCCTGGTTGACGCTGCTGTCAGCCTGTCTAACTCTGCTGTCAGTCTGGCTGACCCTGCTGTCAGCCTGGCTGACCCTGCTGTCAGTCTGGCTGACTCTGCTGTCAGCCTGGATGACTTTGCTGTCCACAGAGTTAGCTAGTCAGTATTTAGGATTTATATTAGTACAAAGGTAATTATAATTTATTATTGTAACATATATATGTGTACCAAAGATAACAGGTTGTTATCAGATGTATACCTCTAGATCAAAGATTGTTTTTATATGCTAGTAAAAATGATAGCTTGTTTTATGTGTATTACGTATCCCGAACTCTCATATTACTACACTAGTGTAAGCCCAACTAGTGTTTTTGTAATACCTGTATATTTGTAAACACGTTAAGTTATTGTAGTATTGTGGAGATACAATAATAGCGGAAATTAACTTACAAACACACAATCTTTTTTTTAATTTGCATATTGGTTATCATGTGTACGTTTATTTAGGTTTTCGTAACCTACTCTAACCCAACCTACACAAACCTAATCGACCCATACTTAGGCTGCCCTGATGTAAAATGTAGTAAACAACACTTAAAAACTCACATGAAACATTAAGGAATAAACGCTAGTTGGTTTAGAAAGACACGTAAGTAAACACTATGACATATTTATTAGAAAACGTTTCGGTCCTGGGACCTTGATCACTTCTAACATACAGAGGTAGAAAGACATTATATATATAGGCGGAGAGTGAGGTGTGAGTGACGCACGTGACCTGAGGAATGTCATGTAGTGATGAGGACGGGTAGACGATGAAATCATATGACTCCTGTGTTGTTGGGTTGGTGCTGCTTAAATATCATGTGTGCCAATGTTTTTGAAATTTTGTAGTTTCCAGTGTTGCGTTCTATAGTGTCGGTGACGTTCTATAGTGCCGTCACCGACACTATAGAACGCAACACTGGAAACTACAAAATTTCATAATCATTGGCATACATGATACTTAAGCAGCACCAACCCAACAACACAGGAGTCACATGATTTCATCGTCTACCCGTCCTCATCACTACATGACATTCCTCAGGTCACGTGCGTCACTCACACCTCACTCTCCGCCTATGTATATAATGTCTTTCTACCTCTGTATGTTAGAAGAGACGGGTCATCGCAAGATTGAGACCCGTGCCAGGACTAGGGTCTTGGCGAATATTATACATACATACTGTATGTTAGAAGTGATCAAGGTCCCAGGACCGAAACGTTTTCTAATAAATATGTCATAGTGTTTTCTTACGTGTCTTTCTAAACCAACTTGTCGGTATTTATTATCAAGGTTTATACCATAAACGCTAGTAAATTAAAGTAATAAAATATAGTCTGGTATATTCCTAGGCATCGTCTGGTTAAAATCTTTCTTAAACTGACCAACTTACAGGACATAAAATATCGACCAGTTTAACACTGCCCGGTCAAACCTCGCCAAGTCATCCATTATCGAGAGACGTATCAGCTTCCTGTTATATTCTCTGCCACCAGCCTCATGAAGAAAAGAGACACGCTGCAAAACAAGCTTTCTTTGGGACAACGTTTCGCACGGTGCAAAGCTCTACACAGAGTAAAAGGTTGTCCCAGTAAATTCCTGCTTCGATTGTTTCCCAGAAAAAACAAACTATATAAATCGCCAGCCCGACGCTGTGTTCATGAAAATTCCGAAGGTTAGGTTACATATTTAGCACATTTTGGTACGCCTCATTCAGTAGGGAAGAATTAAATGATGCATATATTTGGAAACATTGAAAACTTCATTGTAAATTTTGCCAGTCACAACCTAGTATAGAGACTGACGTCATCTTTATTGAAATCCCTTTCGGTTTGATCTTAATCTTCTTCAATTATTATTATTATTATTATGGAGGTACATCTTCCACATGTACACACACTAATATAAGAATTTACGAACAAGCAAGACTAGCACGACTACGCTATATGAGAGATTTAATTAAATATGTAGCTATTAAACCTTATAGGCTACTTTAAACTAATCAATAATGTTATGGCTGTACTTTTCTCTTTTTTAGCTTAGTGAAGGACGGGAGAGTTTCAAGATACACATTGATTCCTCCATATAGTCCATTAAGAATATATGAAAAAATCTTAAGTAAAAGCACCGAGACACAGAAGAAAGGATTAAAATAGTGTTTTTTGTTTATTGTGTTTAATTAAAGCCTGTGGATTGCTTTTAGGTCATTAAGGCAGCAAGTTACCTACACACCAGTAATCAACAATACTTTCATTCCTGAGAAAGGAACTAAACTCTGAGCATTTAACAAACAGCACACATACGCGACGGTCTGGAGTTTTGAGACTTTCTGATCGCGAGTTCTATCCTGGCCCGTGGTATGGTTTGTTTAGCACACATACAACCTTCAGTACACATTCACAGAGACATACACCGTTCAGCAGACATACACTGAGATACAAACACCCTTCAGCGCACACACACTGAGACACATACACCCTTCAGCACATACACTGAGATACATACACCCTATCTGACTAGAGCTAACTGTATCTTTAATCATCTGGACCACCACAAATCATATTTCTGTCCATTATCACATTGTATGGGTATCTAAAATACAAATCTGTCCATTATCACGTGATATCTATGATACTGTACACAAATCTAATAGTTTAATACATATGAGTTCGCGATTGTTTATAATATCAAAACGTAATATTGATAAAAATGGAATTCAAATGAGGAAAAGATATGAATAAATGCAGAGCTTCATGCTGGTGAAGGGCTCTTGATTCAGGGAAGTGAAGCTACTCCTCAGCTTTACTGGATCAAACCCTATTTACTCCCATTCCCCAGACACTGTTTGACTATCACCCGTCAAACAGCTTTTCCCATAATAATAATAATAATAATAATAATAATAATAATAATAATAATAATAATAATGAGGGTAGAAACTACGCACAACTGCCAGAAATTTGTCCTGTAAAATTGTAAGATAGGCTACTGCAGAGATTTCAGGAGTGCAGGCTACAGGATAAGTTTTCTAACGGGCAGGCTGCAGGAGAAGGGTTCAAAGATGCAGGTTGCAGGACAAGGTTTCAAACGTACAGGCTATAGGACAAGAGTTCAAGAGGTGCAGGCTAAAGGACAAGGTTTCAGAGGTGCAGGCTGCAGGACAAAGTTTCAGAAATGCAGGCTACAGGACAAAGTTCCAGAGATACAGGCTGCAGGACAAAGTTTCAGAGGCTGCACCAGGATCGTCCTAGAGGAGATTCCAACTCCTCGCCTCGCTCATAAGGGAGAAAAAACGGAGCCACATAATGCTAAAGTTAATTGGGTTTTGATCCTCTTACAGTTTTATTAGAGTGATAGGCCGAGTAATAAGGATGATTAATATTCTTTGACAGAGAGGATAATTAATCATTAGCAGGAAATTTAATTATACAATGAAAAAATATTTCGAAACTTTTTGAATACCCCAGGGAGACGAAGAGTAAGTTAGGGAGAAGTGGGAGTGGGAGGTGGGTTGGTGGGTGTGGGAGGTGGGTTTGTGGGTGTGGGAGGTGGGTTGGTGGGTGTGGGAGGTGGGTTGGTGGGTGTGGGAGGTGGGTTGGTGGGAGTGGGAGGTGGGTTGGTGGGTGGGAGGTGGGTTGGTGGGAGTGGGAGGTGGGTTGGTGGGAGTGGGAGGGGAGGTGGGTTGGTGGGAGAGGGAGGTGGGATGGTGGGAGTGGGAGGTGGGTTGGTGGGTGTGGGAGGTGGGTTGGTGGGAGTGGGAGGTGGGTTGGTGGGTTGTGGGAGGTGGGTTGGTGGGTGTGGGAGGTGGGTTGGTGGGTGTGGGAGGTGGGTTGGTGGGTGTGGGAGGTGGGTTGGTGGGTGTGGGAGGTGGGTTGGTGGGTGTGGGAGGTGGGTTGGTGGGTGTGGGAGGTGGGTTGGTGGGTGTGGGAGGTGGGTTTGTGGGTGTGGGAGGTGGGTTAGTGGGTGTGGGAGGTGGGTTGGTGGGTGTGGGAGGTGGGTTAGTGGGTGTGGGAGGTGGGTTTGTGGGTGTGGGAGGTGGGTTAGTGGGTGCGGGAGGTGGGTTGGTGGGTGTGGGAGGTTGGTTGGTGGGTGTGGGAGGTGGGTTGGTGGGTGTGGGAGGTGGGTTTGTGGGTGTGAGAGGTGGGTTGGTGGGTATGGGAGGTGGGTTGGTGGGTGTGGGAGGTTGGTTGGTGAGTGTGTGAGGAGGGATGGTGGGAGTGGGAGGTGGGTTTGTGGGTGTGGGAGGTGGGTTAGTGGGTGTGAGAGGTGGGTTGGTGGGTATGGGAGGTGGGTTGGTGGGTGTGGGAGGTTGGTTGGTGAGTGTGTGAGGAGGGATGGTGGGAGTGGGAGGTGGGCTGGTGGGAGTGGGAGGTGGGTTGGTGGGTGTGGGAGGTTGGTTGGTGGGTGTGGGAGGTGGGTTGGTGAGTGTGGGAGGTGGGTTGGTGGAAGTGGGAGGTGGGATTGTTAGTGTGGGAGGTGGGATGGTGGGAGTGGGAGATGGGTTGGTGGGTGAGGGAGGTGGGATGGTGGGTGTGGGAGGTGGGTTGGTGGGTGTGGGAGGTGGGTTGGTGGGTGTGGGAGGTGGGTTGGTGGGAGTGGGAGGTGGGATTGTTATTGTGGGAGGTTGGTTGGTGGGTGTGGGAGGTGGGTAGGTGGGAGTGGGAGGTGGGTTGGTGGGAGTGGGAGGTGGGTTGGTGGGTGTGGGAGGTGGGTTGGTGGGAGTGGGAGGTGGGATTGTTATTGTGGGAGGTGGGATGGTGGGAGTGGGAGGTGGGTTGGTGGGAGTGGGAGGTGGGATTGTTAGTGTGGGAGGTGGGTTTTTGGGTGTGGGAGGTGGGTTAGTGGGTGTGGAGGTGGGTTGGTGGGAGTGAGAGGCGGGTTGATGGGTGTTGGAGGCGGGTTAGTGGGTGTAGAGGTGGGTTAGTGGGTGTGGGAGGTGGGTTGGTGGGTGGGGGAGGTGGGTTTGTAGGTGTGGAGGTGGGTTAGTGGGTGTGGAGGTGGGTTAGTGGGTGTGGAGGTAGGTTAGTGGGTGTGGAGGTGGGTTAGTGGTTGTGGAGGTGGGTTTGTGGGTGTTGGAGGCGGGTTAGTGGGTGTAGAGGTGGGTTAGTGGGTGTGGGAGGTGGGTTGGTGGGTGGGGGAGGTGGGTTGGTAGGTGTGGAGGTGGGTTAGTGGGTGTGGAGGTGGGTTAGTGGGTGTGGAGGTGGGTTAGTGGGTGTGGACGTGGATTAGTGGATGTGGACGTGGGTTAGTGGGTGTGGGAGGTGGGTTAGTGAGTGTGAGAGGTGTTTTAGTGGGTGTGAGAGGTGGGTTGATGGGTGTGGAGGTGGGTTGGTGTGTGAGGAGGTGGGTTGGTGAGTGAGGAGGTGGGTTAGTGGGTGTAAGTGGGGGGTTAGTGGGTGGGGGATGTGGGTTGGTGTTTGTGGGAGGTTTTTTGGTGTTTGTAGGAGGTGGGTTGTGGGAGGTGGGATGGTGGGTGGTGAAGGTGGGTTGGTGGGTGGTGAAGGTGGGTTGGTGGGTGTTGAGGTGGGTTGGTGGGTGCTGAGGTGGGTTGGTGGGTGTTGAGGTGGGGTGGTGGGTGTTGAGGTGGGTTGGTGGGTGTTGAGGTGGGTTGGTGGGTGTTGAGGTGGGTTGGTGGGTGTTGAGGTGGGTGGTGGGCGTTGAGGTGAGTTACTCATCTCTCGGTCCACTAACCTTCTGTTGTTTTCCTCTGACTTTTTTTTTGTTTTGTTCGTTGGACATTTACCCAAAATCTGAGTAATTAGGCTAAAGTGTTTCCTGCAATCTGCACACGCGCGGTCGCGCAACACACTATTAAATGTCGCGCACTGGTAATGAGAGGGGGCTGCGCGCATCAGAAACACTGCCTCTATGTCTAGTCTAGAATCTAATCGAGTCTGTTTATATCACGTCTAATCAAGTCCTGTTGAGTCCTGTCGAGTTCAGTCACGCCAATTTTTAAAACTCTGATCATCCTATGGCTGAAGAAATGCCTCTGGAGATCCCCAGTGACTATTTTATAACCTTACGGAAAACATTAAGGAATGAATGCCGAAAAATTAACGTACTTTTAGGTTATCAAGACATTTCTTAAACTGATAAACTCATAGCTCGTTCCTGTTTCCCTGCCTCTACAACGATCTACCCCCTGTCCACCCTGGTTCTTCTATCCTCTAATGTCATTCTTTCCTTAACTCGGAGACTAATCTTGTTACATACTTCAGTTAATTAACACGTATTATCAGGTGTGGGTTCCATGCTGGTGCCGTATACTCCAAGATGAGCCTCATATAGTATGTTGTATATAGGTTTGTGTATGACTATATACATTCCTAAAAGCTATTCTTTGTCAGACTAGCATTAGCTGCAAAGCTTATTTGGTTGATGTGAGGCTCTGGCGATATGCTCGGCACTGTGCTCACACTTAGGTCTTTCTCCTTGAGTGAGGTTGGCAACCTCCCTCTCCCGAGTCTACACGAAGTTTCCGGGCTTCTTTCCCCTTCCCCAAGCTTTTATAACGTAGTATTTTCTGAGGTTGAATTCAAGAAGCCACTTGACTGGTCACTCTTGCAGCTTGTCCATTTATAGTTTTTCCTTATCCTCATCGTTTTTTCATTACCCTCATAAATTTTGCATTATCTGCAAACAGGATACATATATCTTTTCTGTTATGTCATTTATGAGACAGAAAAAATTTCCTGGCTCAGTACTCGTCTCTGTGAAACTCATTACGTACCCTTTTCCACCTCTGGGACACTGCAGCGTATTTCTTATTTCTACTTGTTCCTCTTTGGTTTTATGCCCATTATTTTGTGAGGTACAGTTTTAAATAGCATCTTGCAGTCCAAGAATGTGTGTGTGTGTGTGTGTGTGCGTGTGTGTGTGTGCGTGTGTGTGTGTGTGTGTGTGTGTGTGTGTGTGTGTGTGTGTGTGTGTGATTACGTATATGAATAATATATTATGCTTTAATTTCCAAAGGTGCTGCAACTTAATTCCTTTCATTGATCTACCAGGCTGTTTGTTAAGAAAAACTATTTTTGTCCTTTCAGCTTCATTTCACTTTTATCTTAATTTACAAGTGGGCTTTTGTGCACACTATTGCTAGTATTAACAAATCTTCATCTATACTTGCATCTTCTTATATAACTTTATTTTTGGTTATCCTTTCCTCTCTTTATCTATTAGCCAGCGTTGGTATCTCTAGTCTTAACAAACCTTCATAATAACTTGTATTATTCTAGCTCCAGTTACTATGCTGTAGCTTACCTTTGAACCTTGTAATAATTAATTCACATGTTTTAGGCACCACACAGCTGCTGCTGCTGCCTATTACAGTTTTAGTCTTACAAATGTTGCAAAAAGCTTTTAAACATTTCTCTATCCATATATTTGACAACTATTTTACAGCTTGCCAGTGTAGAAGAGTTTCATTTATATGATCGGTGGTGAAAATATTTGTTAATAATAGCCACTAGATCTCTCTCTCTCTCTCTCTCTCTCCTCTCTCTCTCTCTCTCTCTCTCTCTCTCTCTCTCTCCTCTCTCTCTCTCTCTCTCTCTCTCTCTCTCTCTCTCTCTCTCTCTCTCTCTCTCTCTCTCTCTCTCTCTCTCTCTCTCTCTCTCTCTCTCTGATGCTTTCAATGTTTTGTTACACAGACTTCATTTCTCTTTTTGCCTGAATTCGCTTTTATCATTACTACTGCATGTCATTTATCTACATTAAATTCCATCACTACTCACTGTGTCTACTCTTAAACTGCGACAGCCTGATGCATTTATACAAACTTCCTTATCGAGCTGTATTAGTAAAATACCTGAAAGAATACTTAATAGCCGATACTATAACGTCAGACACCAACTCCCACCGATCTCTGTGGTTTTATAAAGAAATTGTATTATCACCTTTCTCATTGCACGCACTTCTAGTTTTACCCACTTTTCTTGATCTAAAACCAGCATCTGACATCACAAACAGAACTTTTATCCCATATGAACCAGTCAAAATGAACATCAGTGGTAACCCACTCAGTGGGATATTAGATTATATGTTCTCTACGAAGGTATTCTACAGAGAGTTCTCAGCTCTATGCCTTGATTACTGCTCTCCTATATAGTCTTCCTCCAACATCTATACACATTTGTAGATGAATGGTTCAGAGAACCGACATGTTGAAAAATTAGACACATGTGCAACTCTTGGGTATCTTTATTGAGGAAACGTTTCGCCACACAGTGGCTTCATCAGTCCATACATAGGAGAAACTTGAAGAACAGGAGGAGAATGAGGTAATCAGTCCCTCAACCTTGAGTCGATGTGTTCAGTCCACAATTTTGAGGTTCAAGATTGTGGATGCCCATCGTTTTAAAGGGAGGGACTGTTCCTCTTTCTCCCCCTGTTCTTCAAGCCCTTGTATGGTTTGTAAAACCACTGTGGGAAAAGCTAAAAAAATCCCAAAGAGCACTTTGTCAAATTTTATTCATCTATACACATATAGCTCTAAACTATGTTAGATGTATGAGCCATTATCAACAGGGCAAAAAGAAAATGACTATCATTCATAACGAATTTTAATTAAATTGAATAGGCTCCCCCATTTTTTTTGCAAGGTGAAAGCTCGTATGTTTAATCTTAGATACTTGGTGTGACTTCTTTCAATAAATCCACAATACGCGCAAAAAAGAAATGAAAAGGTAAGTTAAATGCCCCCCGGTTGTTGCGGGAAACCCTTAATGGTGCTAATGTACAAATAAGAGCAATTGGTAACCTATTGGATATTCAACTGATTATACTGCACCCATGTTGTTTTAAAAAGAAAATTCCCCCCTCCTTTTGAGAGCAAAACCCCTTAAAATTTTTTCAACTAAAAGGTTTTTAATATGAAAAGGAGTTTGGTGTTCTAGTATCAGTGATACGATTATTGGGATTAACATTGTACTTGGTATTAGAACATTAAAAGAATGAATCAGATGTTTTACAGATCTTACTAAATGGCACTAACATGTCACTGAAACAACACGAGCTATGCCCTGTCCGAGCACATCATCCTTCCAAACAGTTCATCACTAGTAATTATTTCCGAATTACATACAGGCAAATGCTAAGAATAAATTTCTCCTTAACTTATAGTAAAGATATAAAATTAAACACTGATGGATTTTAGCGAAAGTATACAGGCAGAACTGCATCTATTTTTTTTTTAACCCCTACAAAGAATCATGGCATCCATGTTGAGTTAGCCATAAATTAACAATGGGCGTCTACTACTAACTGGAATGTTTACCATCATGAGGGCACAAAGTTAATTATGACATGAATTTGACTCTTCGCTTATAACTGTTTGGGATGTAATCATTGGGGGCAGTTGACACAAATAAATCTAAAAAAGTTCTCATAAAAAAAAACTAAAAATGGCATTAATATACAATGTTTATTTTTCAATCACATTGAATTACTCCTTCATGATAAAACTGAAAAGACCCAAAAGTAAAATGTAAAAAGGAAAATATATATAAAATAAAATGAAAAAATTTATAGAATGTGTTAGAAGCATGGTAGATCTATCACACACTGTAACAAACATGAACGTGACAACTTGCAATGTGAACAGACTGACTGGTATTGTTAGAGGCTGGTGTTGTAAAAAGGCTGGATTGTAGCAGCAAGGCTGGTTTGTAACAAGGCGGTATTGTATAAAAAGGCTGGTGTTGTAGCAGCAAGGCTGGATTGGCACAAGGCTGGTTTAGCACAAGGCTGGTATTCACAAGGCCCGTATTGTCCAAAATTTATTGTAACAGCAAGACTAGTATTGTGTAGCAAGGCTAGTTTGTAAAAAGGCGGGGTTTGGCAGCAAGGCCGGTATTGTAGCAAAAGGGTGGCATTATGAAACAAGGCTGGTATTGAGTACAAGCTGGCATTGGCGCAAGACTGGTTTGGCACAAGGCTACTATTGTGGCAAAAGGCTGGTATTGGCAGAAAGACTGGTTTGTAGCAGCAAGGCTGGCTTATATAACAAGCTTTTAGTGCAAGACTGGTATTGACCAAGGCTTTTTGAAACAAGGCTGGTAGAAGCAGCAAGGCTGGATTGAGAAAAGACTGGTTTAAAGTAGCAAGGCGGGTTTGTAGCAGCAAGGCTGGTATTATGCAGTAAGGCTGGATTGTGGAAACAAGGCTGGTTTAGAAACAAGACTGGTTTCGCAAGACGGGGTTTTGAAAAGGTTAGTTTAGCAGCAAGGCTGGTATTGAGCAACAAGACTGGTTTGAGCAAGACTGGAATTTTAGCAAAGGTTGGTTTGCAGCAAGGCTGGTATTCCCGGCTGTTATTGTAGCACAAGGCTGGTGTCCCAAACAAGGCTTATATTTGCACAAGGCTGGTTTGAACAAGGCTGGTTTGGAAACAAGGCTGGTATTGTAGTCAAGGCTGGTATTGCAGAAAGGCTGGTATTGGCACAAGCCTGGTTTAGCGGGTGGTATCGTAGAAACGGCTGGTATTGAGAAAAAGGCTGGTTTGGCAGCGAGACTGGTATTGTGGCACGGCTGGCATTGAAAACAAGGCTTGTATTGTAGTAGCAAGGTGGTATTGGCAAAATGTGGTATTGAAGAAAAAGGCTGGTATTGTACCAAAACGGTATTTGAAACAAGACTGGTATTTAGCAAAGGCGGGTTTTGAACAAGACTGGTTTTGGGCAGCAAGACTGGATTGTAGCAAAGACTGGTTTGTAGCAACAAGACTGGTATTGAGCAGCAAGACTGGTATTGAAATCAAGATGGTATTGTACAGAAGACTGCTGTTGTAGCAGCAAGACTGGTATTGTGAAACAAGACTGACATTGTAACAGCAAGACTGGGTAGCAAATCTGGTATTGAACAGCAAGACTTGTACCCAAAAGACTTATTGTAGCAGCAAGCGGGAAAAGCGAAGCTGGTTTTTAGAAACAAGATGGTATTGTAGCAAAAGACTGGATTGTAGCAAAAGGCTGGTAGAGGGCTGGTATTGGCAGCTAGGTGGTATTGTGCAGCAAGGTGGTATTGCCAGCAAGGCTAATTTATAAAAGACTGGTACGGGGCAGCGGCTGGTTTGAAAAAGGGGTGGTTTTAAAGCAAAGGCTGGCATTGAGAAGGCTTGTATTGTAGCAAAGGTTTATTGTAAAAAAAGGTTTGTTTGTAGCAGCAAGACTGGTTTTGTAGCACAAGGCGGGGTTTGTAAACGCGGGATTGTGGGGCAAGGCTTTTTAAGCAGCAAGGCGGTTTGTAGCCAAGACGGTTTGTAACAGCAAGGCTGGTATTGTAGCAAAAAGGTTTTGTGCAAAAGGCGGGTTTTGTAAAAAGGAGGGTATTGAGAGGGCTGGTTTGTGCACAAGGCTGGTATTTGGAAGGTTGGTTTGAGCATAAAGGTTTTTTGGTGCAGCAAGGCTGGTATTGTAGCAGGGCTTGTATTGTAGCATCAAGACTGGATTGTGCAGCAAGACGGGTTTTGGGCAACAAGGGTGGTATTGTAGCAGCAAGGCTGGCGTTGTAGCAGAAAGACTGGTTTGGCAAGGGCTGGCATTATGAAACAAGGCTGGTAGTAAAGACGGTAGGGCAGCAAGGCGGGTATTGTACCCGGGCTTTTTGGCGAAGGCTGGTTTGTAGAGAAAGACGGGAAGTAACGGCTGGTTTGAGCAAGGCTGGTTTTTGCAGTGACGGGTAATGTGCACAAGGCTGGTATTGTAACAAGACTGGTTTGGCAAAAAGGCTTTTTGGGGAGCAAGGCTGGTAGCAAAAGGCTGGTTTGCACAAGGTGGTTTGTAGCAAAAGGCTGGCTTTGGGCCCAAAATGCTGGTATTGTGAGCAAGGTTGGTATTGAGCACAAGGCTGGTATTGTGAAACAAGGCTAGTATTGTAGCAAAAAGGCAGGTTTGTGCACAAGGCTGGTTTTGGGAAAAAGGGCTGGTTTGGCAGCAAGACTGTTTTTAGCAGCAATTGGATTGAAGAAAGTCTGGTTTGGCAGCAAGGCTGGTATTGTAGCAAGGCTTGTTTGTAGCACAAGGCTGGTTTGTAGAAACAAGGCTGGTATTGAGCAGAAGGCTTGTATTGAGCAAAGGTGGTTTGATGCAAGGCTGGTATTGTAAAAGGCTGGTATTGGACGGTGGTATCGCACGGTGGATTGTGCACAAGGCTGGATTATAAGCAAAGGCTGGATTGGACAAGGCTGGTTTTGGGCAAAGACTGGTATTGAGCAAAGACTGGTTTGAGCAGAAGGTTATATTGTAGCAGCAAGGCTGGATTGTAGCAAAAAACGGGGTTTGTAGCAGCAAGACTGGAATTTTAGCAACAATTGGGGCAGCAAGGTGGTATTGCAGAAACAAGGCTGTTTTTTAGAAACAAGGCTGGTATTGTAAGAAAGGCTTATATTGAGAAACAAGGCTTATTGTAGCACAAGGCGGGGGTTGTGCACAAGGCTGGATTGTAGTAAAAGGCTGGTTGTACAAGGGTGGTATTGGCACAAGGCTGGTATTGTAGCACAAGGTGGTATCGGAAACAAGGCTGGTTTGTGAAAAAAGGCTGGTATTGAGCAGGGCTGGTTTTGGGGCACAAGGCTGGCATTGGAAACAAGGCTTGATTGTAGACAAGGTTATTGAGCAGCAATGCTGGTTTAAAACAGAAGGCTGGATTGTAGCAGCAAGACTGGTATTGTGCACAAGACTGGTATTGAGCACAAGGCTGGTTTGAAAAAGCGGATTGTACACAAGCTGGTATTGACCCAAAAGACTGGTTTTGGGGCAACAAGCTGGTATTGTACCAAGACTGGTTTGAGCATCAAGACGGTATTGGCAGCAAGATCGTTGTGCACAAGATTTGTTTGTGAACAAGACTGACATTGAAACGAAGTGGAAAGGAATTTGGTATTGCGAAGATTTTAGCAGCAAGACTGGTATTGTAGCACAAGACTGGTATTGTACACAATGCGGGGTTTCAGCAAGACGGGGTTTGCAGCAAGACGGGATTGAGCAAAAGACTGGTTTTGGAACAAGGCTGGTTTGAGCAAGGCTGGTTTGAACTAGGCTGGTTTTAAAAAGGTGGTATTGTCCCAGGCTGGTATTGTAGAAACAAGACGGGTTTTGGGCAGAAACTTATTGTGAAAAAGGCTGGTATTATGCAGCAAGGTGGCATTGTGCACAATTTGTTTTAACAGGGCTGGTATTGTAAAAACAAGGCTTGTTTGAAACAAGACGGGTTTTTAGCACAAGGCTGGTTTGTAGCAACAAGACTGGTTTGGCAAAAGGTTTTTTGGCAGCAATGGTATTGTACAGCAAGACTGGTATTGTAACAGAAAGGCGGGTATTGTCACAAGGCTGGGTAGTGGCACAAGGCTGGTTTGTACAAAAGGATGGTTTTGGGAGCAAGGCTGGTTTTTGGGAAACAAGGCTGTTTGTAGCAGAAAGGTTGGTATTGAGCATCAAGGTTTTATTGTAGCAGCAAGGCTGGTATTTCCCAAAAGGCTTGTATTGTATCAAGACGGTAGAGAAAGACGGGGAAGCAACAAGGGTGGTATTGTAGCACAAGGCTGGCTTGTAGCAAAAAGCGGTATTGTAGCAGCGGCTGGCTTTAAAGCAGCAAGGCTTTTGTAGTAGAAAGACTGGTATTGTAGCAGCAAGGCGGGATTGGCAAAAGGGCTAGTATTGAAGAGCGGCTGGTATTGAGCAGAAAGACTGGTATTGTATTAACAAGGTGGTATTTAGCAGAAGGGCTGGTATTATGTAAGACTGGTTTTAGCAAAAGGGCTGGTATTGTGAAAAAACTGGTTGAGCAAAAAGGCTTTTTGTGCAAGGCTGGTTTTGGGGAAAAAGGCTAAAAAAGGAAAACAAGCTTTGGCAGAAAGGTTGGTTTTGTAAAAGGCTGGGGCAGCAAGGCAGTTTGTAGCACGGGGGAAGGTAAGCAGCAAGGCTGGTATTGTAGAAACGGGCTGGTATTGTAGCACAAGACCTGTTTTGGGCGGTGGTTTTGGGCGAAGGGTCGGTTTTTAGCAGCAAGGCTGGTATTGGCCAAGGCTTTTTTTGGCACAAGGCTGGATTGAGCAGCGGCTGGTTTGAGCACAAGGCTTGTATTGTGCCGGGCTGGATTGAGAGGGTTTTATTGAACAAGGCTGGTTTGGAAACAAGGCTGGTAGCAACAGGCGGGTTTAGCAGCATGGGGGTTTGTAGAAACAAGGCTGGTTTTGGGAACAAGGCAGGTATTGTAGCAGAAAGGTGGTTTTGGGCAAAGGCTGGTTTGAACAAGATTTTTTTTGCACAAGGCTGGTATTGAAGGGGTTTTGTATTGTGGCAGCAAGGCTTTTTGGGGCCCAACAAGGCGGGTTTTTAGCAAAAAGGGTGGTATTGCAACGGTTTTATTGTAGCACGGCGGGTTTTTTTAGCAGAAAGACTGGCATTGTAGCAAAGGCTGGTATTGTAGCACAAGGCGTTTTGGGCAGAAAGGCTGGTTTGGAAACAAGACTGGTATTGTAGCAGCAAGGCTGGTTTTGGGGAAAAAGGCGGGTATTGAGCAGCAAGGCTGGTTTGTACCCAAAAGACTGGTATTGGCAGCAAGACTGGTATTGTAGCAAAAAGACTGGACAGCAGCAAACTTGTATTGAGCAGAAAGACTGGTATTGAGCACAAGACTGGTATTGTAGCAAAAGACTGGTATTGTATAAACAAGACTGGTATTTGCAGCAAGACGGGAAATTGGGCAGCAAGACTGGTATTTTAGCACAAGACTGGTTTTGGGCAGCAAGACTGGTATTGAGCAACAAGGCTGGTATTGTAGCACAAGGCTGGTTTTAGCAAATGTTTTATTGAGCACAAGACTGGTTTTTAGATAAGGTGGTATTTGCAGCCTGTTACTGGGTTTCGTAAAAATTGGTCGATCCTTGTCAATTACCCATTAGAATTCAGTATGATTCAGTAGTGCTTCGGTTTTTAACTGGTGGTACTAACTAGAAATTAAATTTAAAAAATTTATTAAGTCTAGAGGTATAATATCAAATTAAATTAAATTAAATTAATAAAATAATCAAAATAATATCATTTCCCCGAGTAAATATTATTGTGCAAAGCAATATCACTTTTATAATTTTTAAATACCCGGGTACATTAAATTTAATAAGATTTACAAATATGTACAAGTAATTTTTTTTATGTGTGTAAGTGCTCAAATAGTTCGCATGTCTCACGACTCGACAAAACAAAAAAGGCTGACAAAGTCCCAAATAAACTAACTTTTAAACTGGCAACTAGAACGTCTTTTGAACAAAAAGAATGCTGCCCAATAGCAATATAACAACAACTCCAAAAGAATCAAAACGGAGATAATGTAACGACACTGGTAGGGAATCACAGATCCTCCAAAAAGTCACCAAACTCCTACTACTGAATCTAAGTTCAGCATAAGAAAACCCCCGACTGTGATAAAAAACAGAAACCAGTACAAATTAGGTCAGAAGCTTAGCCGGACCGAGACCAAGTGTCTAAACACACAACCTCAGACAACTCGAAAATCACTAAGTCTATAAATGTTCTGAAAGTTTTTAAGGAAAAAAAAAGGGCAACTGCCCAACCACCAGGGGGTCTAGACCAGACGGGAAAAATTTAGCAGGGGAAACACCCCCCTAGATCACGTGAAAACCCCGGTGGACAGCTGTCCCCCAGCAAGAAGCCGGCAGTCTAACGGCCACAAGCGAAAATTACAGTGTTAGACAATCAAGACTTGAACTGAGCAATAATATATTACCCCCTACTAACCAAATAATAAATAAAATAAACAATATTTTACGATTTGTTTTATTATCGCAAATAAGCAATAAAAATTATATGAAACGATAATAATTATATATATACAAAATAATCATTGCAACCCATTCAGGGTTGCACATATCTCAGACCTAAGTCCCCATGGGAGGGGGGACAAGTACCCCCCTCATTTTTGGGGAAAACTGCCCCCAGGCTACCACAGCCCCCCCTCAGGGGGCTGTGGGGAGAAGCTGGGCCCTCTGGTTGATCTACCTCCCCCCAAAAGGGGGCTCTGGGATGGAGCTTATGAGTGCAGGTGAAAAAGTTATGCCTTGCTATCCCCTGCTCACCCCTTAAAACCCTGAAGTTTCCCTAGGTTTTTCCCTTTTGGGTCAAGAGCCTTGAAAAAATTTTTAATAGAAATGCTGAATGCACTGGAAGAGTCGTGAAGGCCCCTTTTTTTCAATACGTAAAAAATGCTTAGCGGCTGTAATGTAAGGAATGTGCAGTGTCCCCCCTAAATGAAAAAAATATATAAACCGTTAAAGGTAATCAAAATTTTATACTATTTTACAAAAAAAATGTCGATGGATCACGGGACCAATATTTTAATTTTTTTCTGCTCGTCGATTTACGAGGCAACTTTTAAACGTTGTAAACTAAGCCCTGAGATTCCCCTTTCCCAGGATGCTGGAATGGTTAGTACAACTTTTCATAGAGCCCCACACATACCAATTGTTGAAAAAACCCGCCTAGTTCCCCGACACCTGCATTGAAAATCGGGCCAAATTTGGGATGAGGTTTTCCCGTGTTATGAGCGAAAAAAAAAAAAAATTTGAAACCACTTAAAAGGCCCCTCTTTGAAGATACATAATAACCAGATGTATTTCATGCTATTGACCCACAACATATCCCCGTATTCCAAAAGCCCAATCTCCTCTACCTCAATAAAATTAGAATTGTAGGTGACGGTCATATAAATGCAATGCAAAAAAAATAAAAAAATTATACATGTGGTTGTTTGTATGAATTTCACTTTGACACTTTTACATACATGTGTGTATCTGAGCGTATAAATGCTACGTACATTTTTGTATTTAATATTAAGATGTTTTGCAGATGTTTAAACACACACACAAAAATATAAAACACACACACACACACACACACACACACACACACACACACACACACACACACACACACACAACACAGTTTTAAGACGGGGTTTGATAAAGCCATGGGGGGGGGAAGAGGGGGCCCAGTAGAAACCGGTGAAGAGGCGGGGCCGGGAGCTAAGCTCGACCCTGCAACCAAATAGGTAGTACACCCCCCCCGAGTCGTTGACGTGCCCGGGGAATCTGCTAAACCCCGACGCCTTGGCAACTCGGCACTACGCCACGTTAAATGGCGGCGTATTTTTGGGATTTCAAAAATTTCAAATTTGCACTACTCTACTAAACTCAGGGGTTTCACCCTTCCTATAGAATATATCGTTACTCACAAATCGTAATGAAACGATTGCAAACAAACCATACCACGGGCGGATAAAACCCCGGATCAATCTCATGTTAACAGCTTTGGGGGGACTTGAGCTAGGGGGTTCGTCACGGCCACCTAGCTGGAGTTTCGTCTGTAAAAATTTGCATTTGGGTCGCAGTGGTGCCGGCAACCTTCCTATGGTGTAGAAAATCCTATTTGGGACAAATCTTATTGGGGCAGCTGTTATCTTTGTATTACTTTGTCACTACCACTACTACTACTCCCCTCCCTACCACAGTAACATCAAATGTTCCCTCACTGTATTGCACCTCACTCTGAGCCTTTATATACCCTCTTTTCCATGTATTGTTTGTAATGGCGAAAAAGCTCCTGGAGAGGAAACGTTCCCACAATAAATGTCACTTTGTTGCACTTGTGTCCTTTTTTACATTTGTCGGTAATTCTACCAACTTTATTAAAATTTAATCCCCTTTTGCCTTCTAAATCAATAAACATGAGATCAAAGAAAGAGACAACCTGGAACTTTTTCTTTCCCCCCTCAGATGTAATTTCACGGGGGAGCCACCAAAAATGTATGACGCCTCTTCCCACTGAAACCCGGCCCACTAGGTGTGTGTGTGTGTGTGTGTGTGCCACCTGTTACCACCTAGTTGAAAGGGGGGGGCAGGGCCATCCCGCCCCTCTTCCCGTCGCACAAAGGGCACCCCCTGAGCCGTGAGCTTTTATCTACCTCTTAAAGCTATGTATGGATCCTCCACTACATCACTTCCCCCAAAATATTCCCCTTCTGCTTCTCTGTGGCTGAAATACTTCCCAACATCCTTGTGATTCATCTTTTCTTCCCTTCCCAAATGTGTCCTGGTTACTGTGTCCAATTCTGGAGCATCCTGTCTTTTCCACCTTGTCAATTCCTCTGTATTTTATATGTCGTTATCAGGTCCCCCCATCTCTCCCTGTCCCCCAGTGTCTCAGGTTGATTTTTAACCTCCCTCGGGACATACCTCTTAGCTCTGGGACTAGTCTTGTTGCAAACCTTTTCACTTTCTCCGTTTTTTCTGCTTGGCTAGGTGTGGTTCCAAACTGGTGCCCATACCCAATATGGGCCTAACTACACGGTGTACAGGGTCCCGAATGATTCCTTATTAAATGTCGAAGCTGTTCTGGGGTTTTCAGGCGCCCAAAGCCAGCAGTTATTTGGTTTATGTGCGCTTAGGGGATGTGCCCGGTGTTTTTCACCCCCAAAATCTTTTTTCCTTTGGGGAGGTTTGAGTTTCGGCCCCCCAGACGCCCGCTGCGGTTTTTTTCCCCCCCAATCCTCAGACTTTGCACTTGGTGGGGTTGAACTCCAGGACAATTGCTGGACCAGGCGACCTGTCCAGATCCCTTTTTTTTCTGCCTGGTCTTCGATCAGTGAATTCTTCCATCAATTTCCCTCATCTGCAAACAGGGGCACCTCAGAGTCTATTCCCTTCCCTCAGTCGTTCCAAATACAAAACAGCACTGGTCCCAGGACTGACCTCTGTGGGACCCGCTGGTCACAGGTGCCCCCTCTGACACCCGCCACGTACCATGATCCGCGTCTTCCCGAAAGATTCCTGATCCATTGTATGCCTTCCCGTTATCCCCGCTTGGTCCTCCAGTTTTTTCACCAATCTCTTGTGTGGAACTGTGTCAAACGCCTTTTTGGGCCAAAAAAATGCAATCCACCCCCCCCCTCTCTCTTGTCTTACTGCTGTCACCATTTATAGAACTCCCGTAGGTTTGTGACAAGGATTTCCCCGTCCCGAAACCATGTTGGCTGCTGTTGATGAGATCGTTCCCAGGTGTTCCACCACTCTTTCCTGAAATCTTTCCATGATTTTGCATACTATACATTCAGTGACACTGGTCAGTTTAATGTTATGTCTGCCCCTTTTTAAAAATTGGGACTACATTTGCTGTCTTTCCCTGCCTCAGGCAACTCCCTTTCGATAGATGTTGAATATTGTTGTTAGGGTACACAAACTCCCCCTGCTCCCCCCTCTCTACCCCTGGGGAGTGTTATCCCCCATTGCCTTTGAGGTATCTAGTTCCCAAACCTCTTCACTTCTTCCCCGTTGTGTGCACTGTGTCCACACATGGTGGTGTCCCCACCTCTCCGTCTTTCTGGGCCCCCTTTTGTCTCCTCTTTAACATTTCTTTGAATCTCTTGTTGGTTCCCCCATACTTCGGGCATTTCTTGTTGTCTCTCCTCCTTCCTTCCCCAGCCTGATTACCTGGTCCTTGACGGTTGTTTTCCTCCTGATGTGGCTGTACAACAGTTTGGTCAGATTTTGGGTTTCGCTGCATCCGTTTTCAATTTTTCTTTGGGCCCCCCTTTTTATCTGTGCATATTCGTTTCTGGCTCTCACTGCCTCCTTATTCTCCTGGGGCCTTTGCCTTCTATATTTCTTCCATTCCCAGCACACTTGGTTTGCCTCCCTGCCCTTTTGGGGAAACCATGGGCCATCCTCTTTTTTATTATTCCTGTTACCCTTGGGTTCAAACCTCTCCTCAGCCCCCCCTTCTTTTGTTGCTTATTCCATCATCTATTAACTGGCTTCCTGCCCGTTCTCTGTCCCCCGAACCCCTTCAGGAAATTCCTCATTCCTTGTAGTCCCTTTTTTGTGTTTGGCTTATTCGCCTGGCCTTCCCGCTTCCCTCCCCTTGTGGCCCCTATGTATTCAACTTAAACCACATGGTCCTGGCCCCCAAAAGGGGCTTTCATATGTATTGTCCCGATATTTTCACACTCAAAAGGGGAATACTAAGTCCAGCCTTGCTGGTTCATCCCTCCCTCTCTCTTTCCCCGTGTCCCTTACGTGTTGGCACAAAAAGTTTTCCCCTTTCCACCTCCATCCTCTTAGCCCTCCATGTATCTTGGCCCCCCCGTGGGTCCAAGTTCTCCAATCGATCTCCTTGTGGTTAAAGTCACCCATGATCAGGGCTTTGCCCCGCAGCTGGCTCTTCACCATCAGCCAGTGTGTCAACCATCGCTCTTTGCTCTCGTGTCTCTTGCCTTGGCCCCCTGCTTTTTGTTTGTTGTGTGTGTGTGTGTGTGTGTGGTGTGTACTCACCTATTTGTGGTTGCAGGGTCAATTTTGCTCCTGGGCCTCCCGGTTGCTACTGGGCCCTCTCTCCCCCTATGGCTTTACAAACCTCGTCTTAAAAATTTTAATTTCCCCCTCCCCTATGCTTTTTAGGTATTCCCCCCCAACCCTTTATGGAAAAACTTTAATACTTGACTATTTGTGTCTTCAACTTTTAATTGTGGCCCCTTGTTTCTTTTGTCCCTCCCCGGAACATCCTGTCTTTGTCCCCCTTGTCTATTCCACGCAGTATTTTTTATGTCGTTATCATTTTCTCCCGCCCCCCTGTCCTCCAGTGTCGTGGCCGATTTCCCCAATCTTTTTCATGGACATTCCCCTTGGTGTGTGTGTGTGTGTGTGTGTGTGTGTGTGTTGTGTGTGTGTGTGTGTGTGTGTGTGTGTGTGTTTGTGTATGTGTGTGTGTTTATGTTATATGTGTGTGTTTGTGTGTGTGTGTGTGTGTGTGTGTGTGTGTGTGTGTGTGTGTGTGTTGTGTTTTGTGTGTGTGTGTGTGTGTGTTGTATGTGTGGTTTGGATCTGTATGTGTGTACTCACCATTTGTACTCACCTATTTTTGGTTGCAGGGTCGAGTCCAGCTCCTGGCCCCGTCTTTCCCGGGTTTCTACTAGGCCCTCTCTCTCCCCGCTCCATGGCTTTATCAAACCTCGTCTTAAAACTGTGTATGGTTCCTGCCCCACTACGTCATTTTCTAGGTATTCCCCTGCCACAACTCTATGACTGAAGAAATACTTTCCCCTATCTCTCCCCCTCATTTGTGTCTTCAACTTATGTGGCCCCTTGTTTCTTTCCTCCCCGGGAAAATCCTTCTTTGTCCACCTTTTCTTTCCAAGATTTTATATTTTATCATGTCTCCCCCGACCCTCCTGTGTGTGTGTGTATGTGTGTGGTATGTGTGTGTTTTTGTTGTGTATGTTTTGTGTGTGTATGTGTGTGTGTTGTTGTGTGTGTATGTGTGTGTATGTGTGTATGTTTTTATGTATGTGTATGTGTTTGTGTTTTGTGTGTGTGTCTATGTGGGGTGTGTTTTGTGTGTGTGTGTGTATGTTTTGTCTATTGTATGGTGTGTGTGTGTTGTGTATGTGTGTGAGTGTGTATTTTGTGTGTGTGTATTTTTGTGTGTGTATTTTATGTGTGTGTGTATTTTTTGTGTGTGTGTGTGATGTGTGTGTGTATTTTGTGTATTTTGTGTGTATTTTGTGTATTGTATGTGTGTTTGTGTGTTTTGTGTGTGTGTCTATTTTTTTGTGTGTGTGTGTGTGTATATGTGTTTGTCTTGGTATGTGTGGGGGTGTGTGTACTCACCTTTGTACTCACCAAAGTGGTTGCAGGGGGCGTACTCAGCTCCCCCCCGGGGCCCCTTCACTGATCCTACGTCCTCTCCCCCCCGTTTTGTGTTGTGTATGTGTGTGTATGTGTATGTGTATGTGTGTATGTGTGTGTGTGTGTGTGTGTGTGTGTGTGTTGTTGTGTGTGTGTGTTTTGTTGTGTGTGTATGTATTTTGTGTGTGTGTGTAGTGTACTCACCCAGTTGTACTCACCCGTTAGGTTCAGGGGTCGAGACCAAGCCCTGGCCCCGCCTCTTCACTGGGCGCCCAGGTCCTCTCCCCGAACCATGAGCTTTATCGGACCTCTGCTTTAGCATGTATGGGTCCTGCCTCCACCTTCCCTTCCCAAACTATTCCACTTCCCGCATCCCCCTTTTATTCATCTGGTCTTCAGCTTCAATGTGTCCCCGTGTTGCTGTGTCCCGTTTTGGGAAAATCCTGTCTTTTCCCCCTTGTCAATTCCTCCAGTATTTTTTAAGTCGTTATCTGTCCCTCCCATCTCTCCCGTCCTCCAGTGTCTCAGGTTCCCCAAACCCCCCTTCTCTAGGACATCCTCTTTAAATCTGGGGCTAGTCTTTTTGCAAACCTTTTCACTTTCTCTATTTCTTTACATGTTTGGCCCGGTGGGGTTCCAAACTGGGCCGCATCCCAAATGGGCCTAAGAAACGGTGTACAGGGTCCCGAACGATTCCTTATTAAGTGTCGGAATGTGTTCTGAGGTTTTCCAGGGCCCAAAGCTCAGATTATTTGGTTTATGTGCCTTTGGAGTGTCCGGGGTTATACTCACCCCAAGATCTTTTCCTTGGTGAGGTTTGTAGTCTCTGGCCCCTTAGAATGATCCCCTCGGCCTTTTCCCCTCCCAATCCCCCATGACTTTGCCTTGGGGGGTTGAACTCCCGGAGCCAGGCTGGACCAGGTCTGAGCCATCCAAAATCCTTTGATTCTGCCTGGTTTTATCGACTAACTTTCTCTAACTTCACGTCATCTGCAAACAGGGACATGAGTTCATTCCTTCCGTCGTTTCCCAAATACCCGAAACACACTGGTCCCAGGACACCCCGTGGGACCCGCTGGTCACAGGTGCCCACTCTGACCCTGCCATCCATTACTCCGCTGTCTTCCTGACAAATATTCCCTGATCCCTTGCATGCCTTCCCCGTTATCCGCTTGGTCCTCCGTTTTTGCACTAATTTTTGTTTCTGTGTCAAGCGCCTTCTTCAGTCCAAAAAAATCAATCCACCACCCCTCTCTCTTGTCACTGTGTCACCATTTTAGAACTCCCGTAGGTTTGTGAACGGTTTCCGTCTCTGAAACCATGTTTTTCTCTGGTGTGAATATTCCTTCTAGATGTTCCACCATTCTTCTCTGACAATCTTTTTATGATTTTGCATGCTATAATGTATTTTACACTGGTTTTAGTTTAGTGTTTATGCTGTCTCATTTTTAAAGTTTGGGACCACATTTTCTGTCTTCCATGCCTCAGGCAATCTCCCCGTTTCGATAGATGTATTGAATATTTTGGGGGGTACACATGCGCCTCTGCTCCCCCTCTCGGGGGCCCTGGAGGTATCTGGCCCCCTTGCCTTTTATATCGCCACTCAGAAGCCTCTTCACTTCTTCCTCGTTGTGTGCTGTGTCAGCACTTTTGGGGGGGTGCCCCCCCTCTCCGTCTTCTGGAGCCCTTCTGTCTCCCCTGTGAACACTTCTTTGAATCTCTTGTTGGTTCCTCCCTACTTCCGGTCATTTCTTTTTGCTCCCTCCTTCCCCCTGCCTGATTACCTGGGCTGACGTTGTTTTCTTCCTGATGTGGCTGTATAACAGCTTTGTTTTTAAATTTTTTTTCTGCTATGCATTTTTATATTTACCTGGGCCTCCTTCACGCATATTCGTTTCTGGCTCTCCGACTGCTCCTTTTTCTCCGGTCCTTTGCCTTCTTTTTCTTCCATTCCTAGCACACTTGGTTTTTTCCTCCTTGCATCTTTTGGTCCAGGGCTTCCTGGGTTTTTTATTTTTCCTGTTACCCTTGCTACAAACCCCCCTCACCTCCTTGCACATTGTTGCTCATTTCCGTCATTTATTAACTGGGCCCCGCCAGTTCTCTCTCCACTGAACCTCATTCAGGAAGTTCCCCATTACTGTTGTCCCGACCTACTTCCACATTGGACAAATGTGACATCACCTACGACTGCTGCACCTCTCCCGCCATACGGTTTATAAACTGCTTCTCCGCACATATGCCGTATTCTATTGATTAATGGACTGACCACATCGATCAACGAGGTGATTCCTTTTTTTCCTCCTGTTCTTCAAGTTTATCCTTTGATGGACTGATGAAGCCACTGTGTCAAACGTTTCCCCCAATAAAATCCAAAAAGTTGCACATTTTCTAATTTAAAAAAAGCTTTTTTTTATTACTTCTGTATGTTTTATTGGTTTTATGTTTATATTATTAATTATTAAGACTAAATTCTTTGGAAACTGTACCAATAGAAAATTATGGGGGGGCCACAGGGGAAAATATTTACTTGGGCTGGTCCATCACTGAAAAAAAATTTCCACTGGGAAACCACTGTGATTTCCTTTTTTCAGGGGTTTGATTTTATTTCAAAGGGGAAATAATAACATACCATCCTCACACTTAAAGCAAGAAATGGTTGGGTTTTTATATGTTTCCAGGAAAACCCAAAGGGGTTTTCAGGGGAAATAAAAGGGTTTCCAGGTGCCACAATTTTCCCGTAGAGCGAGTTTCGAGGGCCAAAGGGTTTTACGGGTGAAGCGTTTTTAGGGTACGAGGGCTGGCCACAATATGGTTGTATTTCGATGTAGGTCTGATCCAGAGGGGAAAAGGGGGACATTTCTTTTCCCCTGGGGGAGTACATCAGGACGTTGTCAGTCCGGCTCCAGGCATCCTCTTGCCTTCCTTTATTCAGAATTTGTTATTAAATACCTTACATAATGCGGTTTTAAACCTTGGTGGTCTGATTGTTGAAAAATTAAACCATTTTTTCCGGTGTACCTTTTTTTTGTAAAAAAAAAGATGGGGCCCCTTGGGCCCCGTTTAAAACTCCCCTCGAAGTTTTGAACAGTGACGCCCTTTATTTAAAAACCCAAAAAACGGGTCGAGGTCTTTTAAGGCGCGAAGGGCGGTTCATGTCAAGGGGTATATTAATAACCTATCTGAGGACAATGCAGATCAAAAAACCAGAACGACTGGATCTCATGAAAGAGATGGATATTAACAGCCCAGAAACATTTCCTTAGCGTAGAGCTGGGCACAGCAGAGAATCAATTTCTCGTGTTTGGGGACAAGGAATCACTTCTTGGGGGGTGTTTGCGGATATCCTCTCCCCATTTTTCTTAGCATTGAAGGGAAATCACTGTCAGAATGGCTAATGAACAAACATCCGGGTTCCCGGATGTGGCACACTGACAGGCACAAAAAAAGGGCCCGAGTTTTAGGGATGAATGGGGACAGGCCATGGACCATCCTCAAACCACCCATATGTGAAATGATCTCACCACGGCAAGTAATGGATGCAGGAGAGTTTCCTGGTGTGCCAACCATTCCCCCCCAACACATCCCCCGGAGCACCCTTCGACTCAGTTCTCAAAATAGACAAATGGAGGGGAAGGAACAATGATTAACATTCTAGACCTCATAATGTCTTGTACCCTTTTAATAAATTGTGAACTGCCCAGAAAATTTCTAAAATGTGCAACCTCATACGACCCCCATAATTTTGAGGCGATATTCACAAAGCGGGAATAGGACCAGTTAAATTCAATCAAACTAGAGGCATTTGTGTCGAAAGGGATCACAGTGCCTCCCCCTTTTCCCGTCTTCATGTGTTGCATCCCGTGAACTTGGCACGATTCTTCCTGAGCACCTTAGTGACTATGTAGGGTCGCCCAAAGTTACTGATGGAGCCTGGCTCTGGGGTAATCAATAGAGTTCAAACAGGGTCTGCTCCTTCAACAACTACAGTTACACTGGGATGTCCCCGTAGTGGACAACAAAGCAGAGCTGCCCCTTGTGGGAGCTCATTGTGAGGAAAGTTCAACAGATAGGAGGGAGGAGTATATGGTAAGGGTAGTTTGATTGCCGGCTGCTTGTTGGTAGGGGGCAGTCTGCTCCCATCCCCCTCCCCCTTTCTCCCCACCCCGGGGTAACGGGGGGGCTCCGGGCCCAACAAATACTGACTCACAGCTCCCAGCACAACTGTAAAAAAAGCCTCTGCTCCCATTCTGTGGAAAAAGGTTGAAAGTTTCACTTTTGACCATTAATAAACTTTTCCTTTTAGTTTTAAGCTCCACATAAGACTTTTCGATTCACCATCTTTTTTTAAATATCTTTCATGAGTGATTTTTGCAGTGGGTAACCTTCTCTTTCCCGTTGGAAAGCTGGGGCACCCCAACCAACGAGAAGTGTTAAGGAGACGGGCTGAAAAATCTCCTAGTTTTGTACAGGACCTCCCCCCATCTTTTAAAGGGAAAAAATAGTTCCCCCATCTGGACTGACTATTCAAGGTTAAAATTTTGAAGAACTAGTCGTTGAGTTGTCACAAACGCCTGTGATCCCCACACATCATCAGCAACGGCAAATTTCTACAAGACGGCAACCTCCCCCAAAACCCCAAAAACTGTATATAAGCGTTGAATTTAAATTTATTTTTTCCCTTTCATTTTCATTTTTTTTCAAGTAGGATACACCTTCATGTTTCAATTTTTATCTTTCATTAATAAATAAAAAGTGTTTATCTTTGAATTATTATTTTTTTTTCTTTTCTAATTTTCCTTAGTAGGCCTTGGTAATCTTTTAAAAATTTTACGGGCTGAGTAACCTTCACACTCATCTGGGAAAATTTTTTTTTTCTATCCCAACTCCTTCCGGGACACGTCTCGGCCAGCCTATATCCCCACTGGTGTTTCCTTTCGGCCCCTTTTTGCGGCAATGCTCAGATCGATTCCGGGACCATTTCTTGTTTTTCTGTACATAACAGGAAAAAATGCAAAAAATAAGTTTTAACAAGTAAAAATGGAGCCCTTTAACGCCGGATGGCGAGCAATAAAGGGAAACCACCCCAGCTCTGCGATCAATGACAATAAAAAAATGGAATTAATTACCTTGGGCAAGAACAGGCGGCAAAAGGTGGTGGGGACTACAACTGTGCTTTCCCTTAACAAAACCCATTCCATTCAGAGAGGAAAAAAAGGGGATTTTCCAGCTTGACTCACGAAATCGTAAGACACGATTGCAACAAAATACCCGGCGGATTGAACCCCGGGGCAGAGTCAAAACTCCCGCCCGTCGCGTTACCCCTAGACCAGCTAGCCCAATAAAATTGTCCCCAGGATATTTTACACCATAGGAAGGTTGGGAAGGCACCACTGTGACCCAAATGCAATTTTAAAGAATCTCCCGCTGCGTGGCTAAGGGCGGGCTGGGGTTTTCTCTTCCCGGTTCAACCCCCCGTATATTTTCCCCGGGGGAAACCCCCAAAAATTTTGAAAATATTGGAATCTGCTTATCTATATTTGTATTTCCCGGCCCAGAGACTCTTTATGGGAAAAAAGGGGATCCCGTTCGTTAAGGGCTAGACAAAAAACTCGGGGACAACGAAGGGTCCCAGGGGGGTTGTTTTCTATTCCAGCGACTCAGGGGCAGTACAGAGGATAATTTGTTACATCCAGGTATGCGCCCCAGCTCGAGGGAAATGGATTAGATATTTATATGAATTTGTAACAAATGAAGTGTATTATTATCCCCTGATGTATCCCGCATCTTTTTTCATCAATGTATCTAATAATTATTAAATAAAAATTTCGTTTTTTCTGAAAAACTGTTGGTCAGCAAAAGTTTTCAACCTTATCCATTAAATTTCATTTGTTCACATAATACATCAAATTTTACCAATATAAGAAGTAATACAAAAATTTTTTTTAGGATTTTACTCCATCTCTTAGAACATTTTTTTATCCCCTAGTGTTCTATGTAGAAATATACATGAGTGACCAGAATTGCTGAGGCCAGCGGGTTTCCTCTAAAGGGGAAAAACATCCAGAAAAACCCCTATCAGGAGATTCGTCAGACATTCCCGACAACAAAAATCATCAACCCGCAACCATCCCGAGGTCAACGTTTCAATACAAGGCAGGATGGTGGTTCTTAGTTCAACATTCTTTTCCTTTTAATTTGGTTCACCATAGATAAAGTGCCCTTCACCTGCCCAATGGAACTCCCCGAAAAAAAGTTTGAGAAGCCAGTCTTTCCCCTGCATACGGGAAAAAATCCCCACATAAACACCACTACAGCAAACAAGCAATTTTAGACTACCCCCTGTACAGATTGCTAGGGAACCACCTGATGCAATCTAGCTTGCTCACGGGTAGCCGGGAAATGCTGGGGGTTTCCTCCCGGAAAAAGCTTCTAAAAAAACCTACAGCAGCTTGTACGTTACCAGGCTGGCAGCACTGGTGAGCTCCGTAAACACAACAACAGGTTTCACCGGGCGCAACACTGGTGACCTCCATAAAAACCGGGTACATAAAACACTGGTGAGGGGGCGGGGGATGGATAAGTAAATCTCTGTCGGCAGCAAAACCTTTATTTAATACCTCAAAGTTGCTACTTTATAATTAATCTTTACTAATTTTATGTTCCGGATTTTCGGGGGTGAAGAGGGGGTACCTTGATAATGAAGGCTTTGATTCTTGAACCCATCCCAACTGCCCTCAATACCAGTTTTTGTAATCAATGCATCCCGGGAAAAAGATGGTTTTAACAAACAACAAACTCGACGCGAATTCAACTCTTAAATTTTGACAGCCTCCTGGCTAGCTGACTTGACACCCTAGACCAATACAACAAAAACCACAAGATGTTAGGGGGCCAGTAGAAACTGAATGTTTCCCTCTAATCTCCTCATTCGGGGAGGGGTTTTACCGAGACCATAGACATGACCAAATTTCATCCAAAAGGTCTTTTGGGGGTGGTAAACCCAAATTGAGCAAGT
Source organism: Cherax quadricarinatus (assembly GCF_038502225.1). Classification (NCBI taxonomy): domain Eukaryota; kingdom Metazoa; phylum Arthropoda; class Malacostraca; order Decapoda; family Parastacidae; genus Cherax; species Cherax quadricarinatus. The sequence goes on from NC_091292.1 coordinate 65,831,388, forward strand.
GGGAAAAAGTCCCGAGGGGACAAGGGGCTTACGGAACAGGATCCGAGGGGGGCACCGTTGACCGTAAGGGGGGGGGGGGAAAAAGACATAAAGAGCGAATGGATGGTTTCCCTGGAACATGAACCGGGTAAGGCGGGGTGTGTACCAAAAGCAAACCACTGACCTCCACGTGAAAAGGTCTGGAAACCCCAGTGGTCGAAAAATATTTTTATCGTTAAAAGTTAAAAGTAATCAGAAAAAATTCTTATATTTAATTATGAAAGCTCAAAAAATTACAAAAAGAATAGTAGTTGGGGTAAGGCCACCCCTGTCGGGCTCAGCTGTCCCCAACCTGACTAAAACCCAGCCTGACGACTGGCTGTAAACCTGGGGCTCGGCTGTCAGCCTTCTGACTCAGCTGTCGGCCTGGCTGACTCAGTTTCCCAGCCTGACTCCCCTCCCTAAAACCCTTTTTCCCAGTGGTTTTTTCTTTTTATCTTGTTTTCCCAAAATACATATTCCATTTGTTACTCTAATTTTACTTAAAATAATTGAAATTATCGGGGTTTGATAATTTACTGAATCAAAAATTTTTGTAATTATTAATATTTGATGAAAGTTTAAACCCTTTGGGGGGTTAAACCACTAGGGGTTCGGAAAAATTTGGGAAGGGCAGTCCGGGGGGAAAAAGAAGTTATCCTTAATTCCTTGGAAAAAACCCCCCTTCCCCAAAATTTTTTTAAAAAGATTCTGAGCAATATACAGAAATACAGTCGGGCCCAAGTAAAAATTTCTTGGGAGTTGAACTACATGTTAATATTTAAGGATTTTTAGGTGCCATAAAAAAGAATACACAATATCTTTTTTTTTAGGTGTTAAGTAAAAGTAGAAAAATTCCTAATATGACTTTTTTGGCAACGTTTGCTCTCCAGGAATTTTGTCATGCCGTTAAAAAACCCTTTGGGGCCTCCTGGAGAAAAAACTTCCCCCAAAACAATTTTTCCAAGTTCCCCGGGGGCCCTTTTTAAACATATTTTTGAAATTCTCCTTTTAAATTCATTCCCTTTAGGTGTGGGTAAAACCCCAACCGGGAAAATTGTATTGTGGCATACATTGTTGTGGGTAAGGTGAATTTACACCTGGGGGGTGTTTTTGGGGCATACATTGTTGGGGGGTGAAAGGGGTGAACCCCCACCTGGGGGGTGTGTTATGGCAAAACTTTTATTTGTAGGTGTAAAGGGTGAACTACCGCAAAAATTTTTGTAGAAATACATTTTGTGGGTTGGGGGGGGTAAACTACAGCGGGAAGTGTGTGTGAAACCCCGGAAAAGGACCATAAAACACCTCTTTTTTTGCCCACAAATCTGTTTGTTCTAATTTTACATGACAAATTGAAATTCTTTTGTGTAATCCATTAGACTTAAAAGGAGGCTAAAAAAATGTGCAGAAAAAAAACACTTTTTTAAACCGGCATCAAAAGTTTATAATGGGGTTAAATAACATATTAAATTTGAAGGGCAGCTTCTCAGCACCATTTACGACACAGTTTCTGAATCTATTTATCCATTTGGGGGAAAAAAAAGGACACATCAGGTCTCCAAAAATTAAGCTGTCTTGTTATAGTACTAATCAAAAAACAATACAGAGTACAATTTAAAAAAAATTTTTGGAAAGTTTTCCCGTTCCGGGGTTTCCCAATGGGTGGTGTTTGCACTCCTTGACAATGTGTGAAAATGTTTTCCCAATTCCCCCTTTTTCATTTATCATCTTTAAAAAATGGAAAACTGGATCCTTTATAAAGGGGACTTGAAAGTGTAACCCCAAACACAGCATTTCCTCAGGGAAGGGAAAAACCTCTTAAATTGAACCCATGAATCACAGACCATATTATATTACAACACAAGTATTTAAATATCATTATCTACGGGGCAGATGTAATTACAGGAGGACCCCCGGAAATCTGCGCCCGGTAAATTCCCCCCGGGCGACTAGAAACATGGCCCAGCCAGGGGAAAAAACTCTTTCCTAGACCACCATGGGGGCCACTCATTATTTATTTTATTTGTCTATTTAAATATCACTTAGTTTTTTATTTTCCCTTTTGTTTTTCTATAACTTCTTTATCTAAAATTCCGGGTTGTTATTGTTTTTAAGCAAGGGTTGTTATTATGTATAAACGTAACATTTTTTCTCTGATTTTTTATGCATAACAGGATTATCTTTGTATTACTAAAAATTTAAAAGAATGATATTTGCCTTTCTAATTTTCAGATGTTATCTGTTGATCTTTGCTGCTCTGGTGTTATTTGTATAAGCGTAACGTTTATTTCTCTGGTATTACTCCCTTTAACCCCAGTGATTTTTTGTATCTCTGACAGCACTAGCAAAGGGTTTTCTGATAGTCTAGGTAAATGCATTCTCTCCAGCCATTTATTTTTTTAAAGGATTTCTCCTAAAATAACTTTACAGATTATAAATACAGGTTTTTTGTACCCAAAAATTCAAATTTTTTACTAGCTTTTTTTTGAACCCACTGGTTCTGGCGGTTTTAACAATTATGTTACATCCTTTATAAAAGGGAAGCAGCCTTAGTCAAAAACTCCCCATTGACACCTTTTTAAACTCAGGATTCCCACCCACATTTGCCTGGATATGAAACCCCGGGCCTTTAGGATCCCGGGCGTATCGTGTCTTCCTTCACTCCCTGGTTTGCCTCGTCTCTCAGCATCCCCCGTCAGCCCTCCATCGGTCCCTTCCAGGATCTTGTGTCCAAAAATTCATCCGTCTTCTCTGGATGTGTCTTGCCTTCCCCCTTTCCGGAGGCCCCAGGCGAACTTGCTGGATTAAATTATTTTTTCTAATTACGGTCAAAACTTTCCTGGTGAATTACAGGGGGAAAAATTCTGTGTCTTAAAAATTACACCCACAAAACCAGACATGAACGTACACAAAGACCCCCCAGATTCTTTTTTAACGTGGCCAGTTCGCACGTGCCCTGGTTCTCAAACACTAAAATAGGTGTCCGTCACTTTTTGGAACCATGGATGGAGAATGTTAAAATGGAAAACAAGTAAAAAACTTTAAAAATGCAGGGATACCCTTCCCTGAACGATGAAAATATGACAATTTTTTCGAAGCATGAAATATAAAGGAGGGAAAAACCGCCCAGGAACTTTGAAATATGACGGAAACCCTTGCCCCCGGGAAGTGGTATATTACGGAAACCCGTCGGGAACAATGAAAATTGACATGGAAAATCGTCGGAACAATGAAAACATGACATGAAACATGTCAGATCAATGATATATTCAAAAAAAAAAAAAAAAAACCCCGTCAGGGGGTAAAATATGAATGGAAACCCGCCCTGAATAATGAAATATGAAAAAAAACCCCGTCAAGAACAACGAAATATGTCATAAAAACCTGCCCCGGAACATGAAATGTAACGGGAAAACCCTTCAGAACAATGAAATATGACAGAAACCCGCCCTGAACAATGAAAAAATGACAGTGAAACCCGCCCAAACGATGAAATACGAGGGGAAAACCCGTCAGAACAATGAAATATGACAGGAAACCCGCCCAGAAAAATAAATATGACAGGGAAACCCGTCGGAACAATAAAATATGACAAAACCTGCCCCGGAACAATAATTGACAAAAAACCCCGCCCGGAACAAGGGGAAATGTGAAAAGGGAAAACCCCGTCGGAAAAAATGAAATATGACCAAAAACCGCCCGGAAAAATGGAAATATGAGGGAAACCTGCCAGAACAATAAAAATATGACAGAAACCCGTCGGGGCAATGAAATATGACACGGAAACCCGTCCAGAACAATGAAATATGACGGGAAAACCCCGTCAGAACAATGAAATATGACGGGAAACCCGCCCAAAACAAGGGAAAATGACGGAAACCTGTCCAGAACAATGAAATATGGGGGGAAACCCGTCAGAACAATAAAAATATGACATGGAAACCCGCCCCAGAACAAAAATATAACGGAAACCCCCCCAAGAACAATAAAAATATGACGGAAACCTGTCCAGAACAATGAAATATGACAGGGAAACCCGCCCAGAACAATGAAATATGACGAAACCCGCCCGCAATGAAATATGACAGGGAAACCCGTCAGAACAATGAAATATGACAGGGCCCGTGGGAACAATGAAATATGAAAAAAAACCCGTCAGAACAATGAAAAAATGCTAAAACCCCCGTCAGAAACAATGAAATATGCCCCGGGAAACCTGTAAAGGAACAATGAAATATGACGGGGAAACCTGCCCCGGAACAATAAAATATGACAGGGAAAAAACCCGCCCGGAACAATAAAATATGACAGGGGAAACCCCGTAGAACAATGAAATGTGAGGGAAACCTGCCCCAGAACAATGAAAATATGACAAAAACCCGGCCCCGGAAAAAAATGAAATATGAGGGAAACCTGTCCAGAACAATGAAATATGACGGAAACCCGTGGAACAATGAAATATGACGGGAAACCCGCCCAGAACAATGAAAAATGCCCAGAAACCCGCCCAGAACAATGAAATATGACATAAACCCCGTCAGAACAATAAAATATGACGGAAACCTGTCTAGAACAATAAAAAACCAAAAACCCGTCCAGAAACAATGAAATATGACGGGAAAACCCCGCCCAAACAATAAAAAATATGACAAAAAACCTGCCTGAACAATAATGTGACGGGGAAACCTGCCCTGAACGATGAAATTGCAAAACCTGCCCTGAACAATGAAATGGACGGGGAAACCTGTCAGAACAATGAAAAATTGGGGGGAAACCTGCCCAGAATGATAAATATGACAAAAACCCCGTAAACAATGAAATGTGACGGGGAAACCTGCCCTGAACAATGAAATGTGACGGGGGAAACCTGTCAGAACAATGAAATGTAACAGGAAACCTGCCCAGAACAAAAAAAATATGGCGGGAAACCCCGCCCAGAAAAATTTGAAATGTGCAAAAAACCTGCCCTGAAATAAATATAACAGGAAACCTGTCCTGAACAATGAAATGTGACGGGGAAACCTGCCCTGAACAATGAAATGTGACAGGAAAGTCCAGAGCAATAAAATGTGACGGGGAAAACCTGCCCCAGAATGATGAAATATGACGGGAAACCCGCCCCGGAGCAATGAAATGTGACGGAAAACCTGCCCTAACAATGAAATGGGGGGGAAAACCTGCCCAGAACAATGAAATGTGACGGGGAAACCTGCCCAAAAAACAATGAAATATGACGGGGAAACCCCGCCCAGAGCAATGAAATGTGACGGGAAATCTGCCCTGAACAATGAAATGTGACGGGGAAACCCGCCCCGAGCAATGAAAATGTGACGGGAAACCCCTGTCCTGAACAATAAATATCACAGAAACCTGCCCCTGAACAATAAAAGGGGCCGAAGCCTGCCCAGAACAATGAAAATGAGAGGGGGAAACCTGTGCAGAACAATGAAATGTGACAAAAAAGAACAAAGAAAATGTGGGGGGAAACCCGTCCAGAAAAAAGATATATTACAGGGAAAAACCCGTCAGGAACAATGAAATATGCCCCGGAAAGCCGTCAAAAAAGCGAAATATGGGGGGAAAAAACCCGTCCGGGAACAGATATTTCCGGGAACCCCGTCGGGAACAAGAGAAAATATACAAAAATTTTAAATCCACAACACCCCGAAATATGGGAAAAACCCCGCCCGGGAAATGATAAAATATGCCCAGGAAAACCCTCCAAAAACAAAGATATATTACGGGAAACCCCGCCCCAAGAACAATGAAATATGACGGGGAAACCCCGCCCCAGAACAATGAAATATGACAAAAACCCCGCCCAGAAAATAAGAAATATGACGGGGGAAACCCGTCAGAACAATGAAATATGGGGAAAAACCCGCCCCGGAAGGGTTAAATTTGACGGAAACCCTCCCGGGAACAATGAAAAAAATAAAAACCCCGTCCAGAACGAAAAATATGACAAAAAAACCCGCCCAGAACAATGAAAAGCGGAAACCCGTCAGAACAATGAAATATGACAGTGAAACCCGTCCAAACGATAATTGACGGAAAAAAACCCCCCAAACAATGATTTTGACGGGGAAACCCCCCTTCCTGAACGATGAAATATGACGGAAACCCGCCCAAAAATGATATATAATGTGTGTATAAATTGTGTGTGTGTGTGTGTGTGTGTGTGTGTGTGTGTGTGTGTGTGTGTGTGTGTGTGTGTGTGTGTGTTGTGTGTTTTTTACTCCCTATTTGTGGTTTGCAGGGGAAGATTAAATAACTCCTTCCCCTTCTCCTTGCTCCATGGGGCTTTATCAAACCTCGTTTTAAAAACTATGTTGGGTTTCCCCGTCCCCTCTCCCGTCACTTTCTGGCTTTTCCCCTCCCCAACAACCCCTATGATAAAAAGAAATACCCAAACCCCCCTTTGACTCATCTAGTCTTCCAACTTGGGGGACCCTTTTTCTGTTTTTTTAATCTCTGGAACATCCTGCCCTTCCACCTTGTCTTTTCCGTGCAGTATTTTACATGTCGTTATCATGTCTCCCAGACCCCCCTTGTCCTCCAGTGTCGTCAGGCCTTAACCTTTCTTAAATTAGGACAGTCCCTTAGCTCGGGGGACTGGTCTTGTTAAAAACCCCTTTGCATTTTCTCTAATTTCTTGTTTTTAACCAGGTGTGGATTCAAACTGGTGCTGGCCTGACTTGGTGTACAGACTCCTCCACAGCCACCAACGCCCCTTTTACCTAGTACGGGTGAAAAGAGAGATGGTAGACTTTTTTAACCTTTACAGTCATAGCCTCAAAAGACAGATGTAGTCAGAGCCCCCCTTCCAGGAAAAATATTGGTGCCATGGAAAAGATGGGGGGTTTCCCTCTGGTTTGGTTTGGGGAGGTGTAGTGAAACTCTGGGGGGCCAAACACAGATTAGAAATACATCCAACGGTGGCCCCGTCAAAAAAATGGTCCAAACTCGATGTTTGGGGCATCTGTAAAAAAGTTATCGGGGAAAAAAAAATGGGGCATGCAACTTTGGGGCACCCCAAAAAAAAACCCCCGTGACCTCCTGTCTGGGGGGGTGTGTCCTTCCCTTTTCCAAATACTTCCCCCCTGAGATGTGTAAATTTCAGTCTTTGAAAAACAATGTTACAATACCAATTCCCTGCTCCCCATCAAAAAGGACCGGGGAGGCACACACATCAATACCCCAAAAGTACCCTATGGTGGTTTGCCCCAACCCCCCAAAAGCGATTTTTGGTGGTGAAAGAAGAAAGAAAAATTGGGGAAAGGGGAAACCCAAAATAGCCCACCACCTTGGAGCCTTGTTGGATGGAGGCAAAACCAGTGGCCTCGGACCCCACAATACGTGCCAAAAAAAAACCCCCCCAACCAACCATCCCCTTTTTAACCTCATTTATTTTCTAATATGGGGGCCTTAAGCCATCCCCCAAACAACAAAATACCTTTCATTGGTGGACCTGAAGTCAAATGCACTGTCTGCAGCCTTCACAGGAAAATAAACATTACTGACAGTAAAATATGGATCCTAGATAAAACCCTTTTCCAGGATGGGCGGGAAAGAACAGGAAACCCAAAAAGGGGGGTTTGGGCCTCTATCCCAAAAAGAGTCGCTCATTTCCCGGGAATACTGAACCCCACAAATGATGGTTTAAATTCTGACAAAAAAAATCAGAACAAAACAAGTCATTGTACTTTTAAAGCCCTTGATACCCTTTCCCCCAACAGTTAAAAAAAACAACTTCAAGAATTTACTCCTGTCTGTATTTTTTCCCCCCCCCACCCCCCCAGGATCTTTGCGGTGACTTCAGTCTAAGTCACAAAAAAGGGGAAGAATATAACAAATAATTTTTGTGAAAATAACCCCTGGAGGTAGCTCAGATAAAATTCACACAGGGCTGCTGAATTTCTGCAACAAACACACCCTTTTCCCAGCAATTAGTGGGGGCCAAAAAAGACTGGAGGACACACTGGACCTTATTTCACAAATGGAGGACCTGGAAAGGGGAATATAACAATATCAAAACAAAAAAATTTTTGATCAAAATTTCCTAACCCAAAGCCCAGGCTTGCATGCATAAGTTCCTGATGGGCCCAAGTTTGCATAAAATTATGCCCGGGGTACCTTTCCAAATTCAACCCAGCAAAAAAGGACATCCCCCTGGGATCAGGAAAACTATACCAAAATTTGAAGCAGGGCCAAAGGAGGATATCTTAAATTACATGGACCCTAAAAGCCCTCAAAAAGATCACCCCCCTTACCCTGAAGTATGTTCAAGGTATATTCCTATAAGACAAAGGAAAGAAGAAGAAAACTGGAAAAAAAGACGCTCCATCTCGGGGAAAAGAGAGAAAAAATCATTGATTTTCCTCAAGAATGCCAGATTATCTGATACAGGGAAGGAAGTGCTAAAGGGAAGTGGAGAATATTGGGGATGAAGTTAAAGGACTCAAAACCAGGACCCAGGAGAGACAAGAGAAGCAAAAAGCGATTAATAAAATTAAAAAAATTTCCCAAGAAATTTTTATTTTCATATGCCAAAAACAAGTAAAAAAACACTTCTAGAAAAGGCCCCCTGCTCAGACAAGCCCAGACCCTCACAGTCGACAACAAAAAAAAGGCGAGATACAAAAATCCGGTATAAACTCGTGTTCACCCCAGCCACGGGCCATTTTAAAGATGAAACCCAAACAATTTTTTTCATAATGAGCCCAAAACCCTCCCAAATGTAGGCAAGATTTTGACATAACCCAACTCTACTAGTTTTTGAAAAAACCCGACGACTTCCCCCTTTCCCAGCCCCAGGCCCAGACTCGTGGAACTCGGTTTTCCCTTAAAAACGAAACCCCCCCCTCACAAAGTATTTTGGGAAGGGCGAGTTTCCCACAGTCACAAAAAACAACAGATAAAGCCCCCAATTCTCTGTACATTAACATCCCCATTGGGGGGCAGGTAAAATTGCAAAACTAGAGAATGTACGGGGAAAACCCTTTTTGCACGAATAACTTCAAACACCCAACTCGGGGGCCTGGACCCAAACTTTTCCCCACTAGAACGCGGGCGAATCTATCTAATCTACACCTGGAAGATTCTGGAGGGACTGGCCCCAAAATTGCACAAAACAATCCCCTCCATAAAAAGCAAAAGACTTGGCGGGGGTCAACATAACCCCAGTGAAAAGTAGGGGCGTCAATGGTACACTGGGAAACAACGCAATTGTCCGGGGCCCAAGACTGTTCAAAAACCTCCCACCAGCAATGGGGCCCGGACAGATCCCCAAAAAGGCGGTGCCGGATCAGCCGGGCTGTGGTTGGTCCCCCCCGGATTGCGTGCGCCCAAGCAGTAAAAACCTCTTGTCGGGCCCCCAAGATCCCCGGGAGGCCTGGTCGTGGACCGGGCCGCGGGAATTGTTTCCCCAAAATGCCCCCCAGGTAGCCTCAGGTAGGGGTTTGAACGATTCCTTTTGAGGTATCGGAACGCTATCCTTGGGTTTTTGCCAGACGCCCGTCCTGCAGCGGTTACCCCTTGTTGATGTGCGCCTCGGAGATGTCCTCGGTGAAAATCCTCCCCCAAAAGGTGCTTTTCCCTTTGGGGTAAATTTTTCAGTCTTTGGCCACCTAGACTATACTCTGTCTGCGGTCTTCCGCCTTTCCCCGGTCTTCATGACTTTGCTTTTGGCGGGGTTAAATTAAAGGGGCCAGTTGCTGGACCGGGCTTTGGCCAGTCCAGGTCCCCTTTAGCCCTACCTGACCCTAAAACTGATTTAATTCTCCTCATTAACTTCACATCATCTGCAAACAAAGACATTTCCCTGGTCTATCCCTTCCATTATGTTTTCCCACATACACGAAAAACAGCACAGGTCCTAGGCCCCACCCTTGTGGAACCAGGTCACAGGCGCCCCCCGACACCTCTCCTACCATGACTCGTTTTTGCCCCCCTGTCAGGTATTCTCTGACCCCTTTTAGTGCCTTTCCTGTTTGTGCCTGATCCTCTAGTTTTTTGCAGTAACCTCTTGTGGGGAAACTTTTCGAAGGCCTTCTTGCAGTCAAAAAATGCAGCCCTATCCCCCTCTCTCTCTTGTTTTTACCTCTTTTCACCTTGTCATTAAAACTCCAGTGGGTTTTTGTGACAAAAGGTTTTTCCTTCCCTAAGCCTTCCGGGTTTTCGTTTTCCCTTTTTTTTTGGGGGTGCTCCACCACTCTCCCCCTGATGATGATCCCCATGACTTTGCATCCCTATCCCTTGGTGACACAGGTCTGTAGTTCAATGCCTCATGTCTGTCATTTTTTAAAAAAATTGGGACTAAAATTTGCCATCTTCCATACCTCAGGGTTGTGTGTATTTTTTTAAAAATGTGTATTAGATGTGTATGTTTTATGTGTTGTGTGTATGTATGCTAGGCGCCCATATGCTGCAGCCGTTATTTAGTTGACGTGCCTTCGGGTGTCCTTGGTTTTTCCTAACCTGGATCTTTTTCCCTGAGTGACGTTTGTTAGTCTCGGGCCCCCTAGACTGTACTCCGTCTGCGGTCTTCTTTGCCCTTCCCCAATTTTAAATGATTTTTCCCGCCCGGGGGGGATTGGACTCCAGGACCCAAATTGCTGGACCAGGTCTGCAGCCTGTCCAGACCCCCTTTTGAATTCTCCCTGGTCTTCGATCAGGAATTTCTTTTAATAAATTTCGTCATCTCCCAAAAAAGACCCTCAAACCCTTTCCCTTCCTCATGTCGTTCCAAATCCAGAAACAGCACTGGCCCTTGGGTTTTGCCCCCTGGGGGTTCGCTGGTCACAGGTCCCCAATGTGACACCTCGCCACTACCATGACTCCTGCTGTTTTCCCTGACAAGCTTTCCCCTGACCCATTGAAATTTCCTTTCCCCTGTTACCCCTCTTGGTCCCCCAAATTTTTTGCATTAATCTCTTGTGTGGAACTGTGTAAAACCCCTTTTCCCCAGCCCAAGAATATCAATCCACCCACCCCTCTCTTTGTCTTCTTGTCCTTGCCCTTAGAACTCCAGTGGTTTGTGACACGGGGCCCCCAAAATCCTGAAACCATGTTGGCTGCTGTTGTTGAGATCATTCCCCTGGGTTTTCCCACCACTCTTCTGATAATCTTCTCCCTTATTTTCCATACTATATATGTCAGTGACACTGGTCTGTATTTTTAGTGCTTCATGTCTGTCCCTTTTTTTTAAACTTTTGGGACTACTTTTTCTTTTTCCCGCCCCCGGCAATCTCCTGTTTCAATAATTATTGAATATTGTTTTTGGGGAAACATGGTGCCTCTGTCCCTCCCCCAGGGCCCTTGGGGGGGTGTTATCTGGCCCCATTGCCTTTGGGGTATAAAGCTCCCCTCAGGCCACTTCATTTCCCTTTTTCCCATTTTGTGTCCCTGTGTCCAGCACTTGGTGGTGTCCCCCCCCACCTCCCCGTCTTTCGGGGTTTTGTCTCCCTCTTGCATTCTTTGAATCTCTTTTTTGGGTTTTTTACATATTTGGGTCATTTCTTGTTGTTTTCCCCTCCTTCCTTCCTTAGCCTGATTACCCTTCCTTCACTTTTGCTTTCACTCCTGTGGGGCTGTATAACTTTTGGGGGTTCAGATTTGGCTTTTGCTGCTATATCTTTTTCCCTTATTGTTTTTGGGGCCCTCTCTTCTTATCTTTTGCAAAATTCGTTTCGGGGTTTCTAAATTTTGCTTTTCCTTATTCTCCCGGGGGTTCCTTTGTTTCTTTTTTTCCAATTCCCCAATTTTTTGGTTTCCCCCTGCCTTTGGGCAAAACCTGGGCTCATAAAAATTTTTTTCTTTTATTCCTGTTCCCCTTGGGTAAAAACCCCCTTAAACCTCCTTGCATTTGTTCTACATTTTCCCCATCATCTCTTTTTAACTGGCTTCCCCATTTCCCTTCTGTCCTCTGAACCCCGCTCGGGAAGTTCCTCATTCCCTTAGCCCCCCTTTCTTTTATTTTTGGTTTCCCATTCTTCCTGGCCTTCCTGCTTCCCCCTCCTTTTTGTGGGCTCTGTTTTATTCAAGGCTTAAAACCACATGACCCAGGGGCCCCAAAAAGGGGTCTTTCATATGTGATTCCCCAGTATCTCATTTTCTCAAGGTGAATACTAAGTCCAGTATTGCTGGTTAAACCCCTCCTCTCTCTCTTGTAGTGCCCCCTTCGTGTTGGTCATGAAGTTTTCCAGTACCACCCCCCATCATCTTGGCCCTATATGTATTTTGGGCCCCATGTGGCTCCAATTTTCTCCAAACGATCTCCTTATGGTTAAAGTCCCCTTGATCAGGGTTTTTGCCCTGCATGCATAGCTCTTCCCCACTCCCAGCCAGTGTGTGTGTGTGTGGGGGCTCCCCAAAGTTGTACTCACCTTGTTGAGGTTGCGGGGTCGAGCCCGGGCTCCTGGCCCCGCCTCCCATGATCCTTTGGGTCACTCCCCCTGGGCCGTGGTTTTATCACCCCCTCTCGGCTTTTATGGACCCTCCCCCCACAAACCCCTTTAAACTTTCCCTTACTGACCTCTGTGGCTGGAAAAAATACTTCCAAACCCCCTGTGATTCATCTGTGTCTTGAGTTTCCCCAACTGTGTCCCCTTGTTACTGTGTAAAATCTCGGGGAAACCCCTGTTTTTATCCCCCCTTATCAATTCCTCAGTTTTTTTGTATGTCGTTACCCCTTGTCCCCCCTTCTCCCCTGTCCTCCAGTATCGTCGGGTTTGGGTTTCCCCTTTTCTCCTCACAGGGACATACCTCTTAGCTCTGGGACTAGTCTTTTTTGCCCTTTCCCTTTTTTCCCCTAGTTTCTTTTACTTCTTTTTTGGTGTGGGCCCCCAAACTGGTGCCGCATGCCCCAAATTTGGGGCCAAATTTTAAAACAGTGTACAGTGTCCGGGAAAAGTTCCTTTTTAAAAGATGTCGGAATGCTGTTCTGAGGTTTCCCTGAGCGCCCATTGCGAGTTTTTTGGTTGATGTGCGTTTCGGGATGTGCCTGGTGTTATCTCACCCCAAATCTTTTCCCGAGTGAGGTTTTGGGTCTTTTGGCCCCCCTAGACTGTACTCCATCTGCGGTCTTTTTTGCCCCCCCAATCTTGTGACTTTGCACTTGGTGGGTTGAACTCCGGGGAGCCAATTGCTGGACCGGGGTCTGGCCTGCCCAGATCCCTTTGTAGTTCTGCCTGGTTTTCCCCGATCAGTGAATTCTTCTCATCAACTTCACGTGTGTGTGTGTGGGTTTTTGTATACACAGTGTTTTTTTATGTTGGTATGTCCCAAAACTTTTTTCCCCTTTAGGGGTTTTCGAGGCAATACTCATTGAAATACATGTACATTAAGGGCATTCATATGTGTGTACTCTTTTTGGGGTTTTGAGGTTCGACCCCTGGCCCCTGGTTTTCCCTCTTCTTTTGATCGCCATTCAGAATTTTCTCGCTGCTGCAAATTTCTCATCGTCATCTTCTTAAACTTATGAATCCCTTTTTCCCCTTTTTATTCACTCCCCAGATTTTTCCATTTCTTAACAACTCTAAGTCTGAATAAATGCTTCCTAACATCTTTTATTTTCCCGTTTTACACTTTTTCCCCCTTGTCTCATCCCCTAAAATTTTTTCGGGCCCCTGTCGACCTTGTAAATTTTCCTCTCAGTTTTTTTATACATCTTTTCCCCTTTCCCCCCTGCCCTTAATGTCTTCAGGTTGGGGTTCCTTAACCTCCCTCGTGGACATACCCGGGCCCCTAAAAAGTTTTTTTCAAACCTTTGCATTTTTTCTAATTTCTTGACATTTTGACCAAGTGTGAGTTCCAAACGGGTTTGCCTCCCCTATGGGGGCCTCCCGACATCATGTACATTACCGTAAATGACTCCAGATGCCCAGAAACGCTATTCTAAAGTTTCCCCAGGCGTCCATGTGCTGCAGAGGCTGTTTGATTGATGTACGCCTCAGCAGATGTCTCCGTTAATGCAAACCCCGGGAACCTTTTCCTTTAAAATTTTTGCAACCTAGGCTGTCCCGTCTCCCAGTCTTCTTTCATTCCCAAGTTTCTGACTTTGCACTTGCTGGGGTTTTAAAGGACCCAAATTTTTTGGACTTGCTTCCAGCCCCCCGGGGGTCCCCCGAGGTCTACCTGATCCTCGCCCCGGTTGTATTCTTTTCATTACCTTCAGATCATCTGTGAACAGGGATACCTGAAAACCCCTATTCCTTCTTTCATTCACTCCACATATACTATAAACAGCCCCGGATCTAGGATGCCCCTTGTGCCCCCCCTCGACACAGACACCCCCCTGGCACCTCAAACCCAACAAAAATACTGTTTGCTTCCTGTGTTAGATATTTCCTGCAGTCTCTTCCTCCTATTCCCTTGCTCCTCTAGCATATTTTATTTGTTTGCATATATATGTTTTTCCCCTTTTTGTAGTTTTGTGTGTTTGTGTGTGTGTGTGTTTTTGTGTGTGTGTGTGTGTGTGTGTGTGTGTGTGTGTGTGTGTGTGTGTGTGTATGCTAAAGGTTTTGCCCTTTTGTTCGTGCTCCTGGCCCCCGACACTCGGGTTGGTCGCTACTTGGATCAGTCTGTGCTGGTTAGTGCGCAGTATCATTTATTCTTAAACTCTGTTTGACCCCTTTTGTATATACGTTTGCGTATGTGAATTTTATACGTTTCCATATTTATATTATGCCCCCTTATGTACTTTATACTTGTGCTTGTATATTACTGTGAATATATTTTGCATTTTTGCAGATTGCGTCGTACTTCAAACGTTTTGTACACATATGTTAAATAAGCTTTGTATAAATTTTATATGCATTGAGTATGTGTCGTTTTTTATGTGTATTTTTCTATTTTATATGTATACATTTTGTATTTTGTGTACCCCTTTTATAAAATGTGTATTTTGCTATTTTAAATGTTTTAAGTATTAATTAAAACCAATGATTTTTTTCCTTAATTTTCAGCCCTTTTGGGAAAGATGTATTAATTTTTTCCCTTTCCCTTTTTCCCCCTTAAAAATCGCGTTTGCTTTTACTACTGTTTTACTACTACTATTTAAAACTCTCTCTACTACTACCCTTGCTGCTGCTGTTGATGCAACACTACCCCGCCTCTCAGAAATTACTGGCCTGCTGCTATTTCCACTGGTACTACTCGGGCCTGGAGTTGTTCTCCCCCGGAACCACCACATTTTTGCTGCTACTACCCCAACTACTTCACTGCTATTACTCTCAAACCCCCTTTCTTTTTGTTAAAAAAAACTCTTTACAGCAATTAAAACTATTTACTCTACTGGTTCTCTACTTTTTTATCTTTCCCATCCTGCACAGCACGTAAGTGGTGATCACTACTACTACTGCTATTTGCTACCCTTTATTATTCTTTACTACTCGGGTATTACTGCAATACTCTACTCCCCTCCTCTGTCTTCCTGTCCCCCAAATTTTGTCAGCTTTGTCTCACCTCATTTATGTCTGAACAAGGGCCGGGGAGAACAAGGGCCCAAAAAGAACAATGGTAAACAAGAACAATGGCCCCAGCAAGAATAATGGTCAGAGAACAAGGGTCCAACAAGAACAATGGCCCCAGAAAAGAACAATGGTTCAAAAAGAACAATGGCCCAGCAAGAACAATGGTCAGAAAGAACAATGGCCCAGAAAGAACAATGGTCAGAAAGAACAATGGCCCAAAAAGAACAATGGTCAGAAAGGGCAATGGTAAAACAAAACCCCAATTTGGTCAAGAACAATGGCCCCAAAAAGAACAATGGTCAGCAAGAACAAATTAAAAGAACAATGGTCGGCAAAAAACAATGGCCCAACAAGAACAAGGGTCACAAGAACAATGGCCCACAAAGAAAAATTTTTTTCCAGCAAGAACAATGGTCAGCAAACAATGGTCCAGAAAGAACAATGGCCCAAAAAGAACAATGGCCCAGAAAGGGAACTTGGTCCAGAAAGAACAATGGCCCACCCAAGAAACCAATGGTCAAAAAAAACAATGGCCCAGAAAGAACAATGGCCCAGAAAGAAAAATGGCCCCAAGAATAATGGTTCAGCAAGAACAATGGTCCCAAGAACAATGGCCCAGCAAAACAATGGTCAGAAAGAACAAGGGTCGGAAAAGAACAATGGTCCGGAAAAATTGGTCACCCAAAGAACAATGGCCCAAAAAAGAACAATGGCCCAAGAAAGAACAATGGTCAGCAAGAACTGGTCCAAGAACAATGGCCCAGCAAGAACATTGGCCCAGCAGAACAATGGCCCAACCCAAGAAAAATGGCCCAACAAAAAGGGGTTCCCAAGGGGCAATGGTCAGCAGAACAATGGTCAAAAGAACAATGGTCCCAAGAACAATGGTAAACAAAAACATTGGTCAGCAAGAAAAGGGTTTTAAGAAAGAACAATGGCCCAGAAAGAACATTGGCCCAGCAAGAACAATGGTCAGCAAAACAAGGGTTTCAGAAAGAACAATGGTCCAGAAAGAACTTTGGGTCCAAGAGAACAATGGTCAGCAAGAACAATGGCCCAGCAAGAACGGCCCCAGAAAGAACAATGGTTCCAAGAACAATGGTCAGCAAGAACAATGGTCCAGCAAGAACAATGGTTCAGAAAGAACAAGGGTTCCCACCCAAGAACAATGGCCCACAAGAACAATGGCCCAGCAAACATTGGTAGCAAGAACAATGGCCCAAAAAGAACAATGGCCCAGAAAGAACATTGGTCACAAGAACAATGGTAAACAGAACAATGGCCCAGAAAGGGAACAATGGCCCAGCAAGAACATTGGCCCAGCGAACAATGGTCAGAAAGAACAATGGTCAGCAAAACAATGGTGCAAGAAAAATTTTCCCGGCCAACAATGGTTCAGCAAGAACAATGGCCCAGCAAGAACAAGGGTTTCCCAGCGGGAACAATGGTTCAGCAAGAACATTGGCCCAGCAAAAACAATGGTTAAACGGGGCAATGGTCCAGCAAGAACAAGGGTTTCCCAAAGAACAATGGCCCAGAAAGAACAATGGTTCAGAAAGAACAATGGTTAAACCCCGAACTTTGGTCCAGCAAGAACAATGGTTCAGAAAGAACAATGGCCCAACCCGGGAAAACCCTGGTCCCCAAAAAACAATGGCCCAACAAGAACAATGGCCCGGGCAAGAACAATGGCCCAACAAAAAACAATGGCCCAGAAAGAACAATGGCCCAGCAAGAACAATGGTAAACGGAACTGGTCCAGGAGAAAAATTTTCCCAAACAGAACAATGGTCGAAAGGCAATGGTCGTTTGGAACAAGGGTTTAAAAAAGAACAATTTTAAAAACCCAGGAACTATGGTCCAGCAAAACAAAAATTAACAAGAAACAATGGTCGCAAGAACAATGGTCAAAGAACAATGGCCCAAAAAAGAACAATGGCCCAAGAAAGAATAATGGTTAAAGAAAGAACAATGGCCCAGCAAGAACAATGGTCGGGGAAACAATGGTCGCGAACAATGGTCAGAAAGAACAATGGTAAACCAAGAACAATGGCCCCAGCAAGAAAAATGGCCCAACAAAAACCCAATTTGGTCCAGAAACAATGGTCCAAAAAACAATGGCCCAGCAAGAACAAGGGTTTAGAAGAACATTGGTCCAGAAAGAAACAATGGCCCAAACAAGAAGAATGGCCCAGCAAAAAAGGGAATGGCCCCAGCAAGGCAATGGTCGCGGAACAATGGTCAGAAAGGAACAATGGCCCAAGCAAGAACAAGGGCCCAAAGGGAACATTGGTCCGGCAAAACAATGGTCCAGCAAGAACAATGGTCCAAAAAAAACATTGGTCAGCAAGAACAATGGCCCAAAAAGAACAAGGGTTTGGCAAAACAATGGTCAGAAAGAACATTGGTCCAGCGGGGCAATGGCCCAACAAAAACAATGGTCAGCAAGAACATTGGTCCAGCAAGAACAATGGTTCAGCAAAAACAATGGCCCAACAAGAACAATGGTCAGAAAGGGAACAAGGGTTTCCCAGCAAGAACAATGGTTCAGAAAGAACAATGGCCCAACAAGAACAATGGCCCAAACAAAAATTTTGGTCCATCGGAACAATGGTCAGCAAAACAATGGTCCGAAGGAACGTTTGGGGCCCAGCAAAAACAATGGCCCAGCGGGGCAATGGTCAGAAAGAACAATGGGTCAGCAAGAACATTGGCCCAGCAAGAACAATGGCCCAGCAAGAAACAATGGCCCAGCAAAACATTGGCCCAGCAAAAACCCATTGGCCCAGCAAGAACAATGGCCCAGCAAGAAAATGGTCCCCCAAGAACAATGGTCAGCAAGAACATTGGTAAACAAGAACAATGGCCCAGAAAGAACAAGGGCCCAGCAAGAACAATGGCCCAGAAAGAACATTCGCCAGCAGAACAATGGTACAAGAAAAATTTCCAAACAAAACAATGGTCAGCAAGAACAAGGGTTTTCATTGAAAAATGGTTCCCCAAAAAACAAGGGAGAAAGAACAAGGGTTTCCCAGAAAGAACAATGGTTCGAAAGAACATTGGCCCAGAAAAGAACAATTTTTCAGAAAGAAAAATGGCCCAGCGGGGCAATGGTTCAGGAAAAACAATAAGGTCGCAAGAACAATGGTTCCCCCAAGAACAATTTTCCCAGCAGAACGTGGCCCAGCAAGAACAATTTTCCCTTAAGAACAATGGCCCAGCAAGAAAAATTGTTAAACAAGAACAATGGCCCCGAAAACAATGGCCCAGAAAGAACAATGGCCCAACAAGAACAATGGTTCAGAAAGAACAATGGTCGCAAAACAAGGGTTTCCCGCAAAACAATGGTCCCAAGAACAATGGTTCGGCAGAACAAGGGGTCCAGAAAGAACAATGGTTTGAACCAATGGTCCAGCAAGAACATTGGCCCAGCAAAACAATGGTCAGAAAGAACAATGGCCCCAGAGAACAATGGCCCAACCAGAACTTTGGGTTCCGCAAGAAAATGGTAAACAAGAACAATGGCCCAGCAAGAACAATGGTTTTGGAAAGAACAAGGGCCCAAAAAACAATGGTTCAGAAAGAAAAATGGTTCAGCAAGAACAATGGTCCAGCAAAACTTGGTTCAGCAAGAACAATGGTTCAGCAAGAACATTGGTCCAAGGAACAATGGCCCAGAAAGAACAATGGCCCAGCAAAACAAGGGTCAGGAAGAACATTGGTAAACAAAACAATGGCCCAGCAAAGAACAATGGTAAACAAAAACAAGGGTTGGCAAAACATTGGCCCAAAAAGAACAATGGCCCAAAAAGAACAATGGCCCCAAAGAACAATGGTCCAGCAAAAACAATGGTTGCAAGAACAATGGTTCAGAAAGAACAATGGCCCAGCAAAAACAATGGAAAAAAGCAAACAAGGGTTTCAGCAAGAACATTGGTCCAGAAAAGAACAATGGTTCAGAAAAGAACAATGGTCAGCAAAACAATGGTTCAGCAAGAACAATGGTCCAGAAAGAACAATGGTTCCAGAACAATTTTTCGAAGAACATTGGCCCCAAAGAACAATGGTTCAGCAAAAAACAATGGTCGCAAGAACAATTGTTCGGAAAGAACAATGGCCCAGAAAAGAACTTTGGCCCAGAAAGAACAATGGCCCAGAAAGAACAATGGTTCAGAAAGGAAAAATGGCCCAGCAAGCACGGTGGTTAGCAAAACAATGGCCCAGCAAGAACGGTCAGAAAGAACAATGGTCCAGAGAACAATGGCCCAGCAAGAACAATGGCCCGAAGAACTTTGGCCCGAAAGGAACAATGGTCGAAAAGAACAATGGCCCAGCAAGAACAAGGGTTTTCAGCAAGAACAATGGTCAAAAGAAAAATTTTCCCAGAAAGAACAATGGTTTAAACAAGAACAATGGCCCAAGAAAAATTTGGTTCAGCAAAACTGGTTCAGAAAGGGAACATTATTTAAAAAGAACAATTTTCCCACAAGAACAATGGCCCAAAAAGAACAATTGTTCCAAGAACAATGGTCAGCAGAAAATGGTCAGCAAGAACAATGGTCCAAAGAACAAGGGTTTCAGCAAGAACAATGGTCCAGCAAGAACAATGGTTCAGGAACAATGGTCAGAAAGAACTTTGGCCCAGAAAGAACAATGGTTCAGAAAGAACAATGGCCCAGCAAAAACAATGGTCCGCAAGAACAAGGGTTCCCAAGAAAAATGGTTCCAGAACAAGGTAGCGGGGAACTGGCCCAGCAAGAACTTTGGGTCCAAAAAACAATGGTCAGAAAGAACAATGGTCAAAAAAGAACATTGGCCCAAAGAACAATGGCCCAGCAAGAACAATGGTAAAGCAAAAACAATGGAAAAACAGAACATTGGCCCCAAAGAACAATGGTCCGCAAGAACAATGGTCAAAAAGAACTTTGGCCCAAAAAGAACATTGGCCCAGCAAGAACAATGGTCCAGCAAAACAATGGTCCAAAAGAAAAATGGTCCACCAAAGAACATTGGCCCAACAAAAAATGGTAGCAAGAACAATGGTCCAGCAAAAACAAGGGTTAGCAAAACATTGGTCCCAAAAACAATGGTCCAGAAAGAACAATGGTCAGAAAGGAACTGGTCCAGCAGAACAATGGTTCAGAAAGAACAATGGTTCAGAAAGAACAATGGCCCAAAAAAAATTTTGGCCAGAAGAAAAATTTTCCCGGAAACTTTGGGTTTAGCAAGAAAAGGGTTTCCCAGAAAGAACAATGGCCCAGCAAAAACAATGGTTCAGCAGAACAATGGCCCAGAAAGAACAATGGTTCAGCAAAACAATGGTTCCTTAAGAACATTGGCCCAGCAAAAACAATGGTTCACCCGGGGCTGGCCCCAACAAGAACAATGGTCAGCAAGAACAATGGTCCCAAAAGAACAATGGTCAACAAAAACAATGGTCCAAAAAGAACAATGGCCCAGCAAGAACAATGGTCAACAAGAACAATGGTGAAAGAACAAGGGCCCAGCGGAAAAATTTTTCCCAGCGGAAAAATTGGCCCCAGCAAAAACAAGGGTTTCAAAAGAACAATGGTCAAAAAGAACTTTTCCCACCCCAGAACTATGGCCCAGAAAAAGAACAATGGTCAACAAGAACAATGGTCATTAAAAACAATAGTCCAGAAAGAACAATGGTCCAAAAAAGAACAATGGCCCAGAAAGGGAATAATTTTCCCAAAAGAACAATGGCCCAGCAAGAACAATGGCCCAGCAAGAACAATGGTCACGGGCTGGTCGCAAGAACAATGGCCCAGCAAAACAATGGCCCAGAAGAACAATGGTCAGCAAGAACAATGGCCCAGCAAGAACAATGGTCACAAGAACAATGGTCAGCAGAACAATGGTCCAAGAACTTGGTCCAGAAAAGAACAATGGTCAGAAAGAAGAATGGCCCAGCAAAAAAGAATGGTCAGAAAGAACAATGGTCAGCAAGAACAATGGTCCAAGAACAATGGTCAGCAAGAACAAGGGTTTAAGAAAATTGGTCAGCAAAACAATGGCCCACAAGAACAATGGTCACAAGAACTTGGTCAGAAAGGCGGGGCCCCAGAAAGGGGAACAATGGTACAAAAAACAATGGCCCAGCAAGAACATTTTTCCCAGCAAAAAACAATGGTCCAGCAAGAACAATGGTCCAGAAAGAACATTGGTCCAGAAAAGAACAATGGTTCAGCAGAACAATGGTCAGAAAGAACAATGGCCCAGAAAGAACAATGGTTAAAGCAAGAACAATGGTTCACAAGAACAATGGTCAGCAGAACAATGGCCCAGCAAAACATTGGCCCAGCAAAAACAATGGTCCCAAAGGAACAATGGTCAGCAAGAACTTGGCCCAGAAAGAACAATGGTCAGCAAAAACAATGGTCAGCAAGAACAATGGCCCAGCAGAACATTGGCCCAGCAAGAACAATGGTCAGCAAGAACAATGGTCAGCAAGAACATTGGCCCAAACCAAAAAATTTTGGTCCAGAAAGAACAAGGGTTCCCCCAAGAACAAGGGTCAGCAAACAATGGTCCGGCAAGAACATTGGCCCAGCAAAAACAATGGTCAGCAAGAACAATGGCCCAGAAAAGAACAATGGCCCAGAAAGAACATTGGCCCAGCAAGAACAATGGCCCAAAAGGTTTAATGGCCCAAAAAGAACAATGGCCCAACAAGAACAATGGTTCAGAAAGAAAAATGGTTCCAAGAACAATCCCCAAACAAAAACAATGGTTCAGGGAACAATGGTTCAGCAGGAACATTGGTCCAGCAAAACAATTTTCCCAAAGAACAATGGTCAAAAAACGGGGTTTCAAAGAACAATGGCCCAGAAAGGCAATGGTTCAGCAAGAACAATGGTTCCCCCCAAAGAACATTGGTCAGAAAAGAACAATTTTCCCAAAGGGGAACAATGGTCCAAAGAAAATTGTTCGAAAAACAATGCCCACAAAAACAAGGGCCCAGAAAGGGGAACAATGGCCCACAAGAAAAATGGTTAAACAAACAATTTCCACAAGAACAATGGTTCAAAACCCAATTGCCCAGCAAAACAATGGTTCAGCAAAACAATGGCCCAGAAAAGAACAATGGCCCGGAAAGAAAAAGGGTTTTGGCAAAACAATGGTTCAGAAAAGAAAAATGGTCGGCAAACAAGGGCCCAACGGGGAACAATGGTCAGCAAGACAATGGCCCAAAAAGGGAACATTGGCCCAGAAAGAACAATGGCCCGGAAAGAACAATGGCCCGGCAAAAACCATTGGCCCAAGAAAGGAACAATGGTAAAGGAGAACAATGGTCAAAGAGCTTTGGGTTAGCAAAACAAAATTTGGCCAAGAACAATGGTCCAGAAAGAACAATGGTCGGCAAAGGCCAAAACACTTCTCAAAATTCTTTAAACCCTTCCAGCTAAAGTATTGTAACTTTTATTCTTCAACTTTTATTAAAGTAAAAAATATTTTGAATTGGGTTTGAGAACATTTAAAAAGGGGTAAATCTAAAATTTTAACTTTGATTTTAAACCCCAAATTTCCTAAAATTTGGGCTCCTCGCCAGGGTTTTAAACCCCCCACCCGTTCCCCCGGTTTTTATTTGCAATCGTTTTAAACGTTTTTGTGGGTCAATCCCCACTAAAAGACATATTAAACTGGCAGATGTGCCCCAAATGGTTTCCCCCGGTTGAATATTTGAACCCCCAATAAGAAAAGGCATTTAAGGTTTCATTCTCTTGAA
Organism: Cherax quadricarinatus; assembly: GCF_038502225.1. Classification (NCBI taxonomy): domain Eukaryota; kingdom Metazoa; phylum Arthropoda; class Malacostraca; order Decapoda; family Parastacidae; genus Cherax; species Cherax quadricarinatus. The sequence continues at coordinate 65,854,629 of NC_091292.1, forward strand.
AAGTATTGGAATGGGTTATGTAACAGGGGATCCTCCCCCTTTCCATGAAAATGGATCCATCAACTTTTTTTGTCAGGTCACCGCATGGAAAAAGGCCCAGACCAGGACCTTTGATTGATAAAAAGGGTTTATCAGAAAACAGGACCAAATTTTTCCGGCCCTTGGGTCAAAAAATTTAAAAAAATAAAACCCACACCCGGGGGTTTTTGGTCAACTAAGGGGGCCTTCCCTGGCTTCCAGTCCCCCCCGCAAAAATTATACCCTTAGTTATAACCATATATATCACCCAACCCCTGGCAAAATGAATGGCAGGGGAACCCTGTGTTAGAAAAATAAATCAGATCGGTAAAAGGATGAAAAAAATTTGAAACTTTAAAGGGAAAAAAATAAATCTGGCATCCATTTATAGGTGTTCCTGCGATATTTTAAAATTTTGGGAAAAAGGGTTTAAAAAAAACAAAAAGTTGATTAATAAGTCATTGGGAAAATATTTGGGTTCATTTTGGAAATGTTTCCCAGCCAGTTTCTTCAGCCCAATGCAGAACACTGGAAAAATGAAAAGTAGCTTGAGGTAATCAGTCTGAGGCCCGTTTCCTAAAAATCTTCTGCTTTTTTTCTGCGTTGTCTGAAAAAACCACTTTTAAAAAAATTTTCCCCAGACAAAGATACCCAAATGTTACAAAATTACCATATATCGATACCTCAATTTGGGGCCCCACAACATAGTTCTTCTTTCTCCCGGTACTCTCCCGACCCCGTCTTTTCCAGATGGAGACCTGACCTTGGCTCCCCCGTCTTGGGAAATGTTTAGGGCCCATGCTGCCATGGGGGGAAAGGTACAAAATACCTCCCCCATCTTCTGGGACCAACCCTTCCCCAAACCCCAGCCCCAAAGGGGCTTTGGGGGAAGCTGGGGTTTCCCGGGCCCATCTTCCCCTCTTGGGGTGGTGGAAATGGTGTGTTTTCAACTAAAATAATCGCACTCTGTCTGTGAGCAAAATTATTTTGGGGAAAAGGGAAAAATAATTTTTCTTTATGTTTTAAAACAGAATATTGGGAAACCTTTTATCTTCGATTCCCAAGTCAAATAACTACCTGGTCCAAAACCTTAATAAAAAAAACTGGGTTTATGGATTTTTTTTTAACAAGGATCATTAAGCGTATTTACATGTTTTTCTTTAAATATTTTTTTTCCTAAAAAAGGGAAAAAAAATAGACTTGCAGTGTATATCCCTCCTAGGAATATACCTTTCGATGTTTACATCCAAAAAAGATATTCTCTCTGGGGATATATATGGGAAAGGGGATAAATGTAATTCCCCAGGGTGTTTGGTATATTTCATAGAGGGTATAAAACCCCTAAATTTTATTCGGGGATAAAATTGGACATTTTTTTATCCATTGGCTCTTTTTAAAACAATGAAAATATGGGAAAACTGAAAAATATTACAGACGTTTGAGAAAACAAATAACCCCCATAAAAGGGAAAAATTACGATGACGTTTCGGTTCGCGGAAACCGCAAAATCACACTAACCAAAAAGTGGAGGGGGGACGGCTATATAGGCGGGGAAAAGGTTTATGGTGGGAGCGGGGGAGTAGTAGTACCAAAAAATTATGGGAAAAACCGACATGATGAAATTAAACACATGCGCCCCTTTGGGCATCCCCCATCTAACGTTTCGCCATCCAGCCAGCACTGGCTGGATGGGCCCTTTAACTAAAAAACAACCAGACGCCGCACATGTGTCTTAATTTCATCAGTAGTTGTAGTAGTAGTAGTAGTAGAGGTAGTAGTAGTGGTAGTGGTAGAAATGGGAAAAAAGGAGGACAAGGATAAATACAAAGGAAGGGGGCACTGCAAAAAGAGCTGGAAATGCCCCCCTGAGGAGAAAAAAAAGCGCACCCGAGGTTTCAGGTTTTTGTTTTATCTTCCAGTCACGGTATTTTGCCTTTTTTTTTATTTGAAATGAGGGGCAAGGGGAATCAGTCCTTCAACCTAGGAACGGAGTAGACCCTTTGTCTTCAAGACTTAATTTCTCCCTCACGGGTTTTAGGCTGAAACCCACTGCCCCTCCTCTTCAACTTTTTCTTTTATATATTTCTTATCTTCCCGATCAAGTCCTTGTCTTTTGTATATATTTCTTCCCGTCTTCAGATCAAGTCCTTGTAATGTATTAATAAAAACCCTGGACGACAGAAAAGTCTAAGAAATAAACTACCCCCGATGTCCTTCCCAATTCATCTTCTCTGGGATGGTTTCGGGGGTCAACGCCCCCCGCCCAATCCGATCAGGCCTCCCCCGGGGGAAGGACTGATCTACCCGGTTGATATTTGCTGGCCGCACGTAAACCGACGAAACCCCAGCCCGGGTTTGGGCGGGGACTGACTTTAGGTGATTGTCCAGCGCCTTCTTGAAGGCAACCAAAAGGGGAGCGGGTTTAGCAGTCTTGGGCCTCCCGACACTTATTTGTGTTGTCTCTTAGCGTCACGTGCAGCTTCCCGCCCCTGGGGGGATGGCCCCTCCCCTGTTTTCATAAAGGGTTTTCCCTAGGCATATTTGGGGCTAGTCCCTTTAAGTTTTCAAAATTAAATTTTGATATATCTTTCTCTCCTGCATTCCAAGAATCAGGGCTTTTAAACCCTCCCCTAATTAGATGCTTTGTCATTATACCTCCGTGAAAATTCTCTGTTTTATTATCAAGGTTTCCCCAATTTTGCCAGCCTTGAAAAGGGGGTGTTAGTGTCAGCAAATTTCCCGCCTAAAAGAACAAAGGGTCTGGTGACTCACATTGGAAGGCCTGTCTTCCCGAAACACATTTCTCTTTCCAAAAAAATTTTCCCAAAATTACCTTTAAAATTTTTCCCTAAATTTTTCTATAAAAAAAATCTTTACATTAAACTCTCCCCAAGGAATGTTTTGCAATTTTTTTTGTTTTTAAAATTTACAAGCTAACCAACAAAATATCCGATGGAATGGGTTTTATCTTACAGTTTTATGAGCATAATTTAATTTTTTTTATAAGATTTTTTAATTCTTTTTTGGATGGTAATGCAAAAAATTTTTTGCCGTTAAATTACAAACGTATTTCACGGGTTTTTATTTTGGATTGGGTTTAAAAAAAAATCATTAACATAGGGGTCCCCACTAATATGTGAAGTGATTCATGTTTTTTGAGTCTGGCATAAATAAATTTGTTTCGCATTAATGTTTCTCATTTTATACCGTCTGACAATCCGAAGTTATTTGCGGGCATTGACGGAAGTGATGGGAAATCTTGTGTAGGACTCCCGTTAACGGTGCCTTTGGCGGGGGTCTTATTTTAAATAAACCCCGGACAGCTCCTTGGTAACGTCCGGGTACCCTATATAACATGGAGGTTCGATACCCATCTAGTAGTAATTGTGTATGTGTGTGTGTCTTTGTGTGTTTTTGTGTGTGTGTGGGTTTTGTGTGTGTATTTTTGTTGTGTGTGTGTTTGGGGTGTGTGTGTGTGTGTGTGTGTGTGTGTGTGTGTGTGTGTGTGTGTACCGTAGGCTTTATCACCCTGTTAAAACTATTTTGGATCCCGCCTCCACTCCTTCCCCAAACTATTCCACTTTAAAAACTCTGTGGGTGGAAAAATACTTCTAACATCCCCGGATTCATCTGTTTTTAACTTCCCCTTTTTCCCCCTTTTCCTTTAATCAAGGGGCATCTGTCTTTTCCCCCCTTGTCAATTTTCCCCTCAGTATTTTGTTTTCGTTATCATGTTTTTTCTCTCCCTTTTCCTCCAGTGTCTGGTTGATTTCCTTAACCTCTCCTCTGGGACATACCTCTTAGCTCTAGGTTTGTCTTGTTTCCAAAAATTTTCACTTTCTCTAGTTTCTTTTTACTTGGCTAGGTGTGGGGTTTCCCAAAAAGGTGGGATGCTCCCAAAATGGGCCCCCAAAACCCTCACGGGGTACCCGGTCCGAAAAATTCCCTTTTTAAGATGTGGAATGCTGTTCTGAGGTTTTCTGAGGGGCCCAAAGCTGCAGCCCTTGTTTTGGGTTTTTGGCATGGGGATGTGCCTGGTTCTATACTCACCTCAAAATCTTTTTTTTGAGGGGAAAAATTTTTAGTCTCTGGCCCCCCAGACTGTACTCGTTTTGCGGTCTTCTTTGGCCCCTTCCCCCAAACTTATGACAGCCTTGGTGGGGTTGAACTCCAGGGGAATTGCTGGGCCCCGGGCGCAGCCCTGTCCAGATTTTTTGTAGTTCTTGGTCTTTAATCGAAGAAATTTTTCCTCTTCCCGGCGCCTTTTGGGCCCGGACGGCCCTGTGGGCCCCGCTGGTCCCCAGGTGCCCCCCTGACACCTCGCCCGTACCGCGACTCGCTGCCTTTTTCCCGACCGTATTCCCCGATCCCTTGTTTTCCTTCCCTGTGTCCCTGCTTGGGCCTCCAGTTTTTGCACCAAATTTTTTGTGTGGAACTTGTCAAACCCTTTTTTTGCAGTGTGTGTTTTTGGTGTGTGTATTTTCATGCTGCTTGCGTTCGTGCGGGGTGCGTGCGTCGTGCGGGGTGCGTACGTAGTGTGTGTGGGTTTTTTGTACGGGACAGTACAGTACATTTTCAAAAATACTCTTTGGGGATAATGTATAATATGCACAAATGTATGGTAAAGTACCTAGAATTTGCATAAATATTTTAAATGCTAATAAAATCCTTTAAAAAACTTTTTTTTTAAGTTTTCTTTTTCCCAACAAAAGGGTTTACCAGGGGATATTTCAGGACCTTTAAAAGGAAGCAAAAACCAAAACAAAAACAAACCCCAAGCTAGCCTGGGCCCCAATTAAAACTAAGCAACCAGCCCAGCCCGGGCCCGTCTTAATTAACCTAACATGGGTTTAAAATTGGCCCAACCTTGGGCCCGTTTGGTAAAAATTTATGGTAACCACACGTTTGCAATAGTCAAAACAACTACTTATAACCAAAAAAGTTCCAACCCCTCACTGTGTGTGCGTGTGTGTGTGTGTGTGTGTGTGTGTGTGTGTGGTTTGTGTGTCCCCCCTGGTTTTTACTCACCCAGTTGAGGTTGCGGGGTCGGGGTCGGGGCTCCTGGCCCCCCTCTTCACGTCGCTACTAAAGGGCACTCTCCCCGGGCCGTGGGCTTTTTCAGCCCCCCTGCTTAAAGCTATGTATGGGTCCTGCCTCCACTACATCGCCCCCCAGCTATTCCACTTACCCGGGTACTCTTTGGCTGAAGGGAAAAAACCCTCATCCCCGGATTCATCTGTGTCTTTGGCTTAGCTGTGTCCCCCTTTTTCTTTTTTCCCAAAAACTGGAACATCCTGTCTTTTCCACCCTTTTAAATTCCCCTCAATTTTTTTGTTTTCGTTATTGTCCCCCCTATCTCTCCTGTCCTCCAGTGTCTCCCGGTTGATTTCCCTTAACCCCCTCCTCATCAGGACATCCTCTTAGCTCTGGGACTAGTCTTGTTGCAAACCTTTTTCACTTTCTCTAGTTTTCTTTACGTGCTTGGCCAGGTGGTGGGGTTTCCCAAAAAGGTGCCCAAAACTCCCAAAATGGGCCCCAACTTTTCAGGGGTACAAGGGGGCCCGAACGATTCCTTATTAAGATGTCGGGAAAGTTTCTGAGGTTTTTCTGGCGCCCTTGCCCCAGCAGTTATTTGGTTGATGTGCGCTTGGAATGTGCCCCCCCTTTTTATACTCACCCCAAAAATCTTTTCCTTGGTGAGGTTTGTAGTCTCCCACCCCCCAGACTGTACTCCGTCTGCGGCCTTCTTTTGGCCCCTTTCCCCAAACTTCATGACTTTGCACTTGGGGGGGATTGAACTCCAAGGGCCAATTGCTGGACCAGGTCTCCCCGCCTGTCCAGATCCCTTTGTAGTTCTGCCCGGTCTTTGATCAGGGGTATTCTTCTCATCAACTTCACGTCATCTGCAAACAGGGGCCCTCAAGTCTATTCCCCCCGTCATGTCGTTCACAAATACCGGGCCCCTGGTCCTGGGCCCCCCCCCTGCAGGACCCCCTTTTTCCCAAGGGGCCCCCTCGACACCTCCCACATTCCATGACTCCTTTTTTTGTCTTCCAGCAAGTATTCCCCGATCCATTGTGTTCCCCTTCCCCTTTTTCCCCGCTTTTCCTCCCGTTTTTTCCCCAAACTCTTGTGGGGGAAATGTGTCAAACCCTACTTGCAGTCCCAAAAAAATGCAAAACCACCCCCCCCTCTCTCTCTTGTCTTCCTGTCACCATGTCATTTGAACTCCCGTAGGTTTGTGACACCCCGGATTTTCCCCTCCCCGGGAAAACCCTCTTTGGGTGCTGTTGATGAGATCATTCCTTTCTAGGTGTTCCCCACTCTTCTCCTGATAATCTTCTCCATGATTTTGCATACTATACATGTAGTGACCTTTTGGGCTGTAGTTTAACCTTCATGTCTGTCTCCTTTTTTTAAAAATTTGGGGCTACATTTGCTGTCTTCCAAAACCTCAGGCAATCTCCCCGTTTCGATAGATGTATTGAATATTGTTGTTAGGGGTTTCATAAAAAACCCCCCTCCCTCTTAATACCATGGGGAAAATTTATTGTGCCTTTGAAAGGGATCAAACTCACTCCGGCCTCTTCACTTCTTCCCCCAGTTTGTGTGCACTGTGTCCCCGCATTTGGGGGGTGTGCCCCCCCTCCGTCTTTCTGGAGTCCCTTTCTCCTCCCGTGAACACTTCTTTTAATCTCTTGTTGAGTTCTTCACATACTTCACGGTCATTTCCTGTTGTCTCTCCCCCTTCCTTCCCCTTTGCCTGTGTGTTTTTTGTGTGTGTGTGTGTGTGTGTGTGTGTGTGTGGTGGTGTGTGTGGGTGTGGGTGTGGGTGTGTGTGGGTGTGTGTGTGTGTGTGTGTGTGTGTGTGTGTGTGTGTGTGTGTGTGTGTTGTGTGTGTGTGTGTGTGTGTGTGTGTGTAGAAAAAAAATAAGAATTGGTTTTTTTCAACAATGTTGAAAAGTCAACATCACTCTTTTCAAAACTCTTTTAGGAAAAACAAATTTCTGAATCACATGTTTTATTGGAAAATGTATATAAAAAAAATTTTTACAATATAACCCCCAAACTGGAAATCAAATGTATCTGGATCTGACACGATTACTACTTAATCAATTATAAACTTGTAAGTCCCAAAAATATTTTGTTCTACTCCCCATTGGATTTTTTCAATGTTTTTTTTTTTAAAATAAAAAATTTTCGTGGAATATAGGATATAGGGGATGGTAGGAGACAACAATATTCAAACAGCTCCCGGGGGGGAAAACCGGAAGGGTTTTTTTTGAAGTAAGTTTATTCTTTTCTCTGAGGGTGTGGGGGCCCCCCACAGTTGCAAGGGGGTACCTCCCCCCCATATGTATGGGTGGGTTTTGACACCAACCGAGGCCAGCAAGTGATGGGCACGAACTGCGCCATTCTGAAAACTTCCCCTTTACTCCTTCAGTTTTCCGCCTTTTCAACTTTCATAGCTCCGTGACGCACTTAAAAGTGTGAAGTCTTGAGCTAAAAATTTCCAACCCCCTGTGGCTTGTTTCCTTTTTTAAAATATAAAAAAATATATATAAATATATATATATATATATATATATATATATATATATATATATATATATATATATATATATATATATGTCCCAGGTAGTAGGTTGGGGGCAACAACCACCCAGGAGAGTAAATCCTTTAAGTGAGTGTAAAAAACAAAGCCTGTAATTGTTTTAAAGATGGGGAAGGTTGCCAAATGTCTTTTGTCTGTCTCATAAACCCTGCAAAATTTCAGGTATGTCTTGCCCCACTTCTACTTACATTCGTCACACACAAAATTTCCCAAACCCTATATACGCACCCCTCTGGTTTTCTGCTATTTTTTTTTCTAGTTCTTGTTCTTGTTTATTTCCTCTTATCTCCCTGGGGGAAATGGAACAAAAATTCTTCCTCCGTAAGCCATGTGTGTCTGAGGCGACTAAAATGCCGGAAGCAAAAGGGGGTGTAACCTCTTCTCCTGTATATATTACTAAAGTAAAAAGGGGAAACTTTTGTTTTTCTTTTTTGGGGCCCCCCCCCCCGGGGGGATCGGCCGGTGTTGAAAGAAAATTTTATTTATTTTTTTATCACACTGGCCGATTCCCCGAGCAGATGGGAAAAAAAACTTTAATCATTCACTCCATCCTTTTCTTGCCAGAAGGGTTTCTTTACACTACAGTTTTTAAGCTGCAACATTTAAAACCCCCCCTTCCAGGTGCAGGCACTGTCTTCCCATCTCAGGACTCAAATCCCCGGGCCCGCCCGTTTCCTGAAACCCCTTTTATAAATGTTACTTTTTCTCACACTCCAACAGCACGTCAAGTGGAAAAAACCCTTTGTCTCCAATTTTACTCCTATCAAACACGCTCCGCATCCTGCTGGAAGTCCGGGGCCCCCCGCACACAAAACCTCCTTTACCCCTCTCTCCCCGCCTTTTTTCCCAGGCCGACTCCCACCCCCCCTTCCTTCCCTACAGACTGATACACTCTTGGGGGTCATTCTTTTCCTCCCTTCTCTCCCCTTTTCCGAACCCCTCAACAACCCTTCCTCCCGCCCTCTGGACAACAGTTTTTAAGTAATCCCCCCTCCTCCTAACTTCCCAAAATCAATTCTCTGCATTATATTTCCCCCCACATTGCCCCCCCAGACATTTACATTTTCCACTGCCTCCCGCCTTCTCTTCCCCCTGCAACATTCATCCCCCCCACACCCATATAAGACGTTGGTAAAAATAAACTCTCATACATTCCCCTCTTTTCCCCCAAAGGGCAAAGTTCTTTGTCTCCCCAGACTCCCAAGTGGGACCACTCCTCTCTTTACCTCATCAATTCTTTATTCCCCCATCTTTTAAGACCCATCCCTTTTACACGTCCCCTCCCAAAAATCTGAATACATTCACCTCCCCCCATACTCTCTCCCTCAATCTGATATTCAAACTTTCATCCCCAATCTTTTTTCTAACCCCAATAACCTTACTCTTTCCTTATTCACCTTTTTTTTCTTCTTTTGCCCCCTACCTTAAACCCCCCAATTTTTCTGGGTTCTCTTAAAAATTTTCCCCAAAATACAGTGTCATCAGCAAAAAAAACTGTGACAACTCCCTTTGTGTGTGATTCTTTATCTTTTTTAAATCCCCTCTTGTCAAGACCCCCGCATTTACTTCTCTTCAAAAAATTTTAAATTTTAAACAACCCCGGGGACATCACACATCCCTTTTCCCAAGGTTTCTTTTATTTGGGGAAAAAATTTCCCCCTTTCCTACAACCCCTAAAGAGCCTCCTTTTTCCCCCTTAAAAATCTTCCCCTCTTTCCAAGTTTCCACCTCCTACCAACCCCTTTAACATCTTTTCCCCTTTTTATCACCCCCTCTTTTCCCCTTTTCCCAAAACCATAAATGCCACAAAGACCTCTTTAGCCTTATCTAAATACTGTTCATATATGTTTCACTGTTCCCCGGTCCACACACCCCCCCAAACCCTTTTCCCAAACCTCCCCTTTTTCATCTGTTTTTCCTATTTCTCCGTCTTACTCTTAATTCTTTCAATAATAACTCCCACCTTCAAAATTTACCAGGTATACTCCCGACTTATCCCCTATAATTTTTTCACTCTCTTTTATCCCCTTTTTCCTTTATACAAAGGGCTATGCATGCTCTCTGCCAATCCTAGGTACCTTTCCCTTTTATACATTTTAAAAAAATTACCAAACTCTAAAACTATATCCCCCCTGCTTTTTTTCTATATTTATCCCCTCAATCCCGGGTGCCTTACCCCCCTTTTATTTTACCTACTGCCTCCAAACTCCCCCCCCTTCACAACTGGCTCTTCCCCCCTCCTACAAGATGTTTTTTCCCCCTTGTCCCATACACAAATCACAGCTTCCCTATCTTCATCAACATTTAATAATTCCTCAAAAAAATTCCCTCCAATCTTCCCAATACCTCCCAACTCTCCCTTTAAAAACTCCCTCTCCTATTTTTAAGCCCAAAACCATTTTTTTTCTGGGGTTTCTTAACTTGTTTCTCACTCCCAAAAAATTTTTTTTATTTTTTAACAAAATTTGTTGATAACATCCCCCCAATCTCTCATTTCTCTCTTTTTTCATTTTCTTCACCCTCCCTTAACCCCTTTTCTTTTTCTCCATATACTCTTCCCCCCTTGCATCCCTTTTACTTTTAAAAAATTCTCATATGCCCAACTTTTTCCCTTTCTACTCTCTTTACATCATCATTCCAAATCCTTTCCCCTTCCCCCCCACCCACTTTCCTGTAACCCAAAAATTCCCCTTTAACACTCTAACACTACATTTTTTTTTAACCCTACCTCTTCGACCCCCTTGCCTTTCTCATTTTATCTATCCTCCAATAGCTGTTTATATCTTACCCCCAACTGCCTCCTCTTTTAGTTTTTTAAAACCCCTCTCTCTTCCCCGATGCTTCTATTTCTCCTTTTCCCCTCTACCTTTTTTTTCTCAGTGTAGCTACAACTAGAAAGTGATCTGATATATCTGTGGCCCCCCTATAAAACACGTACATCACAAGTCTATCAACCGTCTTTTATCTACCAATAAAATAATCCAACAAACTACTGTCATTTCGCCCTACATCATATCTTGTATACTTATTTATCCTCTTTTTTTTAAAAAAATTTTTTACCTTAACTAAAAAACCTTTCTATACAAGTTCAATCAAAAGGGTCCCATTATCATTTAAACCCGGCACACCCAAAATTACCTACCACACCCTCTCTAAAAGTTTCTCCCCTTTGGATTAAGGGCCCCACAATTACCCCTCACTTGGTTCAAAAGGGTCCTATACATTCCCTTAACATCTCCCCAAAAACTCTCTCTCTCCTCTGCATTCCTCTCTTCTCCAGGTGCCCCCTTATTATGACCCCCTTCCGCATCAACCTTTCTTTTAAACCCATAATTCTTGAATTTAAAATTCTTTTTCTCTTTTTTCCTTCCCCCTAACTGATCATTTTTCATTACTGCTACCCTTCCTTTGCTCCCCAAAATCTCTCAGATCTCCCGATTTAATCCCATTTATTTCCCCCCCCCTGAAACTCTCCTCCCCCCTTTAGCTTTTTTCCTTGGGCCAGGACAAAAACTTCTTTTCATTCCTTAAAACAGCAATCATCTGTTTCTTATCATCCCACTTTTCATCCACCCCATTTAACATCCCCGTTTTATAAAATTTTTTTTCTTCTCTTTTTAGTAAATTTCTACGGGGGGGGGTTCTGGCCCATTGCTCCCCCGGGATTTCCCGCCGCCTCATACGACACCCTGGCACAGGAAAGATTCTTTTCCACTTCCCCATGGACAATTTAAAAAAAAAAAGAAAAACAAGAGCTATTTAGAAAAAAGGGGAAAAAAAACCCAATGTATGTTTTATATATATGCATGTCGTGTCTGTGACGTGTGACCAAAGTGTAAGTGGGTAGCAAGATATCCCTGTTTTCTGGGGTGTTTTTTTGAGACAGAAAAAGCCAGCAATCCTACCAAAATGCAAAACAATTTTCGGGGTTTTTTTTCACGGGCATCTGGGGGGGGTAGTACTTCCCTGGGTGGTTGCTGTCTAAACCTACATAAATATATATATATATATATATATATATATATATATATATATAAAATATATATTATATATATTCTCTCTCTTCTAATTTTCTCCTATTCAAAATAGTCCCCGGGCTTGAGTCCCGGAAATGGGAAAATACAATGCCTGCACTTTAAAGGGTGGTTTTTGGGGTATTTTGAGTTTTTGGGGGGATATGTTTGTATCTTTATACGTATATGCTTCCCAAAAAGTTGTATTCTGAGCACCTCTGCAAAAACAGTGATAATTGTGAGTGTGGTGAAAGTGTTGAATGATGAAAGTATTTTTTTAAGGGTTTTCTTTCTTTTTTGGGGCACCCCCGCCTCGGGGGAGACGACCAAAATTGTTAAAAATATATATATATATATATATATATATATATATATATATATATAAAAATATATATATATATAAATATTTTAATTTTTATATATTTTTTTTCTCAATTCTTTTTTATATATATATATATATTTTTTAAAATATATAATTTTTTTATATAATTTAAAATATAATTTTTTAATCTTCCCAAAAGAAAAATAATTTAAAATTTCCAAAACCTTTTTTAATTTTTTTCCCCTTATCAAAAGGGAAAAATGAAAATAAGAAAACATAAAAATGATGTAAAACTTTGGCTTACAAAAACCCTCACTTAAAGTAGAATTTTTTCTCCACTGTTGTATGGATTGTCAACAGAAAGAAATTTTTCATCACGGTTTTTTTTAATCTCACAAATTCTATTGATTTTTTTAAAAGGTTTTAAATTTAAAAAAAGGATTTGTAGTCATATCGCAATCTATTATTTAAATTTTGTCAAAGAAATTTGATGATTTCAAGTTTCTTGGTCTTTTTAAAAATTTAAAGGGGTAGTTAAAATATATAACATGAATAAAAGGCATTAGACTCTCGCCCGGGTTTTGATAATTTTTAATAATAATAATATAAAATAATAATAATAATAATAATAATAATAATAATAATAATAATAATAATAATAATAATAATAATAATATTTTTATTTACTCAAGTTCATGTACAAGGTTTTATAGTCTAAACGACATCAATGACACTCTTGGGGGGATTTCCAGCAAATTAGGTCGTTTTCCCAGGATGCGACCCAAAACCCGTCGAAAAACCCCCGGTACCCATTTTACTGATGGGGGAACGTAGACAACAGGGTAAGAAACACCCTTGTTTCTATCCCGGTTGGGGCTCAATTTTAAAACCCTCGCCGTGTGAAGGAGAACTTACCACCTGGCCCTATGGGTTTTGTTGTTGTTTTTAGTTCCCAAAACTTTTCCATCTTTAAAAAATAAAAATTATTGAATTTTTTGTAGATAATCATATAAAACCCTGTCTTTTTGTCCCTTTTTCTCAAAATAAAGATTATTGCATTTTGATGTATCTTATGAAGGGCCATCACTGCCCCAACATCTGTGCGGGGATATTATAGAAAACCATCACTGCGGCACCAACATACTTTTTGCAGTGTATCTTATAAAACCCACCATCACTGCGGCACCAACATACTTTGTGCAGTGTATCTTATAAAACCCACCATCCTGCGGGACAACTTTGTGCGGGGGTTTTTATAAAAACCCACCATCACTGGGCCCAGCATACTTTTTTTGCGGGGTATCTTATAAAGCCGACCATCACTGCGGCACCAGCATCCTTTTTTGGTGCCTTTTAAACCGACCATCCGCAAACACCAACATACTTTTTGCGGGGTATCCCATAAAACCGACCATCACTGAGTCACCAACATCCTTTTTGCAATCTTCTCCTAAAGCCGACCATCACTGGGACCCAAAATACTTTGTGCGGGGTATCTTATAAAAAACCCACCATCACTGGGTCACCAACTCTTTTTGCAGTGTATCTTATAAAACCAACCATCACTGGGGTCACCCATACTTTGTGCAGTGTATCTTTAAACCGACCATCCCTTTAAATCACCAACATACTTTGTGCGGGGTTCTTATAAAACCGAAAACCCTCCCCTGGGCCCAACATACTTTTTTGCAGGTGTATCTTTTTAAAAAAAAAATCACTGGGGTCCCCAAAAGCTTTTTGCAGTGTATCTTATAAAAAAAGACCATCCAGTCCCAACATACTTTGTGCAGTGTATCTTATAAACCAAAACCCTCACTGGGGCACCAACATACTTTTTGCAGTGATCTTTGCCGACCATCCGATCCCCCAACATACTTTGTGCAGTGTATCTTATAAAAACCCACCATCCCGCGGCACCCATCTTTTTGCGTGTATCTTATAAAACCCACCATCGCTGAGGCAACAACATCCCTTTTTGCAGTGTATCTTTTAAAACCGACCATCCCGAGTCCTAACATCTTTGTGCAGTGGTCTTAAAAGCCGACCATCCCGCGGGGCCCCAAAATACTTTGTGCAGTGTTCTTATAAAGCCGACCATCACTGAGTCCAAAAATACTTTATGCAGTGTATCTTATAAAACCGACCATCACTGCGGGACCAGCATACTTTGTGCGGGGTTTTTTAAAAACCCACCATCAGGGGCCCAGCATACTTTGTGCAGTGTATTTTATAAAACCGACCATCACTGCGGCCCAGCATCTTTGTGGGAGTGTATCTTATAAACCGACCATCACTGGGGGGACCAACATACTTTGTGCAGGGTTTCTTATAAAACCGACCATCACTGAAACCCCGGGATACTTTTTTAAGGGGGTATCTTTGCCCACCATCACTGAGGGACCAACATCTTTGTGCAGTGTATCTTATAAAACCGACCATCACTGGGGGACCAACATACTTTTTGCAAATGTATCTTATAAAACCCACCATCCTGAGTCCCCCCATACTTTGTAATGTATCTTATAAAGCCAAAACCCTCACTGCGGGACCAACCTACTTTTTTGGTGTATCTTATAGAAGAAAACCCTCACTGCGGCACCAGCATACTTTTTTGCGGGGTATCTTATAAAAATAAAAACCAAACCTTTCCGGGCACCAGCATGCTTTTTCGGTTCTTATAAAGCCGACCATCCTGCGGCACCCCCATCTTTGGCCCGTGTATCTTATAAAACCGACCATCCCGCGGCACCAACATACTTTTTGCGGGGTATCTTATAAAAAACCCACCATCCGCGGGACCAACATACTTTGTGCGGGGTATCTTATAAAACCCACCATCCTGCGGCCCAGCATACTTTTTCGGGGGTATCTTATAAAGCCAAAACCCTCCTGCGGCACCCCATACTTTTTCAGTGTATCTTATAGAACCAAATTTCCCGCAGCCCCCAACATACTTTTTGCAGTGTATCTTATAAAACCGACCATCACTGCCACCCAAAATACGTGCAGTGTTCTTATAAAGCCGACCATCACTGCCCCAACATACTTTTCAAATTATCTTATAAAATAAAACCATCATGCCCCCACCAACATTCTTTGTGCAGTGTATCTTTAAAAAACCGACCATCATCGGGACCCAAAATACCTTGTGCAGTGTATCTTATAAAACCGACCCTCACTGCCCCAACATACTTTGTGCAGTGTTTTTATAAAAACCCACCATCACTGCGGGACCAACATACTTTGTGCGGGGTATCTTATAAAAAGGGGCCATCACTGGGGCACCAACATACTTTTTGCAGGTTCTTATAAAACCGAATCCCGGGGCACCAACATACTTTGTGCAGGGGTATTTATAAAGCCGACCATCACTAGGGGACCAACATACTTTGTCAATGTTTTCTTATAAAACCGACCCTCACTGGGGCCCAACTACTTTGTTTAGTGTATCTTTTAAAACCGACCATCACTGGGGCACCAACATACTTTTGTAAATGTATCTTATAAAAACCCACCATCACTGGGGACCCAAAATACTTTGTGCAAATGTATCTTATAAACCGACCCTCACTGAGGCAAACATACTTTTGGGTGTATCTTATAAAAAAACCTCACTGCGGCACCAACATACTTTGTGCAGTGTTCTTATAAAACCGAGCATCACTGGGGCACCAACATACTTTTCCGTGTATCTTATAAACCGACCATCACTTTTGGGCACCAACATCTTTGTGCGGGGTTTTTCAAACCCACCATCCGGGCACCAACATACTTTTTTTGCGGGGGATCTTTAAACCAAAACCCTCACTGAGGCCCAACATACTTTTTTGCGAATGTATCTTATTCCAACCATCACTGAGTCACCAACATACTTTGGCCCGTGTTCTTTAAAAAAAGACCCTCCCGGTCCCCAACATGCTTTTTGCGGGGTTCTTTTTAAAACCGACCATCTTTAGTCCAAAAATACTTTGTGCAGTGTATCTTATAAAGCCGACCATCCCGAGGCACCAACATACTTTGTGCAGTGTATCTTATAAAGCCCAATTT
The DNA here is from genome assembly GCF_038502225.1 of Cherax quadricarinatus. Lineage (NCBI taxonomy): Eukaryota > Metazoa > Arthropoda > Malacostraca > Decapoda > Parastacidae > Cherax > Cherax quadricarinatus. The sequence goes on from NC_091292.1 coordinate 65,870,644, forward strand.
TCCCGAGTCACCCCAAAATACTTTTTTCGTGTTCTTATAAAATGACCATCACTGATCACCCCAAAATACTTTGTGCAGTGTTCTTATAAAACCGACCATCCCGGGAAAAAACATACTTTTTGCAGTGTATTTAAAAAGCCCACCATCCGGGCAACATACTTTGTCGGGGTATCTTTAAAAGGAAAACCCTCCCGAGTCACCAACATCTTTTTGCAGTGTATCATAAAACCGACCATCACTGGGGCCCAACATACTTTGTGCAGTGTATCTTTTCCCAAAACCCTCCTGGGTCACCAACTATTTGTGCGTGTATCTTATAAAAAACCCACCATCCTGGTTAAAAATACTTTGTGCAGTGTATCTTATAAAATAAACCATCCTTTTAGGGCAACATACTTTGTGCAGTGTATCTTATAAAAAAACCCCTGAGGCACCAACATACTTTTGCAGTGTATCTTTTTAAAACCGACCATCACTGAGTCACCAACATACTTTGTGGGTTCTTAAAAAAGGGCCATCCCTGGAAACATAGCAAATTTGTGCAGTGTATCTTATAAAACCCAAACCCTCACTGAGGGGACCAACATACTTTTTTGCAGTGTATCTTATAAAGCCGACCATCACTGAGGGCCAACCTTTTTGCAGTGTATCTTTAAAACCAAAACCCTCCCCCTGGGGTCCAAAAATACTTTGGCGGGGTATCTTAAAAGCCAAAAATCACTGAGGCCCAACATACTTTTTGCAATGTATCTTATAAAGCCGACCATCCGGGTGCAACATACTTTGTGCAGTGTATCTTATAAAAACCCACCATCACTGGGCCCAACATCTTTGTGCAGTGTATCCCTTTTAAAGGGCCATCCTGCGGGACCCAAAAATACTTTGAACCCTTTTAACATACTTTGAATATACTTTAAACTGGAAAATATTTTGAAAAAATAATTTTAACATATTTTGGGAAAACAAACTTTGGGCCCTTTTTTGCCAAAACTTTGAGCACATACTTTGAACAAAACATTGAACATACCCTTTTTAAAAATTTTGAACACATACTTTTAACAAATTTTTTGAACACATACTTTGAACACATCGAACATACTTTGAAAAAACACTTTAAACATCTTTGAATAAAACCGAGCACATACATGAAAAATACTTTGAAAATCTTTTTAGCACATACTTTAAAACATACTTTTAACAGGGGGCATACTTTGAACATCTTTTAACACTTGTGAGCACTTTTCATAACATCAATTTTAAATCCAGTGACAAAAAGGGAAAAAATTTTTTAAAAACAACTGTTTAAAAAATGTGAAAACACATGAAAAACAAATAACCGACGGACCCTTTATAAAGTAGATTAAATTGGTGTTTACTTTTAAATGGTCCCAAATCGGGCCAAACTTTGTCGTAAGCTCGTCTCTTCTATGTGTGGGTTATCTTTTATTTTTCCAATCACAATATTCGCCTTTTTTTTATTTACGTAAACAACTGTAAAAAACACGAACAATTGAAATTTTATTATATCAAATTTTGTGTTCATCATAAATAAAAAAATTTTCCCGGGTGTGGGGAGGGCGGCCGGGGGTCGTAGCTAGGAGTCGCAGCCAGGAGTCGAGTGGGGTCGAAGGGGGGTCGTAGCTGGAGTCGCAGGGTCACGGGGTGGAGTCGTGGGGGTCCAACTAGGAGTCGTAGGGGTAGAGGGTGTGTGGGGGTCGTGCCCAGGGTGGGTAGGAGTCGTGGGTGGGGGTCGTGGCTAGGAGTCTGTGGAGTCTGGCCCCCGGGGTCGTGGGCCGGGGTCGGCCAAAAGGGCGTAGCTGGGGTCGTGGGGATCAGCTGGGGGGTCGTGGCCTTTTGGGGTCGTAGCTGGGGGCGTGGGCCCGGAGTCTAGCCAGAGTCGTAGCCAGGAGTCATGGGAAATCGTGGGTAAGTCTGTTAGGAGTCTGGGTAGGGTCTGGTAAAGGGGTCGTAGCTAGGGGTCGTAGCCAGGAGTCATGGGGAGGGTCGTGGGTAGGAATTCGTGGGGTTGGCCTTTTGGAGTCGTAGCTGGGTCGTAGCTGGGGGTCGTAGCCGGGGGTCGTGAGGGCTGGCCAAAAGTCTGGCCCGGAGTCTGCCGGAAATCGTAGCTGGGGGTCGTGGGTAGTCGTGGGTGGGAGTCTGGGCCCGGAGGGCATGGGCCCGAGTCGGCCGGGGTCGTGGCCCCGGGGTCTAGCCAAATCGTGGGGTGGGTCTGTGGGAGTCTAGCCAGAGTCGGCCAGGGTGTGGGAGGAGTCTGGGAGGGCAGCCAAGTCGGGCCGGGAGTCATGCTGGGGGTCAGCCCGGAAATCGTAGCTGGAAATTTCGTGGCCCGGGGGCTAGCCGGGTCGTAGCCCAGAGTCTGCCAGGGGTCGTAGCCAAAAAGTCGTGGCAAGGGGTCGTAGCCAGGGGTCTAGCAGGGGTCGTAAGGGCCCCGGGGGTCGTAGGCAAGAGTCAGCCAGGAGTCTGGCCCAGGAGTCGTAGCCCGGGGTCATGTAAAAGTCAAAGGGCCCGGAGTCGTAGTGAGTCGTAGCCAGGGGTCATGAAGGGGTCGTGGGCCGGGGGTCGGAGCTGGGGGCGTAGCCGGGGGTCGTAGCCGGGGGCGTAGCCGGGGGTCGAGCCCGGGGTCGCCGGGCCGGGTCGTAGCTAAGGGGCGAGCCAGGTCGTAGCCGGGGTCGTAGCCAGGAGTCTGGCGGGGGGGCTAGCCGGGTCGTAACCAAAGTCCCCCAGCCGGAGTCGTAGCTGGGGTCGTGGGCCGGGGGTCGTAGCCAGGTCTAGCCAGGAGTCGGTGGGCTAAAAGTCGTAGCCAAGGGGTCGTAGCCAAGAGTCGTAAAACCAGGAGTCGCCAGGGAGTCGTAACCAGGGTCGTAGCCAGGGGTCAAGGGCGGCCGGAGTCCGGGAGCCAGGGTCGTGGCTAGGAGTCGTAGCCGGGGTCGTAGCCAGGGGTCGGTAGCCGGGAGTCCCTAGGGGGTAAAGGGGTCGTGGCCAGGGTCGGGCCGGGGTCGTAGCCGGGTCCGGGCCAGCGTGGGAGTCGTAGCCCGGGGGCTAGCTGGGGGTCGGCTGGAGTCTGGCCTGGGTGTGGCCGGGGGTCTGGGTAAAGCTCGACTCCCAGGCAAAGTTAAAAATCAACAATCTGAAATTGGAAGGTTATAGCTTCAAGGATCCAAGGGGGTTTATAAAGGGGTTGATGAATTAAAGACACATAAAGGGAAACTTTATTTTGGGAAAAAACCCTACCCCCCGCCGGATTAACCCGCAGTCCCTAGAGTCTCAAAACTCCAGCCCTCGCGTTAGCCACTAAAACCAGCTAGCCACAATAAGATTCATCCAACTAGGTATATTTTACACCGGGAAGGTTGCCGGCCCTCTGTGAAAAATTCGAAGGTTTTACAGACAATCTCCAGCTGGGGTGGCCCTGACGAACTCTGGGTCCCAAAAACCCTTTACTCCTCCCCATGACTCAAGAAATCGTAATAAAACGATTGCAAATAAACCATACCCCCGGGAGGGTTGAACCCGCGGGCCCAAAGTCCAAAAACCCCGCCCGTCGCGTTAACTAGACCAGCTAGCCACAAAAGATTCATCCAACTAGGTATTTTGGTCACAGAGGTGCCTTTAAATTTTCCTTAATTTTGGGGAAAAATCCCCGGTTTGGGTGAATCTTAAATTTTCTATGGGCTTGGTAACCCACTGGGGTTTTAAACTCGGCCGGGTTTCCCCGCCCAAAAACTTTTCAATCTGTCATTTATTTCTTGAAATCAATTTTTTGAAGTTTTTCCCCCCAGTGGTTTTACCAGGCAAGACGATAAAACAAAACTGGAAAGTAGGTGTAACTGGACCCTCATTTCTGAATTACAGAAGAGATAACTTTGAAGAAAGGGTCCCGGGCGGGGGTCGAAATATACGAAACCCTTTAATCTTAAAATTTTTGTTCCCCAAATTGGTAATTCTTTTTTACCCACAGAAAGAGTTACAGGTGAGATAATTGGTCCCCCAGTCTGAAGCAGGCGCTTGGGACTTTTTCAAAGGGGAATCCCGAAACTCTGGCAGTCAGATGGAGTCAGATGAGATGCAGTAGATGAAGGCATTATTACGGGTAGGCAACACTCGACCATGATCTAGAAAACTACAACTCAAGTACAAGACCCCAAACCCTAAAAAAACTAGTATTTTTTCGATTCCCAAAATATACAACTTTTTTTGGGTTCAGGGGCTACAGCTTCAAAGGGATTATTAATTTTCTACTTTAAAATCCAAAGGGCGAAGTCCTAAAGGAAATAGTAGCTACTACTCGAAAATGAAAGGACAAAACCTAAAAAAGGGGAAATAAGTAGCACTCCCCAGGGTCAAGAAAAAGGGTTTAAAAAAAAAACTAGTAGCCCACTGCTCCCCGGTCCCCCAAACTGAAACCCCAGGGGAAAATTTCAGGCCCACAGGGAAAATGGGGGTGGTTCAAAACTGGAACCAAAAAACTAGAGCTCAAGTCCCAAAGCAGACATTTGGGCGGTTGGGGGGGCAGGCGGGGGAATAGGATGGAGGTAATTATTACCAGGCAGTTTCCTGCAATTGCTCAGAAACAGTAAATAAGCGTACAAAAATTGGACCCATTTTATCATCAATCAGGTTTAGTCTCCATAAGTGGTACGCACACAGTGGAATTTATCTATTTTTCCTTTCTGAAAAATTTCCTCAGGCAGTAATGTTTTTTGAAAAATACAAAATTGTATATGTCCATGTTAGTTCCCGGGTACGGAAGGTTCCATTCATAATTTATCTTTTTTAAAATTTGGGTGGAATCGTACTTCCCAAAGCATTTTTTCTTAAAAACCGCACCTCACCTACGGTTCTCACTCCACCTGTGTATTCCTCAGGCTTGGTCACCAAGTGAGAGATTGTCTATGTAAAGTTTCCTTCCTTCCTCTGTGTCCTTGTGTTGCAAAGCATTTTATAATTCTTATGCCCAAAGTACGAATAACTAAGGAGAAAAAGTGAAATTGGAAAGGGAAAGTGACACATGGATATAGTGTTCACATTAAACACAGTGGTCAATAAAAGTCACAATACCCTGGCTGGAATAATTCACATTTAATCTAAAAACTGGAGAGAGAAATGTAGATAACGTCTCCTTTTTTACTGAATAATTATCTCTGCTCACATTCAAAACCGAAACGCCGAATGAAGTTTCCTCCTCTAAGCAAGAGTTCGTAGTGAAACTTGTTTAAAGAAAAGTATGTGTCTCCTGTATTTATAAATTTAAAAAGGCATGTGACAGGGCGTAGAGGGAGACAGCAGTGTTACTAGTATTGTTAACGTTGTGTAACACCAGAAAGATATATACTATCATAACGCTATACGCAGTAACACCAGACATACACACTAACACACTGTTACACAGAATAACAAGAGATATACATAACGTGCATAAATATACATAGTATTATGCAGAAAATTCCGAAGTATGAAATAAATAACTATGAAACATAAATAGTAGAATTAAATTTACAATGAGTGGCCTCTCCATGGTACTCTGGCTAGACGAGTACTTCTTGTCTGGCTGCTCTACGTGTCGAGCGAGTCCAGTAAGTTATAATTACAGTGAGCTCAATTTTGTGTCCTTCCCTGTAATTATACCTTTCTGTATATAATGATGTTACAACACTTGTGTTCTAATATCATATATGGACAGTGCTTCGTGGATTGGTCGCTCTTGAAAAGTTAAGTTCCTCTCTTGAGGAAATGCTGTGTTTGGGGTTCACATCAGTTTTTTTAAAAATTATCATAAATAAAAAATTATATATATACATTTATTTGTTTATTTATATTTTCTTTATTTATTGAAACATCAATTCACGACTAGTTTCAGAGTTAACTTTACTTTGTCATCAGACACTGTACAAAATCACAGAAGGTAAGTTATAAAGAACCTAATCTTAACATATGCTAAACATTATATTATTATAAGTATTAAGGAAAGATAAAAAAATATGAACTAGCAATAGAGTAAGAGAGTTACTTTGTTTCTAGTTTTTTATATTTATTTTCTTGATTTTTGGAAGAAAGCAGAGCTCGTCTGTCCGTATTTCAAAGGTCTCTTGTGTTCCAGTAACCCAGGTGGACACTGACGCCAGGTCTTGTGTTCCAGTAACCCAGGTGGACACTGACGCCAGGTCTTGTGTTCCAGTAACCCAGGTGGACACTGACGCCAGGTCTTGTGTTCCAGTAACCCAGGTGGACACTGACGCCAGGTCTTGTGTTCCAGTAACCCAGGTGGACACTGACGCCAGGTCTTGTGTTCCAGTAACCCAGGTGGACACTGACGCCAGGTCTTGTGTTCCAGTAACCCAGGTGGACACTGACGCCAGGTCTTGTGTTCCAGTAACCCAGGTGGACACTGACGCCAGGTCTTGTGTTCCAGTAACCCAGGTGGACACTGACGCCAGGTCTTGTGTTCCAGTAACCCAGGTGGACACTGACGCCAGGTCTTGTGTTCCAGTAACCCAGGTGGACACTGACGGCAGGTCTTGTGTTCCAGTAACCCCGGTGGAGCCTGACGCCAGGTCCTCTGTAATGTAAAGGTCACTGTCTTGACGCCAGGTCCTGTTTCCAATATCCCAGGTGGACACTGACGCCAGGTCTTGTGTTCCAATATCCCAGGTGGACACTGACGCCAGGTCCTGTGTTTCCAATATCCCAGGTGGACACTGACGCCAGGTCTTGTGTTCCAATATCCAAGGTGGACACTGACGCAGGTCTTGTGTTCCAATATCCCAGGTGGATACTGACGCCAGGTCTTGTGTTCCAATATCCCAGGTGGACACTGACGCCAGGTCCTGTGTTCCAATATCCCAGGTGGACACTGACGCCAGGTCTTGTGTTCCAATATCCAGGTGGATACTGACGCCAGGTCTTGTGTTCCAATATCCCAGGTGGACACTGACGCCAGGTCCTGTGTTCCAATATCCCAGGTGGATACTGACGCCAGGTCTTGTGTTCCAGTAACCCAGGTGGACACTGACGCCAGGTCTTGTGTTCCAGTAACCCAGGTGGACACTGATCTTGTGTTCCAGTATTCCAGGTGGACACTGACGCCAGGTCTTCCCTCTGTAAAGGTCACTGTCTTGACGAAGACTTTTTACATTCCTGTATGAGTTTTTTCGAGAAACAATTGTCTACTTCATTAGGACAGGAGATTATGATAGCTAAATATTCGCTTTTCTCCTGAATGATCTCTTGGAAAACAATGTTTTCTTTGGGAGTCGCTGGAGTTGTTTTATAATAGTTCTTTGTTTGACTTAGTACAAACTTTCTTGGATGTAGTAGTCAGGATGCTCAGCTTTTCTGACCTGTTGGTTTATACTGGAAACTTCTTGTTCTAAGCGCAATGGGCAGCAAATCCCTGAATATCTTAGGAGTAGACACCGCTCTTTTCTTAACTTAGATTGATTGTTGAAATAATTGACACAAGTTGATGTGTTTGAAGGCTTTCTGTAAAAGTGAGCTCGTTCTTATTTTCTTACTAGAGCTCCTTGTCTTTCCCACTGGTATTCGTTGTCTTTCTGGTTAATGTTCTTCCTCAAGAATGTAAGCTCTGTGCTTCTTTGCTTGTTCCTTCTTTGTTACCATTAAATTGGTGTGTATTCTTTCCATAACGTAGCTTCTCTTTCAGTTTCCTTCTTTATTGTGCTTATTTTCTCCTTATTTCCTGCATTCTCCAGTGTGTTTTTTGTGTTTGATTCCTTCTTCAGTGCATATTCCCTTAATTGTTCTTTCTTCCCTTGTTTTTTTCCTGTGTATGTTCTGTTTCTGTCCCTTTGTTTCTCTGTTAGCTTTTCTTTTCAGCGAGTTTTAAGTGATTATGTGATTATTAATTTCCATGTAAACTGTAAACATATTTGTGCAAAATATCGTTATTATTCAGATTCATATTACTCTTCCTGTTTTACCAAATCCATAAACTAGTGAACAGAAGCGATTATTTTTGATAGTTACTTTCAGGTGTTTGTCTACAACAAGCACAGTTTTGTAAACAGAGACAAGCAGGTCTCAGGTGTTTGTCTACAACAAGCACAGTTTTGTAAAGAGAGACAAGCAGGTCTCAGGTGTTTGTCTACAACAAGCACTGCTATGTAAGCAGACACAAGCAGGTCTCACATATATGACGTAAGTCATATTGTCTTCATTCATTTTTTCACTGATTCTTTTGCAACTTAACCATTAAGGTTGGTACGATTTTCGATGTTTCATTGTAAATCAATATGAAAGGTCACAGATTTGCAATCTAAACTACTTTATACATTAGATGATATTCATTAATAGAAGTTTATCTGAGACATTAACAAGGAGACTTGTCGGCCAGGAGACATCTCAGCCAGGAGACGTGTCAGCCAGGAGACGTGTCAGCCAGGAGACGTGTCAGCCAGGAGACGTGTCAGCCAGGAGACGTGTCAGCCAGGCGACGTGTTGGCCAGGAGACGTGTCAGCCAGGCGACGTGTCGGCCAGAAGAGGTGTCAGCCAGGAGACGTGTCAGCCAGGCGACGTGTCGGCCAGAAGAGGTGTCAGCCAGGAGACGTGTCAGTCAGGCTGTAAGATGCTCTGCTAAAATTATTTCTGTCATTAAATTAGGTCTCTCGAATTGGTAAAATATTTGGAGAGTTTTTGTTTTGTGTTTGTAATGGTCAATGATTTTTCTGCCATTAAAGACTTATATCACTGTGAAGGCGTTTTGAACACTGTAATATGTATTTATGGAAAAATTACATAATTATGCTTTCGAATTTGTTGAAGACATTGTAACCAAAGTGACTAACCCAACTGGGAAGCAACTCTTATTTATTGAAAATATAACATAATAACTCTCACTGTAGGAAGAATACCTCCGAAACCATCGTAACTACTGAACCTTAGTGACGTCGGTCCTGCTGGAAGGAAACCTGTAAAACTACCATAGTTACTGAACCATAGTGACTTGAACCTTCCTTAGAGGAAACATGAAGACTGTTCTAGCTACTGAAGCATTGTACAGAAATTACGTCTCGCTTGCAAACAGACAAGAATAACTAAAATAATTACAAATATCTCTATACACTTCATACTTTGGCACCAGCCTGTGCTGGTAAAACACAAGTGTAACTTTGGTACCAGCCTGTGCTACAATAAAAATGAGACAAAATAGCAAGTTTGCAGAAATGGTTGTCGAAATCTTTTTGGTGGTCAGATCGAGACTATCATGATGGTCGACTTATTACCTGAGACTATCATGATGGTCGACTTTATTACCTGACAGTTACTGATTGTTGGTGTGTATTGTGGACAGATTTATTTGGATAAATATTTTAAATCTGAGAAAAGTACAGATAAGTTGTTAAGTGAATGTGGTGAGAATGTTGAGTGATGCAAGAGACATGAATGTCAGTGTGGGAGACACTGTTGAGTAAGACGCAGTGGGAAAGTTTGAAGTATTTATTGCAAATAACAGAGTAGAACCTTTAGCTTACGTCAGTGATACAGCAAGAATGTACACATACAAGAACGGTAAAAACATGCACAAAATTAGTACAGCAAAACCCAAGAACAGAACATTAGAAAACAAAACTAAAGTAGAGTTCAGGATAAAAGTAACCTTTACCACAGTTGGTCAGCATCATCTGACCATATACAACCAAGTACACTACACTGACTTACAGTAAGTACACTACACTGACTTACAGTAAGTACACTACACTGACTTACAGTAAGTACACTAACGTAAAAGACAAGTACAGCAACATGTAAGAACAGCACAACAATACAAAACAGTACAGTAACACACGAAACAATAAAGAAATATATAAAACAGTACAGTGACACATAAAATGGTATAGTGATATATAAAACGGAAAAGTGAAACACTGACAAATAACATTATAGTAACACATAAATCAGTAAACTGAGACGTAAAACAGCATAGTAACACAAAACAGAACAATAACATATAAAACAGCATTATAACACATAAAACAGAACACCAACACAGAAGAACAGTAAAATATAAGAGATGTAAATCAAAATATCAATACTGTAACTTACAAAACCAGTAAAGTACAGTAACACAGAAGACCAGTACAGTAACACAGAAGACCAGTACAGTAACACAGAAGACCAGTACAGTAACACAGAAGACCAGTACAGTAACACAGAAGACCAGTACAGTAACACAGAAGACCAGAACAGTAACACAGAAGACCAGTACAGTAACACAGAAGACCAGTACAGTAACACAGAAGACCAGTACAGTAACACAGAACACCAGTACAGTAACACAGAAGACCAGTACAGTAACACAGAAGACCAGTACAGTAACACAGAAGACCAGTACAGTAACACAGAAGACCAGTACAGTAACACAGAAGACCAGTACAGTAACACAGAAGACCAGTACAGTAACACAGAAGACCAGTACAGTAACACAGAAGACCAGTACAGTAACACAGAAGACCAGAACAGTAACACAGAAGACCAGTACAGTAACACAGAAGACCAGTACAGTAACACAGAAGACCAGTACAGTAACACAGAAGACCAGTACAGTAACACAGAAGACCAGTACAGTAACACAGAAGACCAGTACAGTAACACAGAAGACCAGTACAGTAACACAGAAGACCAGTACAGTAACACAGAAGACCAGTACAGTAACACAGAAGACCAGTACAGTAACACAGAAGACCAGTACAGTAACACAGAAGACCAGTACAGTAACACAGAAGACCAGTACAGTAACACAGAAGACCAGTACAGTAACACAGAAGACCAGTACAGTAACACAGAAGACCAGTACAGTAACACAGAAGACCAGTACAGTAACACAGAAGACCAGTACAGTAACACAGAAGACCAGTACAGTAACACAGAAGACCAGTACAGTAACACAGAAGACCAGTACAGTAACACAGAAGACCAGTACAGTAACACAGAAGACCAGTACAGTAACACAGAAGACCAGTACAGTAACACAGAAGACCAGTACAGTAACACAGAAGACCAGTAGAGTAACACAGAAGACCAGTACAGTAACACAGAAGACCAGTACAGTAACACAGAAGACCAGTACAGTAACACAGAAGACCAGTAGAGTAACACAGAAGACCAGTACAGTAACACAGAAGACCAGTACAGTAACACAGAAGACCAGTAGAGTAACACAGAAGACCAGTACAGTAACACAGAAGACCAGTACAGTAACACAGAAGACCAGTAGAGTAACACAGAAGACCAGTACAGTAACACAGAAGACCAGTACAGTAACACAGAAGACCAGTAGAGTAACACAGAAGACCAGTAGAGTAACACAGAAGACCAGTAGAGTAACACAGAAGACCAGTACAGTAACACAGAAGACCAGTACAGTAACACAGAAGACCAGTACAGTAACACAGAAGACCAGTACAGTAACACAGAAGACCAGTACAGTAACACAGAAGACCAGTACAGTAACACAGAAGACCAGTAGAGTAACACAGAAGACCAGTACAGTAACACAGAAGACCAGTACAGTAACACAGAAGACCAGTACAGTAACACAGAAGACCAGTACAGTAACACAGAAGACCAGTACAGTAACACAGAAGACCAGTACAGTAACACAGAAGACCAGTACAGTAACACAGAAGACCAGTACAGTAACACAGAAGACCAGTAGAGTAACACAGAAGACCAGTAGAGTAACACAGAAGACCAGTACAGTAACACAGAAGACCAGTACAGTAACACAGAAGACCAGTACAGTAACACAGAAGACCAGTACAGTAACACAGAAGACCAGTACAGTAACACAGAAGACCAGTACAGTAACACAGAAGACCAGTACAGTAACACAGAAGACCAGTAGAGTAACACAGAAGACCAGTACAGTAACACAGAAGACCAGTAGAGTAACACAGAAGACCAGTAGAGTAACACAGAAGACCAGTAGAGTAACACAGAAGACCAGTAGAGTAACACAGAAGACCAGTAGAGTAACACAGAAGACCAGTACAGTAACACAGAAGACCAGTACAGTAACACAGAAGACCAGTACAGTAACACAGAAGACCAGTAGAGTAACACAGAAGACCAGTACAGTAACACAGAAGACCAGTAGAGTAACACAGAAGACCAGTACAGTAACACAGAAGACCAGTACAGTAACACAGAAGACCAGTAGAGTAACACAGAAGACCAGTAGAGTAACACAGAAGACCAGTAGAGTAACACAGAAGACCAGTAGAGTAACACAGAAGACCAGTAGAGTAACACAGAAGACCAGTAGAGTAACACAGAAGACCAGTAGAGTAACACAGAAGACCAGTACAGTAACACAGAAGACCAGTACAGTAACACAGAAGACCAGTACAGTAACACAGAAGACCAGTACAGTAACACAGAAGACCAGTACAGTAACACAGAAGACCAGTACAGTAACACAGAAGACCAGTACAGTAACACAGAAGACCAGTACAGTAACACAGAAGACCAGTACAGTAACACAGAAGACCAGTACAGTAACACAGAAGACCAGTACAGTAACACAGAAGACCAGTACAGTAACACAGAAGAACAGTACAGTAACACAGAAGAACAGTACAGTAACACAGAAGACCAGTACAGTAACACACAAGACCAGTAGAGTAACACAGAAGACCAGTACAGTAACACAGAAGACCAGTAGAGTAACACAGAAGAACAGTACAGTAACACAGAAGACCAATACAGTAACACAGAAGACCAGTACAGTAACACAGAAGACCAGTACAGTAACACAGAAGACCAGTACAGTAACACAGAAGACCAGTAGAGTAACACAGAAGACCAGTAGAGTAACACAGAAGACCAGTAGAGTAACACAGAAGACCAGTACAGTAACACAGAAGACCAGTAGAGTAACACAGAAGACCAGAAGAGTAACACAGAAGACCAGTAGAGTAACACAGAAGACCAGTACAGTAACACAGAAGACCAGTAGAGTAACACAGAAGACCAGTACAGTAACACACAAGACCAGTAGAGTAACACACAAGACCAGTAGAGTAACACAGAAGACCAGTAGAGTAACACAGAAGACCAGTAGAGTAACACAGAAGACCAGCAGAGTAACACAGAAGACCAGTACAGTAATACAGAAGACCAGTAGAGTAACAGAAGACCAGTAGAGTAACACAGAAGACCAGTAGAGTAACACAGAAGACCAGTAGAGTAACACAGAAGACCAGTAGAGTAACACAGAAGACCAGTAGAGTAACACAGAAGACCAGTACAGTAACACAGAAGACCAGTACAGTAACACAGAAGACCAGTACAATAACACATAAGACCAGTACAGTAACACAGAAGAGTAGTTCAGTAACACAGAAGACCAGTACAGTGACAGAGAATACCAGTACACTAACACAGAAGACCAGTAGAGTAACAGAGAAAACCAGTACAGTAACACAGAAGAGCAGTACACTAACACAGAAGACCAGTACACTAACACAGAAGACCAGCAAAGTAACACTGAAGACCAGCTCAGTAACACAGAAGACCAGTTCAGTAATACAGAAGACCAGCACAGTAACACAGAAGACCAGTACAGTAACACAGAAGAGTAGTAGAGTAACACAGAAGACCAGTACAGCTACTGTCAGGGAGGCTGGAGTGGGAATAACACCACCGTGACTACTGTCAGGGAGGTTAGAGTATGAATAACACTACCGTGGCTACTGTCAGGGAGGCTGGAGTGGGAATAACACTACCGCGGCTACTGTCAGGAAGGCTGGAGTGGGAATAACACCACCGTGGCTACTGTCAGGGAGGCTGGAGTGGGAATAACACTACCGCGGCTACTGTCAGGAAGGCTGGAGTGGGAATAACACCATCGTAACTACTGTCAGGGAGACTGGAGTGGGAATAACACTACCGTGGCTACTGTCAGGGAGGCTGGAGTGGGAATAACACTACCGTGGCTACTGTCAGGGAGGCTGGAGTGGGAATAACACCACAGTGGCTACTGTCAGGAAGGCTGGAGTGGGAATAACACCACAGTGGCTACTGTCAGGAAGGCTGGAGTGGGAATAACACCACCGTGGCTACTGTCAGGAAGGCTGGAGTGGGAATAACACCACCGTGGCTACTGTCAGGGAGGCTGGAGTGGGAATAACACTACCGCGGCTACTGTCAGGAAGGCTGGAGTGGGAATAACACCACCGTGGCTACTGTCAGGGAGGCTGGAGTGGGAATAACACTACCGTGGCTACTGTCAGGGAGGCTGGAGTGGGAATAACACTACCGCGGCTACTGTCAGGAAGGCTGGAGTGGGAATAACACCACTCTTTTGAATCCAAATCATGAATTATTAGTAACAGTTAATAATAAAACTATTATAATTATTATTTGCGACCACTGTCAGCCTCAGAGTTATCTCTGAGTTACCAGACCTTGCCACGTGGAGGCCAGTGGTTCGTCTTTAAGGTCCGCCCCCCCCCTCGCCTTCCCCAGGTTCATGTGTCCAGGAATCCATCCGTGGGCCCCCGGATGTCTCCCCTTCCTCACTTCCCTAAGGTCAGCCTCGCCTCTCTCTCTCTCTCTCTCTCTCTCTCTGCCTTCCAGCCTCAGCCTTCCCCAGATTCATGTATCCAGGAATTCATCTGTCCGCCGCCGGATGTTTCCCCTTCCTCACTTTCCCAAGGTCAGCCTCACAAACCTGTATTCTTGCTGTCACCAGGTTCATGTATCCAGGAATCCATCCGTTCGCTCCCGGATGTCTCCCCTTCCCCACTTACCCAAGGTCAGCCTCAACAGCAACCTTCCCCAAGTTCATGTATCCAGGAATCCATCCGTTCGCTCCCGGATGTCTTCCCTTCCCCACTTACCCAAGGTCAGCGAGTTAGGTCAGTGCCTTCCCAGGTTCAGTGTCTCCAGGAGTCCACTTCGTGTCACCTCAGGTGAACTCCCTTCCCCACTTCCCCAAAGTCAGCGGTATTCATGCCTTCCCCAGGTTCATGTATCCAGGAATCCATCCGTTCGCTCCCGGATGTCTCCCCTTTCACACTTACCTAAGGTCAGCAGTGCCTTCCCCGGATCAGTGTCTCCAGAAGTCCACTTGTGTGACCTCAGGTGGACTCCCTTCCCCACTTCCTCAGAGTCAGCGGTGCCTTCCCCGGATCAGTGTCTCCAGGAGTCCACGAGTGTCACCTCAGGTGGACTCCCTTCCCCACTTCCCCAGAGTCAGCGGTTGCCACCCCCAGTGACCTTGCTGGATGGAAACTTGGTCTTGTCTAGCTGGTCTACGGTAGAGACTGTCCAGGTGGGTGGAATTACTGGAGGGAACACACAGAAAACTGCGTCCAGTAATTACACTCACCAAGACAGCCGCGACCGTACACCAGCTAGACGCCACCAAGCTGCCACACAGTCCGGCCACCAAGGACTGGCTAATTACTTATAAATTTGGAATTCCTTTTATGTTACACTATGAAGTTATTCTGAGTACAAGATTTTTTTTAATAATGTAGCAGTTTAAAAGTATTTGTGAGTGTTTTATTTTATATAGATGATTGCCCAAGTGTTGAAGAATTTGTCTACTTCCATGAAACTGTATTAAATATTACACTGTCTTCATTTTTATTTATTAATTCATCTGTCGCATTTGACACTGGAAAGTTAATAAGCGCACAAACATACACATATATAAAAGTATCTTCATATAAACGAACCATGCCATACACTCACGTGAGAGAGAGACAGACATCAGACAGATAGAGACAGAGAGAGACAGACAGACAGACAGAGACAGAGAGAGACAGACAGACAGACAGAGACAGACAGAGACAGACAGACGGAGCCGAGAGAGAGTGTGTGTTTGTGTCCGAGTGTGTGTGTGTGTGTGTGTGAGTACAGAGTTTTAACATGGTATGCTAATAACGCTGTGTTTACAGTGGCACCTGGTCTACATGATGGTTTGCTTTATACATATATTGTCTTTTGACCAAAGTACAGTGACATCACACGTCTTTAAGATCACAGGTGACATCACACAACATTATCTAGGACCCAGTTTTTTGTGTAAATATTTACCGTCTTTGTTGCATATTATAACTTAATTCAACACTATAGCTATCAAAACATTCCCTACTAACATCTCTCATATATATTTTGCAAACCTATAAATGCACCTAAGTGCTGCTTTCCTTTATATGAGTGTTGTATCAGTGTTTACACATGATCCACATATTTCTTTCCATTTCACACTCTTCTTTGTTACGCATATTTTATCTTTCCCATTAACAGTCTTATTCCATTATAATTATTACATATTTTAAAAAATTCCATATTCTTCTTTTATAAACATTATAAACAAAATCATGAATTATACCAGAACTTTATACCAACTGCGTCACACACTTCAACCTTAATTAAGCCATTCTAAATTTCCCATTTTTAACCTTATTGCCTCATTTCTTTCATACTGACTGGCTGACTCTGCTGTCAGGAGTCAGTCAGGCTGACAGCTGTACCACAGAACTGTGTTCGTCTCTACTGTGAATTATTATGTAGATCATACAAACTTTCTTCTGATGTTTACTTTTCACTTTGGTCTACACATACACATCACTACAAACACCATGCACATACATGTGTACACATTCTCATAAGCATAACTGCACTCTCCCACACGATAGTTTAAATTATATAATACTGTATAAATAGTGTAAAAGAAATAGGAAAATTCTTCAATATATAATTTCAATTTTCTTGAAAAAAAAAAGAATGAAGGTTCCAATATTCTGAGGAAATAATTTGGAAAAAGACGTAAATACATGTATGTGAAAAAAATAACAAACTTGAGAGACTTATGATTAAGACAAAGATATTCTTATAAATCATTTCAATAAGCACTTTGTTTAAGTAGAATTAATTATTAAATAAGTCTATCAGTTTTCTTATATACACTTCTTTCCCTTCTTCATTATTGACGTGAAAAACATTCACTACCACAGATGCAAAACAAAAACTTTCGGTGATGAAAATAAAGACTTGCATGATTCGATCTTTGAAAATAAGAATTTTGGTGGTGGCTGCCCAGTACGACTGTGTGTTAATGTCTCCCATACTGTTGTTATATACTGTGATATATGGATGTTAACATATATTACGACCTGGTCGTAATGGGAATTGGAGCAAACAAACTCAGAAATAGACTATAATGTATATTTGCCTTCACACACTATATACAGGTATGTACAATATATAATTGAGGGGTGGATAGTGAGAGGGTTATAATATTGAGACAAGGGGAAATGAGGGTGGATAGTGAAAATTGTGACTTGTTGTTGTGACCTGTTGGGGGTTATACAACGTGGTGCAATAGTGTATTGCGGGTGGATAGTGAAAATTGTGACATGAGAAGTGATGTTGGTGTTTTGTGTTGTTGGAGATTATGAGTGGAAAATGGAAGTTATAGAATATTGTGGGTTATGAGTGACAAATGCGAGTGGATATTCGAGTTGGTAATGTAGGTTGAGATAATTGTGTTATCTGTTGTGAGCTGTATTACTGAGACAAGTGAAAATTGAGGGTGGATAGTGAGAGTGTTATAATATTAAGCCAAGTGAAAATGCAGGTGGATAGTGAAAAAATTGTGACTTGTGAAGTGCTGGAGCTTGATGAGGGTTACTTGTTATGTGTTATGAGTTGTGGGTATAGTGCTCCACCATGATTATAATAATAATAATAATAATAATAATAATAATAATAATAATAATAATAATAATAATAATGGGATTATGTGTAAATTTTAATTAAAATGAAGGAAGAGCGTGAATATTTTAAAGAAAATATAGAGGTGGTAGTGATATTGGTTGAATAGAGGTGATGACTGACTAGTGATGTTGGTGGGATCGATATGGGTCAATACATGTCCTAAGACGCTTCCTTGGGATGACCTGAGATCTTATCTGAGGTCAGGAATGTACCTCACAATCACAGGCATCCCTCACCAGGCAAATAAAGGTTAAATGAACTCGTTTGAGCAGTAGACGTTTAGAGATGAGGAGAGTTGATGTAGACATTGCTGGTAAATGTGTTATAATCCAGTAGAATTATATCTGAGGGAGTATTGAAATCCCCATGTTGTGACTTGTTGTGACCTGTTGAGGGGTTGTACAACGTGGTGCAATAGTGTATGTGTGTTGTGAAGTGGATAGTGGTGTGATGGTTGAGTCTGTGTGTGTGTGTGTGTGTGTGTGAGGTTAGGTTAGGTTAGGTCACAGGCCAACCTCACCAACCAGTGTAAATTGTCACACTCTTGCCTTGACAAGAAAGTGCGATATTGGAGGAAAGACTTCTGGCACTGTTTCGATCTCAGGTGTTCTTGCCGGCGCCAGTAAGGAGCCGTTAGAGAGATTATCGAAATCTACCATTGTGTTGTGACCTGTTGGAGGTTGTATAACGTGGTGCAATAGTGGGGGGTATAGGGCATGCAGGAAGGACGATATAAAACTCTAGGAAGCAGCTAGAGAGAGGCAGAGTTGTGGGAGCTCTGGACAGCTGTGTGTGTAGTGGGACTCAGTTGGTTGTTGATCACACTACTTGGTGGAGTATGGGTATTACTAGTTGTATTACTTCTGACATGCATTACCATTGAGAGAAATGACACATAGGTGTTTACCAACTGTGTTTAACATTTGAGACATATAAGTGTTTACCACAGAGAGAAAAATTTTATGGGTAACTCTAGAATTTGTGACTCAGGAACTGGAGTCTCCAATACATGGAAAACTTGACCCTGGAGTTGGAGCTCGATCTTAGGGTAATTACCTTCCCCCCTGCGAAAAAAATTGAAAACCCCCCAAAATTCGAAAAATCGAGGTAAAAGTTGATCCAAGGAGATGGAGCAGGGATGGAAGTGAGGGGAAACTTTTTCTATTCGATGATAATACTTGATCCGAGGAATTGGAGACTGAAAAAAGTGAAAAACATTTGCAACATTCTCTATAAAAAATGAAAAAAAGATGGCAACACCTCCGGAAAAATTTGGAAAAGTTGGCAACACTGGAGAAACAAATTAAATTTTGCAATATTGTCGAGAAAAATGAAAAATATTTGCAACACTTCTGGAAAAATAAATGGAAGAAAAGATGTCAACACTCCCGGGCTCAGCGGGGGTGCGCCTCGGGGGGCGCCGCGGGGGGCGCCGCGGGGGGCGCCGCGGATGGCGCCGCGGGGGGCGGAGCGACAAAAAAAGGAAAAAAAGAGTTGGGGGAAGGGGGGGACCGCGGCGGGGGGGGGGGGGTACGCAGATTGGTAAAGCACTGCGTACCTTGTCCTAAGGTTCGTAGGTTCGAGTCTCCTTCAGCCAGAGATCAGTGTTTGTGTATATTTCGCATGCTCTCGCGAATTCCTTGCATTGTTCAAATCTCTAGTAAGGCTGATGCATGCAGGGGATGAGATGAAAAGCTGTAGGCCTTCTCCCTGAGAGCTGGCTGCCTTGGATCAAACGTGTAGCGCAAGCTACACGCCAAGGTATTGTCCAGTGTGGGTAGATTGGTAAAGCACTGCGTACCTTGTCCTAAGGTTCGTAGGTTCGAGTCTCCTTCAGCCAGAGATCAGTGTTTGTGTACATTTCGCCTGCTCTCGCGAATTCCTTGCATATATATATATATACATATATATATATATATATATATATATATATATATATATATATATATATATATATATATATATTTATGCATGCTATGTATATTTTCTGTTACTCTGTGTAACAGTGTGTTTGTGTGTATGTCTCATGTTACTGTGTATAGTGTTATGGTTGTTTATATCTGGTGTTACACAACATTAACTATACTAGTAACACTGTCTCCCTCTACACACTGTCATATGCGTTTTTAAATCTATAAACACAAGAGACTGAGACTTTTCTTGATACAAGTTTTACTACTAACTCCTGCTTGGAAGACGAAACTTCATTTGACATTTCCGTTTGTTTTGAATCTTTATCATGCAGAGATAATTGTTCATTACAGAAAGAGACGTTATCTACATTTCTCTCTCCAGTGATTTAGATTAATTGTGAATTATTACAGTCACGATATTGCGACTTTTGTTGACCACTTTGTTTAATGTAAATACTGTATCCATTTGTTACTCTCCCTTTCCAATTCCATTTTTTCCTAGTTAATCGTACTTTGGGCATAAGAAATATAAAATGCTTTACCACACAAGGACATTGAAGGAGGAAGGAAACTTTATATAAACAAGCTCTCACTTGGAGACAAAGCCGTAAGTGAGGCAGGTGACTGATACATGTGAATAACCGTAAAGGTTAACTTTCCGAGTTTGCCAAACGTGGGTTAAAGTCAGGGAAGTTTTCAGTGATCTGGGCCTCCATCCTTTGCATTGCTTTGATAAATACCTAACCTCCAAAGAGGCAAGCAACATTCATGTTATATGCTAACTTCTACACATCACAGTACATCACAACTCAACATTCATGTTATAATATATGCTAACTTCTACACATCACAGTACATCACAACTCAACATTCATGTTATAATATATGCTAACTTCTACACATCACGGTACATCACAACACAACATTCATGTACATCACAACTAACATTCATGTTATAATATATGCTAACTTCTACACATCACAGTATAATATATGCTAACTTCTACACATCACAACATTCATGTTATAATATATGCTAACTTCTACACATCACAGTACATCACAACTCAACATTCATGTTATAATATATGCTAACTTCTACACATCACGGTACATCACAACACAACATTCATGTTATAATATATGCTAACTTCTACACATCACAGTACATCACAACTCTACATTCATGTTATAATATATGCTAACTTCTACACATCACAGTACATCACAACTAAAAATTCATGTTATAATATATGCTAACTTCTACACATCACAGTACATCACACACAACATTCATGTTATAATATATGCTAACTTCTACACATCACAGTACATCACAACACCCCACTCATGTTATAATATATGCTAACTTCTACACATCACAGGTACATCACAACTCAACATTCATGTTATAATATATGCTAACTTCATGTTATAATATATGCTAACTTCTACACATCACAGTACATCACAACTCAACATTCATGTTATAATATATGCTAACTTCTACACATCACAGTACATCACAACACAACATTCATGTTATAATATATGCTAACTTCTACACATCACGGTACATCACAAGAGATATTGTTTTGTGCTGTTGACTGTGATTATTTTATTGTGACTATTATTACTCTAATATTATTACGTCTACTTCTGTTACTCTAACCACATTACTGTCACTATCATTCCTGCTAACGTAACTATTATTATTATTATTATTATTATTATTATTATTATTATTATTATTATTATTATTATTATTATTATTATTATTACTATTACTACTCTTATTATTATTACTGCTACTAACACTTCTGCTGCCGCTAATTCTTTTGTCACCGTCGTTGTGACTTGACAGTTAACCAGGACACACTGAAGCGGCTTCATAAGTTTCTTCACCTAGATTTGACTTTTTTTTTTTGTACTCGTAGCTCAGTGGTTCGGCTCCGGACTTTCTGGCTGTGAAACCACGGTTCAGTTCCCGGTCCATTTTCCTATTTATTTTTTTTAGAGTCAAGTGGGTAACACACTGGCCTGCAAGTTTTAGGATTTGACTGCCATGGGTTCGAGTCCCACCCGTTCTGTGATTTGTTTACAATCGTGTTATTACGAATTCGTAAAGTGGTTATTATCCATGGCCTTCAAGACGGTGAAGGAACTTCAGACGAGATATGGACAGCAGACGATGTTTCGCCCACGGTATTGTGATGTTTTGCTAATTATCCCGATAAATATGTTTGCTATGATATCGAGTTAGTTTTTAGTCTTTCTTTAAGTCTGCTGTTTAGAATGCTTAGAGAATCGTTTTTAATTCCTACTTCTAAAGTTCTATGTTGTTTACATAATGCATTGTCAATGCGAGCGACTGGAAACTGATAAAAATCGTTGGAATTGATATTTTGAGGCAGGAGTTTTTGTGTTGCTTCTCAGCTGCGGCTGCGAGGTTGTCTAGAATAGTTTGAAGTCTTTAGGTAGTGTTGGTAAAGATGCAAATGTCATCCTCTTAGTGAACAACATCGTCTTCAACATGTGAAGAGATGCTGTTTATAAGTAGGTGTATCCCCCAGTAAACTTGAGTAGAGCAAAATGCTCCACTCTGAGTTGTGCTGAGTTCAAAAGAATGATTAATGATACTACTGATACCGTCATTTATTTTTGAAGCCTTTTTATTTCTCGGGTATTTTTGCGTCCAGAGCAATTATTTTTCATTTAACATCAAGAGACCATTCGTTCCATGTTAAATTCTCTATTAGGTGAATAGAAGGCGGCTATGAGCTCAGTCAATGCAGCCATTGTGTCAAACTTTGTACTCACATTTTTGTGTTTTTCTTGGACAGGAACCCATCCAGAACGAGTTAGAGTTGAGTCCATACTGATAAATGAACCAGTTTGCAATAATTTTCCTATGGACTTTCCACATACAAGAAACATTCAACGTGTCTAAATTTATGAGAACAAAGTTTGGGGATGAGAAGGCTGTATTCTTTTTACACTTCCGAAATGGCCTGTGCGAGGTTACTATAAAGTACAGCCCTGTTATAGATATACTACCATCCCTCAAGATACGTCCCAAACAAATTTGGCTAGCACCTTAGTCCCTTTTTCAAGACTAGGTGCATAAGAGCAAGTGGATCCCAAAAATCTCGACTTGCCGAGGATTGATCTCGATCGTTACACTCATCTGA
The DNA here is from genome assembly GCF_038502225.1 of Cherax quadricarinatus. NCBI lineage: Eukaryota > Metazoa > Arthropoda > Malacostraca > Decapoda > Parastacidae > Cherax > Cherax quadricarinatus. Next base: position 65,893,518 of record NC_091292.1, read on the forward strand.
GTTCTTTGACTTTGTTAGACAGGGAGAAGCAAGTTTCGTCATTATAGTGTTGAAGGCAAGATCAGCTGCAAAGGAGTAAACACGCTCGAAGTTTGTGGCAATATTTTATTCAGATGGCAATAAAAGGCTTACAATCAAAAGTGCCCGGGTTGAACCCTAGCGAGGCGAGACCTCCGAGCATGTAAACAGACGGGCTGTTGTTATTAACAGCAAAACACAACAACCGATTAACAGCTTGTTAATCGGTTGTTCTAGGTTGCATTCTTTGAAAGAACCAAACAATCAGGATGAAAATCATCCACACTACCTGACTTTCTTGAATTTTCTCGGATTATTTACCCTTCAGGGCTATATCTGGCACAGTCTGATATTTACTTTATCATTCCTGGAGACGTAAATTTACATGAGAATATCCTACATGTGTGGCAAGCAGATTTCATTTTCTTTTCTAGAAAGAACACGTTAGCTCATAAAAATGATCAGAAATGCACTTGCTTATATATCATTTCTGTGGTTGTCGAGTGTTAACACACACATGAACATAAGTATCCTAGTAAGAAAATGGATAATCTCGGAGTAATATTTAGTGCTTAGTACAGTATAACCATACAATTGGGTATACGAGACTCGACTGCTTCTACAGGCCGTAAATATGTCTGTTATTTTATATTATTAATGCCAACTGACTTCTCGGACGTTAATAACCTGTGGCTCACAACTGAGGAACATGAGTTCGACTCTGAGGCGGTTTACGAAGTTGGTTTTGGGTCCGTACGCCTAGTAACCTTGTTCATCTAGCAGTAAGTACTGTTGTGATTAACATCCTGGAAAAAAAAAGAACCAAAAAGCTCCAATGGAAATAATTAACAATAACTTGGTTGTGTTATCCTGAGTTATCCGAACTGTATTATTTAATGCTAACAAAAATGTTTTAAAACCTTAAAAAACAAAGATTAAAATAAACTCTCAGTAAGTATACAATAAAATATATAAGCATCGCCTCTCTATGAATTTTCTTTGTCTAAATATGCATGAGATCTAAATCTTATATAATTTATTGGAATAGGATTTTCTTGTTATACGGATCCGTTTCCTGAATATATAATAATTTTTTTTCAAAACAGCGGCGGCCGTCTCCCGCAGAAGTAAGGTGAAAGTAAGAAAGAAGAAATGCAATCCATTCAATCTCTCTCCTGCCACAAACATACTAACATTACACTTCAGGTTGCCCGCCAAACCTCAGACATCCTCACCCATTCTTTAGAATGGAGTCACTGTACTTTTCACCTTCAGGACTCAAGTATAGCTAACCGGATTCCCTGAATCCTCTCATAAATGTTACGTTGCTCACACTCCAACTGCACATCAAGTTTCAAAACAAATAAATTGCATCCACTGACTCCGATCTTACGTGCTCACACATGCCTGATGAATGGTCAAGCACCTAAAACTCAAACGTTCTTTTACCCACTTCCACCTATCATTCAAGGATCAACCGCTACCTCTCCCTCCCTTTCAAACGTAGATGTATATACCCTCCTAGTCTACTTTACGCCGTCCTCTCTGAATACCCAAACCTCTTCAATATCTTTAAACGTATAAGAGGAAATTTTAGAGAGGACTTAATTTTAAATGAGTTCTTGCTAATCAACCAATTTTACCTAATCGGTACGACACACACACACACACACACACACACACACACACACACACACACACACACACACACACACACACACACACACACACACACACACACACACACACACACACACATACACAAACAACAAGAGATTCAAAGAAGTGTTCACAGAGGAGACAGAAGGGGCTCCAGAAAGACAGAGAGGTGGGGCACACCACCAAGTACTGGACACAGTACACACAACAGAGGAAGAAGTGAAGAGGCTTCTGAGTGAGCTAGATACCAAAAAGGCAATGGGGCCGGATAACATCTCTCCATGGGTCCTGATAGAGGGAGCAAAGGCGCTATGTGTACCCCTAACAACAATATTCAATACATCTATCGAAACAGGGAGATTGCCTAAGACATGGAAGACAGCAAATGTAGTCCCAATCTTTAAAAAAGGAGACAGACATAAGAACATAAGAACATAATAATATAGGAGCGCTGCAGAAGGCCTACTGGCCCATGCGAGGCAGGTCCTTATCAAAACCACCTCTACCCAAAGCAACCCAAGAAATAACTCCCGTACCCAATGACACCATTCAAACCCAGCCCCTCCCACTCATATATTTGTCCAGTCTCTTCTTAAAGCTACCCAAGGTCCTAGCCTCTATCACCCCACTGGGAAGACTGTTCCACGCATCTACAACTCTGTTAGAAAACCAGTACTTACCTATGTCCTTTCTAAATCTAAATTTATCCAACTTAAATCCATTATTTCTGGTTCTTACCTGGTTCGACACCCTCAGTACTTTATTAATGTCTCCCTTGTTTATGCCCGTCATCCACTTATACACTTCAATGATATCTCCCCTCATTCTACGCCTCTCCAGAGAGTGGAGATTTAAGGCTTTAAGTCTGTCTTCATACGGGAGGTTCCTTACAGAGTAAATCATTTTAGTCATTCTTCTCTGTATGTTCTCTAATGAGTCTATATCCATCCTGTAGTAAGGGGACCAAAACTGAGCAGCATAATCTAAATGAGGCCTCACTAGTGATGTATAGAGCTGCAAAATAACTTTTGGACTTCTGTTACTTATACTTCTTGAGATAAATCCAAGTAATCTGTTGGCCTTGTTGCGCACACTAAGGCACTGCTGTCTTGGCTTTAGATTTCTGCTCACCATGACTCCCAAGTCATTTTCACATTCTGTATGATCAAGCTCTACTTCACCTAGATTATAGCTTCGAGGGTTATTTTCGTTACCAAGGGCTAGTACCTTACACTTATCGACATTGAACTTCATCTGCCATTTTTCAGACCAGGACATTAATTTGTCCAAATCCTCCTGGAGTTCATTGCTATCCTCCTCAGAGTGAATTATACGGCCTATCTTTGTATCATCAGCAAACTTACTCATGTCACTCGCAATCCCTTCATCAAGGTCATTAATGTAAATTATGAACAAGAGAGGGCCTAAAACTGATCCTTGTGGAACGCCACTAGTGACTAATCCCCATTCAGATTTCACTCCATGAAGCACTAAACTACAGACCAGTGTCACTGACATGTATAGTATTCAGAGTCATGGAGAAGATTATCAGGAGAAGAGTGGTGGAACACCTAGAAAGGAATGATCTCATCAACAGCAGCCAACATGGTTTCAGGGACGAGAAATCCTGTGTCACAAAACCTACTGGAGTTCTATGACATGGTGACAGCAGTAAGACAAGAGAGAGAGGGGTGGGTGGATTGCATTTTCTTGGACTGCAAGAAATCGTTTGACACAGTTCCACACAAGAGATTATTGCAAAAACTGGAGGACCAAGCAGGGATAACAGGGAAGACACTAGAGTGGATCAGGGAATACTTGTCAGGAAGACAGCAGCGAGTCATGGTACGTGGCGAGGTGTCAGAGTGGGCACCTGTGGCCAGCGGGGTCCCACAGGGGTCAGTCCTAGGACTAGTACTGTTTCTGATATTTGTGAACGACATGGCAGAAGGAATAGACTCCGAAGTGTCCCTGTTTGCAGATGACATGAAGTCGAGGAGAATAATTCATTTGATCGAAGACCAGGCAGAACTACAAAGTGATCTGGACAGGCTGCAGACCTGGTCCAGCAATTGGCTACTGGAATTCAACCCCACCAAGTGCAAAGTCATGAAGATTGGGGAAGGGCAAAGAAGACCACAGATGGAGTACAGTCTAGGGGCCAGAGACTACAAACCTCACTCAAGGTAAAAGATCTTGGGGTGAGTATAACACCAGGCACATCTCCTGAAGCGCACATCAACCAAATAACTGCTGCAGCATATGGGCGCCTAGCAAACCTCAGAACAGCATTCCGACATCTTAATAAGGAATCGTTCAGGACCCTGTACACCGTGTACGTTAAGCCCATATTGGAGTATGCGGCGCCAGTTTGGAACCCACACCTAGCCAAGCAAGTAAAGGAAATAGAGTAAGTGCAAAGGTTTGCAACAAGATTAGTCCCAGAGCTAAGAGGTATGTCCTACGACGAGAGGTTAAGGGAAATCAACCTGATGACACTGGAGAACAGGAGAGATAGGGGGGACATGATAACGACATACAAAATACTGAGAGGAATTGACAAGGTGAACAAAGACAGGATGTTCCAGAGATGGGACTCAGCAACAAGGGGACACAGTTGGAAGTTGAAGACACAGATAAATCACAGGGATGTTAGGAAGTATTTCTTTAGCCACAGAGTAGTCAGGAAGTGGAATAGTTTGGGAAGCGATGTAGTGGAGGAAGGATCCATACATAGCTTTAAGAAGAGGTATGATAAAGCTCATGGAGCAGGAAGAGTGACCCAGTAGCAGCCAGTGAAGAGACAGGGCCAGGAGCTGTGAATCGACCCTTGCAACCACAACTAGGTGAGTACACACACACATACATACATACACACACACACACACACACACACACACACACACACACACACAATATATATATATATATATATATATATATATATATATATATATATATATATATATATATATATATATAGATATATATATATATATATATATATATATATATTTATACATATATAACATCAGATTGGGAGATTGCCCATCTCCAGGCAGTGAGCGCACCTCACTCCGGGGACTTCCTCCAAACAGTTCCCATATCGGCAATGGGAACGCGACTCGACCCTAAGACCCTCCGTATTGCAGTGGCTCTGCGTCTTGCTGCCCCAATTCACACAGAATATATGTGTATTTGCGGCGAAGCGCAAGCAGACCAATACGGTCTACATGGTTTTAACTGTTCGAAAACCATGGGCTGGCATGCAAGACACAATGAGATCAACGACATCATTAAGAGAACCCTTGCTACAGCTGGGTGCCCAGACGAGAGGAAGTCCCGATCACTAGCAGCCAACAATACCCACAACTCAGCAAACCGCCCCGACGGGATCACCATCTATCCTTGGAAGAATGACAAGCTCTTAGCATGGGACTATACCTGTGTGTCCACACTGGCTGACACCTATATCCATCACAGTGTGGGGGCGACAGGGAGGAGCTGCTGACCAGAGGGAGGAGTACAAGATCAGCAAGTACAGGGACATAAGCCAACAGTGTCAATTTGTTTCAGTGGGATCAGAGACCTTGGGATCATGAGGAAAAAATGCCACACGTTTCCTTAAAGAATTGGGTTCCAGACTCATCGACACCACCAGGGACCCAAGGGCAGCCACTTTCATGTTCCAGTGCCTCAGCGTAACCATCCAGAGGGGAAATGCTTGCTGCATACTTGGCTCGCATCCAGCCTCGGAGGAGCTGGAGGAAATTCATGACCTTTGATACAGTGTGCCATTGTATTCATGTTTGTTTTTTTCTGTAAATGTATTCTGTTTATTAATAAATGTTCACATAGAATATAAAATATATAGGGGGTGGTAGGAGAAGAAAATATTCAAACAGCTCCGGGGAGAACCTTGAGTTTCCTCTGAGGTACGTTTATTGTCTTCTCTGAGGATGAGGGTCCCCATTCCAGCTATAGAGGTGGTACTTCCCTATATATATATATATATATATATATATATATATATATATATATATATATATATATATATATATATATATATTACCTATTTCATAAATTTTGGATATTTCCTCATCTATGAACTCAGGACTACAAATTCGTAAAGCTCTCAAAAACATTGATGAGAAAACAGACAGTTTGACTCTATCTTGATGCGAGGAATAATAGTGGACATAGGAACAGTTATTTGTAGGTTTTCTGTAAATTTTAAATTTGAATTCATTATTACCCTTAATAATTAAAACATCTAGAAAAGGCAATGAGTGGTTAGTGCTTTTATTTAATAAATATATGGAAGAGAGTAAGGTACCTAGGGATTGGCAGAGAACATGCATAGTTCCTTTGTATAAAGGCAAAGGGGACAAAAGAGAGTGTAAAAATTATAGGGGAATAAGTCTGTTGAGAATACCTGGTAAAGTGTATGGTAGAGGTATTATTGATAGAATTATGAGCAAGACAGCAGATGAACAAGGCGATTCAGGAAAAGTAGGGGGTGTATAGACTAAGTGTTTGCAGTGAAACACATAGGTGAACAGTATTTAGATAAGGGTAAAGAGGTTTTTGTGGCATTTATGATTTGGAAAAAGCATATGATAGGGTGGATAGGGGGGCAACGTGGCAGATGCTGCAGATGTAAGGAATAGGTGGTAGGTTACCGAAAGCGGTGAAAAGTTTTTACGAGGATAGTGAGGCTCAGGTTAGAGTATGTAGGCGAGAGGGGGATTATTTCCCAGTAAAAGTAGTCCTTAGACAGTGTTGTGTGATGACACCATGGTTGTTCAACATATTTATAGATGGAGTAGTAAGAGAAGTGAGGAAACGTTTCCTCAATAAAGATACCCAAGAGTTGCACATGTGTCTAATTTATCAACGTGTCGGTTCTCTGAACCATTCATCTACAATCCTGTCAGACACTGCAACTTCTTGGGATCTTAATACTTGGGAATTCTTCGCTTGCCTAACCCTTGGGCACGACCTACTTCCATATTGGAAAAATGTAACACAACCTACGACTGCTGCACCTCTTCTGCCTACGGTTTATAAGCTCCTTCTCCGCACATATGCCGTATTCTATTCAACATTGATGGACTGACCACATCGACTCAAGGCTGAGGGACTGATTACCTCATTTTCCTCCTGTTCTTCACGTTTCTCCTTTGTATGGAATGATGAAGCCACTGTGTGGCGAAACGTTTCCTCAATAAAGATACCCAAGAGTTGCATATGTGTCTAATTTATCAACGTGTCGGTTCTCTGAACTATTCATCTACAATTATATTCCTGTGGACCATGGACTTGCCTGATACAAATTTCTCAACTTTTTGAAAATCAATTGGATGGTTAAAATCTCTCAAAATGAATAGATAGAGCATTGGAGTCTTGTCCAATTCCAATGCTATATTTACGTTGTTTTAATCTTAGTTCGAGACTTTTACCAGTTTGACCATAATAAACTTTATCGCAAATTTTACAAGGAATCTTATAGACACATCCGTCAGTATTTTGGGGGGGAATTCCTTATCAAAAGCTTTTTTACTGTATCAAGATTTTTAAACACAACTTTGATATTAAAAGTCTTAAGAAGAGAAGGCATATCAACCAAATTTTCATGGTAAGGTTGGTTGTCGCTTTTTGGATTGTAAAAAGTACTTCTAGTAATTTTAAAAGATTTATCAATTACGTTTCTTGGGTATTTCAGATCATTAGCTGTTTCATAAATTTTGGATATTTCTTCATCTATGAACTTTGGACTGCAAATACACAAAGCTCTAAAAAACATTGATGAGAAAACAGACAGTTTAACTGTATCTTGATGCGAGGAATAATAGTGGACATAGGAACACTTATTTGTAGGTTTTCTATAAATTTTCAATTTGAATTCATTATTACCCTTAATAATTAAAACATCGAGAAAAGGCGATGAGTTATTTTCCTCAAATTCCACAGTAAAGTTTATAGAATGGGCTAAGCTATTTAATTTCACAAGAAAATGGTTTTTATCTACATTCTTAGGTATAAGACACAAAATATCATCAACATGTAGGTTGGTAGACAGCAACCACCCAGGGAAGTACTACCGTCCTGCCAGATGACTGTGAAACAGAAACCTGTAACTGTTTTACATGATGGTAGGATTGCTGGTTTTCTTTTTCTGTCTCATAAACACGCTAAGATAACAGGGATATCTTGCTACTCCTACTTACACTTTGGTCACACTTCACAGACACGCACATGCATATATATATATATACATACATCTAGGTTTTTCTCCCTTTTTCTAAATAGCTCTTGTTCTTTTTTATTTCTTCTATTGTCCATGGGGAAGTGGAAAAGAATCTTTCCTCCGTAAGCCATGCGTGTCGTATGAGGCGACTAAAATGCCGGGAGCAATGGGCTAGTAACCCCTTCTCCTGTATACATTTACTAAAAAAGAGAAGAAGAAAAACTTTATAAAACTGGGTTGCCTAAATGTGCGTGGATGTAGTGCGGATGACAAGAAACAGATGATTGCTGATGTTATGAATGAAAAGAAGTTGGATGTCCTGGCCCTAAGCGAAACAAAGCTGAAGGGGGTAGGAGAGTTTCAGTGGGGGGAAATAAATGGGATTAAATCTGGAGTATCTGAGAGAGTTAGAGCAAAGGAAGGGGTAGCAGTAATGTTAAATGATCAGTTATGGAAGGAGAAAAGAGAATATGAATGTGTAAATTCAAGAATTATGTGGATTAAAGTAAAGGTTGGATGCGAGAAGTGGGTCATAATAAGCGTGTATGCACCTGGAGAAGAGAGGAATGCAGAGGAGAGAGAGAGATTTTGGGAGATGTTAAGTGAATGTATAGGAGCCTTTGAACCAAATGAGAGAGTAATTGTGGTAGGGGACCTGAATGCTAAAGTAGGAGAAACCTTTAGAGAGGGTGTGGTAGGTAAGTTTGGGGTGCCAGGTGTAAATGATAATGGGAGCCCTTTGATTGAACTTTGTATAGAAAGGGGTTTAGTTATAGGTAATACATATTTTAAGAAAAAGAGGATAAATAAGTATACACGATATGATGTAGGGCGAAATGACAGTAGTTTGTTGGATTATGTATTGGTAGATAAAAGACTGTTGAGTAGACTTCAGGATGTACATGTTTATAGAGGGGCCACAGATATATCAGATCACTTTCTAGTTGTAGCTACACTGAGAGTAAAAGGTAGATGGGATACAAGGAGAATAGAAGCATCAGGGAAGAGAGAGGTGAAGGTTTATAAACTAAAAGAGGAGGCAGTTAGGGTAAGATATAAACAGCTATTGGAGGATAGATGGGCTAATGAGAGCATAGGCAATGGGGTCGAAGAGGTATGGGCTAGGTTTAAAAATGTAGTGTTAGAGTGTTCAGCAGAAGTTTGTGGTTACAGGAAAGTGGGTGCAGGAGGGAAGAGGAGCGATTGGTGGAATGATGATGTAAAGAGAGTAGTAAGGGAGAAAAAGTTAGCATATGAGAAGTTTTTACAAAGTAGAAGTGATGCAAGGAGGGAAGAGTATATGGAGAAAAAGAGAGAAGTTAAGAGAGTGGTGAAGCAATGTAAAAAGAGAGCAAATGAGAGAGTGGGTGAGATGTTATCAACAAATTTTGTTGAAAATAAGAAAAAGTTTTGGAGTGAGATTAACAAGTTAAGAAAGCCTAGAGAACAAATGGATTTGTCAGTTAAAAATAGGAGAGGAGAGTTATTAAATGGAGAGTTAGAGGTATTGGGAAGATGGAGGGAATATTTTGAGGAATTGTTAAATGTTGATGAAGATAGGGAAGCTGTGATTTCGTGTATAGGGCAAGGAGGAATAACATCTTGTAGGAGTGAGGAAGAGCCAGTTGTGAGTGTGGGGGAAGTTCGTGAGGCAGTAGGTAAAATGAAAGGGGGTAAGGCAGCCGGGATTGATGGGATAAAGATAGAAATGTTAAAAGCAGGTGGGGATATAGTTTTGGAGTGGTTGGTGCAATTATTTAATAAATGTATGGAAGAGGGTAAGGTACCTAGGGATTGGCAGAGAGCATGCATAGTTCCTTTGTATAAAGGCAAAGGGGATAAAAGAGAGTGCAAAAATTATAGGGGGATAAGTCTGTTGAGTGTACCTGGTAAGGTGTATGGTAGAGTTATAATTGAAAGAATTAAGAGTAAGACGGAGAATAGGATAGCAGATGAACAAGGAGGCTTTAGGAAAGGTAGGGGGTGTTTGGACCAGGTGTTTACAGTGAAACATATAAGTGAACAGTATTTAGATAAGGCTAAAGAGGTCTTTGTGGCATTTATGGATTTGGAAAAGGCGTATGACAGGGTGGATAGGGGGGCAATGTGGCAGATGTTGCAAGTGTATGGTGTAGGAGGTAGGTTACTGAAAGCAGTGAAGAGTTTTTACGAGGATAGTGAGGCTCAAGTTAGAGTATGTAGGAAAGAGGGAAATTTTTTCCCAGTAAAGGTAGGCCTTAGACAAGGATGTGTGATGTCACCGTGGTTGTTTAATATATTTATAGATGGGGTTGTAAGAGAAGTAAATGCGAGGGTCTTGGCAAGAGGCGTGGAGTTAAAAGATAAAGAATCACACACAAAATGGGAGTTGTCACAGCTGCTCTTTGCTGATGACACTGTGCTCTTGGGAGATTCTGAAGAGAAGTTGCAGAGATTGGTGGATGAATTTGGTAGGGTGTGCAAAAGAAGAAAATTAAAGGTGAATACAGGAAAGAGTAAGGTTATGAGGATAACAAAAAGATTAGGTGATGAAAGATTGAATATCAGATTGGAGGGAGAGAGTATGGAGGAGGTGAACGTATTCAGATATTTGGGAGTGGACGTGTCAGCGGATGGGTCTATGAAAGATGAGGTGAATCATAGAATTGATGAGGGAAAAAGAGTGAGTGGTGCACTTAGGAGTCTGTGGAGACAAAGAACTTTGTCCTTGGAGGCAAAGAGGGGAATGTATGAGAGTATAGTTTTACCAACGCTCTTATATGGGTGTGAAGCGTGGGTGATGAATGTTGCAGCGAGGAGAAGGCTGGAGGCAGTGGAGATGTCATGTCTGAGGGCAATGTGTGGTGTGAATATAATGCAGAGAATTCGTAGTTTGGAAGTTAGGAGGAGGTGCGGGATTACCAAAACTGTTGTCGAGAGGGCTGAGGAAGGGTTGTTGAGGTGGTTCGGACATGTAGAGAGAATGGAGCGAAACAGAATGACTTCAAGAGTGTATCAGTCTGTAGTGGAAGGAAGGCGGGGTAGGGGTCGGCCTAGGAAGGGTTGGAGGGAGGGGGTAAAGGAGGTTTTGTGTGCGAGGGGCTTGGACTTCCAGCAGGCATGCGTGAGCGTGTTTGATAGGAGTGAATGGAGACAAATGGTTTTTAATACTTGACGTGCTGTTGGAGTGTGAGCAAAGTAACATTTATGAAGGGATTCAGGGAAACCGGCAGGCCGGACTTGAGTCCTGGAGATGGGAAGTACAGTGCCTGCACTCTGAAGGAGGGGTGTTAATGTTGCAGTTTAAAAACTGTAGTGTAAAGCACCCTTCTGGAAAGACAGTGATGGAGTGAATGATGGTGAAAGTTTTTCTTTTTCGGGCCACCCTGCCTTGGTGGGAATCGGCCAGTGTGATAATAAAAAAAAAAAAAAAAAAAAAAAAAAATAATAATCTGAACCATTTAGCTCTATGAGGGAGGAGTCTTGCAGTCTTGTTTCAAAAAAATCCATGTATAGGTTACTAAGAACAGGTGAAAGAGGATTTTCCATTGCCATAGGTTCAGTTTCATATAAATTATCTAAATGGCTTGTCGACAATTTGAGCCCAATTATTGGAAAAATTTCTAACTTTAATGTTAAAAACAACATAGATTTATAATGGTATAAAATACCGACAGGTTGTTAGGTAAGTCACATATGCAACAGTTAGGTATCTTTATTTTGAAACGTTTCGCCTACACAGTAGGCTTCATCAGTCGAGTACAGAAAGTTGTTAGAAGCAGAAAAGACGTGAATATGATGTAATCAGTCCATCACTCTTGAAGTTTTGAGGTGGTCAGTCCCTCAGCCTAGAGAAGAATATTGTTCCATAGTCTGAAACAGACTTTGGTTTATATAAATTAGATTTCATTTAAAAATAATAAAATTTTGGAAGAATTTAATACATTGGATAAATAATAAAAGCTTAATTCATGGGTAGAGTACTTGGGTTGAACAAATATTTTGTTAGTTGGGTGTCGTAAAGGATCTGTCTAGTTGGGCAAGTGGGCCTGCTGCAGTGTTCCTCCTTGCTTATGTCGTCACATCCCACAACAAAGCTACACCTGACCTGTGTGGGATGTGTTGGTGAGGTGTGGTCTCAATCCTTCATATGCCTTCCTTTCATGCATTATCTTCATAGATCCTTGATGATGTGAGAAATCACGAAAGCGCTTAAAATTTCACCATTCTGGTTGGTAAGTAGGAAAAGAGGGAGGTAGGGGGATAGGGAGGAGGATGTCGACAATAATGGAGAGTCCCAGTAAGTTATATCAGTCAAGTTTGTAACTCCCTATCTTCCTACCAACCCTTTTAATTACTGTACGTAGGAAGGTTGGGAGGAGGATAGGAGCATCGTTGTTATTCTTGAAAAATTGATAACTCCTGCCTCATTTTGTTGCTTATTCTAGTGCCTCCCATTAACTTTCAAGCAGTTATTTATGTCGACTATCTGCTAATCCAATTTGCATGCGCTACTGCTGCCTCTCTTACATGTATAAAGTACTACAAATATTTCTTTAAGCAACCTATCTAAAAGTACATCTGAATGATATCTTGCTTCTTACACAATACACAAATATTATTGTATTAGAAACAAAGTGGGAAAACATATCTAAAAAAGTGTTTTCTTTTTTCCCCGTAACTAGCATAATTTGTACCTATTTATTGTTGATAGTTGATTCAAATTAAAATAGGCCTTAATAAAGTTAGAT
>NC_091292.1:65906274-65911274 GCF_038502225.1 Cherax quadricarinatus
TCAAACCACGTACACTGATGGTGTGAGCTGAGCACGTACACTGATGGAGTGAGCTGAGCACGTACACTGATGGAGTGAGCTGAGCACGTACACTGATGGTGTGAGCTGAGCACGTACACGGATGGTGTGAGCTGAGCACGTACACTGATGGAGTGAGCTGAGCACGTACACTGATGGTGTGAGCTGAGCACGTACACGGATGGTGTGAGCTGAGCACGAACACTGATGGCGTGAGCTGAGCACGTACACTGATGGAGTGAGCTGAGCACATACACAGATGGTGTGAGCTGAGCACATACACTGATGGAGTGAGCTGAGCACATACACAGATGGTGTGAGCTGAGCACATACACTGATGGTGTGAGCTGAGCACGTACAATGATGGTGTGAGCTGAACATGTACACAGATGGTGTGAGCTGAGCACGTACACTGATGGTGTGAGCTGAGCACGTACAATGATGGTGTGAGCTGAACATGTACACAGATGGTGTGAGCTGAGCACGTACACTGATGGTGTGAGCTGAGCACGTACAATGATGGTGTGAGCTGAACATGTACACAGATGGTGTGAGCTGAGCACGTACACTGATGGAGTGAGCTGAGCACGTACACTGATGGTGTGAGCTGAGCACGTACAATGATGGTGTGAGCTGAACATGTACACAGATGGTGTGAGCTGAGCACGTACACTGATGGTGTGAGCTGAGCACGTACACTGATGGTGTGAGCTGAGCACGTACACTGATGGTGAGAGCTGAGCACGTACACTGATCGTGTGAGCTGAGCACGTACACTGATCGTGTGAGCTGAGCACGTACACTGATGGTGTGAGCTGAGCACGTACGCTGATGGTGTGAGCTGAGCACTTACACAGATGGTGTGAGCTAAGCACATACACTGATGGTGTGAGCTGAGCACATACACTGATGGTGCGAGCTGAGCACGTACACAGACGGTGTGAGCTGAGCACATACACTGATGGTGTGAGCTGAGCACGTACACTGATGGTGCGAGCTGAGCACGTTCACTGATGGTGTGAGCTGAGCACGTACACTGATGGTGTGAGCTGAGCACGTACACTGACGGTGTGAGCTGAGCACGTACACTGATGGCGTGAGCTGAGCACGTACAGTGATGGTGTGAGCTGAGCACGTACACTGATGGTGTGAGGAGCACGTACACTGATGGTGTGAGCTGAGCACGTACACTGATGGTGTGAGCTGAGCACGTACACTGATGGTGTGAGCTGAGCACATACGCTGATGGTGTGAGCTGAGCACGTACACTGATGGTGTGAGCTGAGCACGTACACTGATGGTGTGAGCTGAGCACGTACACTGATGGTGTGAGCTGAGCACGTACACTGATGGTGTGAGCTGAGCACGTACACAGATAGTGTGAGCTGAGCACATACACTGATGGTGTGAGCTGAGCACGTACAATGATGGTGTGAGCTGAACATGTACACAGATGGTGTGAGCTGAGCACCTACACTGATGGTGTGAGCTGAGCACGTACACTGATGGTGTGAGCTGAGTACGTACACTGATGGTGTGAGCTGAGCACGTACAGTGATGGTGTGAGCTGAGCACGTACACTGATGGTGTGAGCTGAACACGTACACAGATGGTTTGTGCTGAGCACGTACACTGATGGTGTGAGCTGAGCACGTACACTGATGGTGTGAGCTGAGCACTTACACTCACGGTGTGAGCTGAGCACGTCAACTGATGGTGTGAGCGGAGCACGTACACTGATGGTGTGAGCTGAGCACGTACACTGATGGTGTGAGCAGAGCACGCACACTGATGGTGTGAGTTGAGCACGTACACTGATGGTGTAAGCAGAGCACGTACACTGATGGTGAGAGCTGAGCACGTACACTGATAGTGCGAGATGAGCACGCACACTGTTGGTGTGAGCTGAGCACGTACACTGATGGTGCGAGTTGAGCACGTTCACTGATAATGTGAGCTCAGCACGTACACTGATGATGTGAGCTCAGCACGTACACTAATCGTGTGAGCTGAGCACGTGCACTGATGGTGTGAGCTGAGCACGTACACTCATGGTGTGAGCTAAGCACGTACACTCATGGTGTGAGCTGAGCACGTACACTGGTGTGAGGTGAGCACGTACACTGATTGTGTGAGCTGAGCACGTACACTGATGGAGTGAGCTGAGCACGTACACTGATGGTGTGAGCTGAGCACGTACACTGATGGTGTGAGCAGAGCACGTACACTGATGGTGTGAGCTGAGCACGTACACTGATGGTGTGAGCTGAGCACGTACACTGATGGTGTGAGCTGAGCACGTACACTGATGGTGTGAGCTGAGCACGTACACTGATGGTGTGAGCTGAGCACGTACACTGATGTTGTGAGTAGAGCACGTACACTGATGTGAGCTGAGCACGTACACTGGTGTGAGCTGAGCACGTACACTGATGGTGTGAGCTGAGCACGTACACTGATGGTGTGTGCTGAGCACGTACACTGATGGTGTGAGCTGAGCACGTACACAGATGGTGTGAGCTGAGCACGTACACTGATGGTGTGGGCTGAGCACGTACACTGATGGAGTGAGGTGAGCTCGTACACTGGTGTGAGCTGAGCACGTACACTGATGGTGTGAGCAGAGCACGTACACTGATGGAGTGAGCTGAGCACGTACACATGGTGTGGGCTGAGCACATACACTGATGGTGTGAGCTGAGCACGTACACTGATGGTGTGAGCTGAGCACGTACACTGATGGTGAGGGCTGAGCACGTACACTGATGGTGTGAGCTGAGCACGTACAATGATGGTGTGAGCTGAGCACGTACACTGATGGTGTGAGCTGAACACGTACACAGATGGTTTGTGCTGAGCACGTACACTGATGGTGTGAGCTGAGCACGTACACTGATGGTGTGAGCTGAGCACTTACACTCACGGTGTGAGCTGAGCACGTCAACTGATGGTGTGAGCGGAGCACGTACACTGATGGTGTGAGCTGAGCACGTACACTGATGGTGTGAGCTGAGCACGCACACTGATGGTGTGAGTTGAGCACGTACACTGATGGTGTAAGCAGAGCACGTACACTGATGGTGAGAGCTGAGCACGTACACTGATAGTGCGAGATGAGCACGCACACTGTTGGTGTGAGCTGAGCACGTACACTGATGGTGCGAGTTGAGCACGTTCACTGATAATGTGAGCTCAGCACGTACACTGATGATGTGAGCTCAGCACGTACACTAATCGTGTGAGCTGAGCACGTGCACTGATGGTGTGAGCTGAGCACGTACACTCATGGTGTGAGCTAAGCACGTACACTCATGGTGTGAGCTGAGCACGTACACTGTTGTGAGGTGAGCACGTACACTGATTGTGTGAGCTGAGCACGTACACTGATGGAGTGAGCTGAGCACGTACACTGATGGTGTGAGCTGAGCACGTACACTGATGGTGTGAGCAGAGCACGTACACTGATGGTGTGAGCTGAGCACGTACACTGATGGTGTGAGCTGAGCACGTACACTGATGGTGTGAGCTGAGCACGTACACTGATGGTGTGAGCTGAGCACGTACACTGACGGTGTGAGCTGAGCACGTACACTGATGTTGTGAGTAGAGCACGTACACTGATGTGAGCTGAGCACGTACACTGGTGTGAGCTGAGCACGTACACTGATGGTGTGAGCTGAGCACGTACACTGATGGTGTGTGCTGAGCACGTACACTGATGGTGTGAGCTGAGCACGTACACAGATGGTGTGAGCTGAGCACGTACACTGATGGTGTGGGCTGAGCACGTACACTGATGGAGTGAGGTGAGCTCGTACACTGGTGTGAGCTGAGCACGTACACTGATGGTGTGAGCAGAGCACGTACACTGATGGAGTGAGCTGAGCACGTACACATGGTGTGGGCTGAGCACATACACTGATGGTGTGAGCTGAGCACGTACACTGATGGTGTGAGCTGAGCACGTACACTGATGGTGAGGGCTGAGCACGAACGCTGATGGTGTGAGCTGAGCACGTACACTGTTGGTGTGAGCTCAGCACATACACTGATGGTATGAGCTGAGCACATACACATGGTGTGGGCTGAGAACATACACTGATGGTGTGAGCTGAAAACGTACACAGGTGGTGTGAGCTGAGCACGTACACTGATGGTGTGAGCTGAGCACGTGCACTGATGGTGTGAGCTGAGCACGTACACTGGTGTGAGCTGAACACATACACTGATGGTGTGAGCTGAGCACGTACACTGATGGTGTGAGCTGAACACGTACACAGATGGTGTGTGTTGAGCACGTACAATGATGGTGTGAGCTGAACACGTACACAGATGGTGTGTGTTAAGCACGTACACTGATGGTGTGAGCTGAGCACGCACACTGATGGTGTGAGATGAGCACGTACACTGATGGTGTGAGCTGAGCACGTACACTGATGGTGTGAGCTGAGCACGTACACTGATGGTGTGAGCTGAGCACGTAGACTGATGGTGTGAGCTGAGCACGTACGCTGATGGTGTGAGCTGAGCACTTACACTGATGGTGTCAGCTGAGCACATACACTGATGGTGTGAGCTGAGCACGTACACTGATTGTGTGAGCTGAACACGTAGACAGATGGTGTGAGCTGAGCACGTACACTGAATGCGTGAGCTGAGCACGCACACTGATGGTGTGAGCTGAGAACGTACTCTGATGGTGTGAGCTGAGCACGTACACTGATGGTGTGAGCTGAGCACGTACACTGATGGTGGGAGCTGAGCACGTACACTGATGGTGTGAGCTGAACACGTACACAGATGGTGTGTGTTGAGCACGTACACTGATGGTGTGAGCTGAGCACGCACACTGATGGCGTGAGCTGAGCACGTACACTGATGGTGTGAGCTGAGCACATACACTGATGGTGTGAGCTGAGCACATACACTGATGGTGTGAGCTGAACACGTACACAGATGGTGTGTTGAGCACGTACACTGAT
>NC_091292.1:65913774-65973774 GCF_038502225.1 Cherax quadricarinatus
TGTGCGTGTGTGTGTGTGTGTGTGTGTGTGTGTGTGTGTGTGTGTGTGTGTGTGTGTGTGTGTGTGTGTGTGTGTGCGTGTGTGTGTGTGTGTGAGTGTACTCACCTATTTGTACTCACCTATTTGTGGTTGCAGGGGTCGAGTCCTAGCTCCTGGCCCCGCCTCTTCACCGGTTGCTACTAGACCCTCTCTCTCCCCGCTCCATGAGCTTTATCAAACCTCGTCTTAAAACTGTGTATGGTTCCTGCCTCCACTACGTCATTTTCTAGGCTATTCCACTGCCTTACAACTCTATGACTGAAGAAATACTTCCTACTATCTCTCTGACTCATTTGTGTCTTCAACTTCCAATTGTGGCCTCTTGTTTCTGTGTCCCCTCCCTGGAACATCCTGTCCTTGTCCACCTTGTCTATTCCACGCAGTATTTTATATGTCGTTATCATGTCTCCCCTGACCCTCCTGTCCTCCAGTGTCGTCAGGCCGATTTCCCTTAATCTTTCTTCATAGGACATTCCCCTTAGCTCTGGAACTAACCTTGTTGCAAACCTTTGTACTTTCTCTAGTTTCTTGACGTGCTTTATCAAGTGCGGGTTCCAAACAGGTGCTGCATACTCCAGTATGGGCCTGACATACACGGTGTACAGTGTCTTGAATGATTCCTTACTAAGGTGTCGGAATGCTGTTCTCAGGTTTGCCAGGCGCCCATATGCTGCAGCAGTTATCTGATTGATGTGTGCTTCCGGAGACATGCTCGGTGTTATACTCACCCCAAGATCTTTCTCCTTGAGTGAGGTTTGCAGTCTTTGGCCACCTAGCCTATACTCTGTCTGTGGTCTTCTGTGCCCTTCCCCTATCTTCATGACTTTGCATTTGGCAGGATTAAATTCGAGAAGCCATTTGCTGGACCAGGTGTCCAGTCTGTCCAGGTCTCTTTGAAGTCCTGCCTGGTCCTCATCAGATTTAATTCTCCTCATTAACTTCACATCATCTGCAAACAGGGACACTTCTGAGTCTAACCCTTCCGTCATGTCGTTCACATATACCAAAAATAGCACTGGTCCTAGGACCGACCCCTGTGGGACCCCGCTCGTCACAGGTGCCCACTGTGATACATCATTACGTACCATGACTCGTTGTTGCCTCCCTGTCAGGTATTCTCTGATCCATAGTGTGTGTGCGTGTGTGTGTGTGTGACTCAACAATCAACATTTGCACCAATAACTAATTACAGTTGTGACCGGGTGTGGAAGTGTGAATTGCTCATTACTCTGGAATTTGTTCATGATTGTACCCATGTATAAACTTAAGTAACCATTCTTACAAGATTCATTACCTTTGCAACATGTGAGTTCATTACTTTTGTACCTAGTTCAGCTATCAAACTTTGGAGCCCAGTCGCTGGACCCATTACGTACCTCTGTAATCTGTAAATACCTTTGTAACTTGTCATAATTGTGACTAAACACCTACATGGAGTTCATTACCTTTGTAAATTATGAGTTCATTACCTCTGTAACTTGCTCATCTATCAAAACTTTGAGGTCCAGTCCCTGGACCAATTATGTACCTCTGTAATCTTTTGACTACCGCCCACAGGATGGGTATGGGGTGCATAATAAACATATTAAACTAAACTAAAACTGATGGTGTGAGCTGAGCACGTACACTCATGGTGTGAGCTGAGCACGTGCACTGATTGTGTGAGCTGAGCACGTACACTGATGGTGTTAGCTGAGCACGTACACTGATGGTGTGAGCTGAGCACGTACACTGATGGTTTGAGCTGAGCACGTACACTCATGGTGTGAGCTGAGCACGTACACTGATGGTGTGAGCTGAGCACGTGCACTTATGGTGTGCGCTGAGCACGTGCACTTATGGTGTGAGCTGAGCACGTACACTGATGGTGCGAACTGAGCACGTACACTGATGGTGTGAGCTGAGCACGTACACTCATGGTGTGAGCTGAGCACGTACACTGATGGTGTGAGCTGAGCACGTACACTGATGGTGTTAGCTGAGCACGTACACTCATGGTGTGAGCTGAGCACGTACACTGATGGTGTGAGATTAGAACGTACACTGATGGTGTGAGCGGAGCACGTACACTCATGGTGTGAGCTGAGCACGTACACTGATGGTTTGAGCTGAGCACGTACACTCATGGTGTGAGCTGAGCACGTACACTGATGGTGTGAGCTGAGCACGTACACTGATGGTGTGAGCTGAGCACGTACACTGAAGGTGTGAACTGAGCACGTACACTGATGGTTTGAGCTGAGCACGTACACTAATGGTGTGAGCTGAGCACGTACACTGGTGTGAGCTGAGCACGTACACTGGTGTGAGCTGAGCACGTGCACTGATGGTGTGAGCTGAGCACGTACACTGATGGTGTAAGATGAGCACGTACACTGATGGTGTGAGCTGAGCACGTACACTCATGGTGTGAACTGAGCACGTCCACTGATGGTGTGAGCTGAGCACGTATACTGATGGTGTGAGTTGAGCACGTACACTGATGGTGTGAGCTGAGCACGTATACTGATGGTGTGAGCTGAGCACGTACACTGATGGTGTGAGCTGAGCACGTACACTGATTTTGTGAGCTGAGCATGTACACTGATGCTGTGAGCTGAGCACGTACACTTATCGTGTGAGCTGAGCACGTACTCTCCTTTTGTGAGCTGAGCACGTACACTGATGGTGTGAGATGAGCACGTACACTGATGGTGTGAGCTGAGTACGTACACTGATGGTGTGAGCTGAACACGTACACTGATGGTTTGAGCTGAGCACGTACACTGATGGTGTGAGCTGAGCACGTACACTGATGGTGTTAGCTGAGCACGTTCACTGATGGTGTGAGCTGAGCACGTCCTCTGATGGTGTGAGCTTAGCACGTACACTGATGGTGTGAGCTGAGCAGGTACACTGATGGTGTGAGCTGAGCACGTACACTCATTGCGTGAGCTGAGTACGTACACTGATGGTGTGAGTTGAGCACGTACACTGATGGTGTGAGCTTAGCACATACACTGTTGGTGTGAGCTGAGCACGTACAATGACGGTGTGAGCTGAGCACTTACACTGATGGTGTGACCTGAGCACGTGCACTGATGGTGTGAGCTGAGCACGTGCACTGATTGTGTGAGCTGAGCACATACACTGATGGTGTGAGCTGAGCACTTACACTGATGGTGTGAGCTGAGCACGTACACTGATGATGTTAGTTGAGTACTTTCACTGATGGTGTGAGCTGAGCACGTACACTTATGGTGTGAGCTGAGCACGTACACTGATGGTGTGAGCTGAGCACGTGCACTGATGGTGTGAGCTGAGCACGTACACTGATGGTGTGAGCTGAGCACGTACGCTGATGGTGTGAGCTGAACACGTACGCTGATGGTGTGAGCTGAACACGTACGCTGATGGTGTGAGCTGAACACGTACGCTGATGGTGTGAGCTGAACACGTACGCTGATGGTGTGAGCTGAGCACGTACACTGATGGTGTGAGCTACCAACCGAGCTAAGAGACACTGTAAAGTTATTTCAGATCTAGAAGGACTTTCTTCATTCCTAGGTGGAATTTTTTCATAGCTAGGTGGACTTATTTCATAGCTAGGTGGACTTATTTCATAGCTAGGTTGCCTTATTTCATAGCTAGGTGGAATTATTTCATAGCTAGGTGGACTTATTTCATAGCTAAGTGGACTTATTTCTTAGCTAGGTTGACTTATTTCATAGCTAGATGGACTTATTTCATAGCTAAGTGGATTTATTTTATAGCTAGGTGGACTTATTTCATAGCTAGGTGGAATTATTTCATAGCAAGCTGGACTTATTTCATAGCTAGATGGAATTATTTCATTGCTATGTGGACTTATTTCAAAGCTAGGTGGAATTATTTCATAGCTAGGTGGACTTATTTCATAGCTAGGTGGAATTATTTCATAGCAAGCTGGACTTATTTCTTAGCTAGATGGAATTATTTCATAGCTAGGTGGACTTATTTCATAGCTATGTGGACTTATTTCATAGCAAGGTGGAATTATTTCACAGCTAGGTGGACTTATTTCATAGCTAGATGGAATTGTTTCGTAGCTAGGTGGACTTATTTCATAGCTAGATGGAATTATTTCATTGCTATGTGGACTTATTTCAAAGCTAGGTGGAATTATTTCATAGCTAGGTGGACTTATTTCATAGCTATGTGGACTTATTTCATAGCAAGGTGGAATTATTTCACAGCTAGGTGGACTTATTTCATAGCTAGGTGGAATTATTTCATAGCAAGCTGGACTTATTTCATAGCTAGATGGAATTATTTCATTGCTATGTGGACTTATTTCAAAGCTAGGTGGAATTATTTCATAGCTAGGTGGACTTATTTCATAGCTATGTGGACTTATTTCATAGCAAGGTGGAATTATTTCACAGCTAGGTGGACTTATTTCATAGCTAGATGGAATTGTTTCGTAGCTAGGTGGACTTATTTCATAGCTAGGTGGACTTATTTCATGGCTAGGTGGACTTATTTCATAGCTAGGTGGAATTATTTCATAGCTAGGTGGACTTATTTCATAGCTATGTGGACTTATTTCATAGCTAGGTGGAATTATTTCATAGATAGGTGGAATTATTTCATAGATATGTGGACTTATTTCATAGCTAGGTGGACTTATTTCATAGCTAGGTGAACTTATTTCATTACTAGGTATACTTATTTTAAAGCTAGGTGGACTTAATTCATAGCTAGGTGGAATTATTTCATAGCTAGGTGGACTTATTTCATAGCTAGGTGGACTTACTTCATAGCTAGGTTGACTTATTTCATAGCTAGGTGGATTTATTTCATTGCTAGGTGGACTTATTTCATAGCTAGGTGGACTTATTTCATCTCTAGGTGGACTTTTTTCATAGCTATGTGGAATTATTTCATAGCTAGGTGGACTTTGTTTCATAGCTAGGTGGACTTACTTCATAGCTAGGTTGACTTATTTCATAGCTAGGTGGATTTATTTCATAGCTAGGTGGACTTATTTCATTGCTAGGTGGACTTATTTCATAGCTAGGTTGACTTATTTCATTCCTATGTGGAATTATTTCATAGCTAGTTTACCTGGAGTTTACCTGGAGAGAGAGTTCCGGGTGTCAACGTCCCCGCTGCCCGGTCTGTAAGCAGGCTTCATGGTGGATCAGAGCCTGATCAACCATGCTGTTACTGCTGGCTGCACGCAATCCAACGTACGAGCCACAGCCTGGTTGGTCAGGTACCGACTTTAGGTTCTTGTCCAGTGCCTGCTTGAAGACAGCCAGGGGTCTATTCTTAATCCCCCTTATGTATGCTGGGAGGCAGTTTAACAGTCTCGGGCCCCTGACACTTATTGTATTGTCTCTTAACGTGCTAGTGACACCCCTGCTTTTCATTGGGAGGATGTTGCATCGTCTGCCGAGTCTTTTGCTTTCGTAGTGAGTGATTTTCGTGTGCAAGTTCGGTACTAGTCCCTCTAGGATTTTTCAGGTTTATATAATCATGTATCTCTCCCTCCTGCGTTCCAGGGAATACAGGTTCAGGAACTTCAAGCGCTCCCAGTAATTGAGGTGTTTTATCTCCGTTATGCGCGCCGTGAAGGTTCTCTGTATATTTTCTAGGTCAGCAATTTCACCTGCCTTGAAAGGTGCTGTTAGTGTGCAGCAATATTCCGGCCTAGATAGAACAAGCGACCTGAAGAGTTTCGTCATGGGCTTGGCATCCCTAGTTTTGAAGGTTCTCATTATCCATCCTGTCATTTTTCTAGCAGATGCGATTGATACAAGGTTATGGTCCTTGAAAGTGAGATCCTCCGACATGATCACTCCCAGGTCTTTGACGTTGTTTTATCGCTCTATTTTGTTGCCGGAATTTGTTTTGTACTCTGATGAAGTTTTAATTTCCTCATGTTTACCATATCGGAGGAATTAAAATTTCTCATCGTTGAACCTCATATTGTTTTCTGCAGCCCATTGAAAGATTTGGTTGATGTCCGCCTGGAGCCTTGCAGTGTCTGCAGTGGAAGACACTGTCATGCGGATTCGGGTGTCATCTGCGAAGGAAGACACGGTGCTGTGGCTGACATCCTTGTCTTTGTCAGATATGAGAATGAGAAACAAGATTGGAGCGAGTACTGTGCCTTGTGGAACAGAGCTTTTCACCGTAGCCGCCTCAGACTTTACTCTGTTGACTACTACACTTTGTGTTCTGTTTGTGAGGAAATTTTAGATCCATCTACCAACTTTTCCTGTTATTCCTTTAGCACGCATTTTGTGCGCTATTACGTCATGGTCACAATTGTCGAAGGCTTTTGCAAAGTCTGTATATATTACATCTGCATTCTTTTTGTCTTCTAGTGCATCTAGGACCTTGTCGTAGTGATCCAGTAGTTGGGACAGACAGGAGCGACCTCCTCTAAACTCATGTTGCCCTGGGTTGTGTAATTGATGGGTATCTAGATGGGTGGCGATCTTGCTTCATAGGACCCTTTCAAAGACTTATGATATGGGATGTTAGTGTTATCGGTCTGTTGTTCTATGTTGTTTTCTTTGCTTTGTGGAGTTGAACGTATTTCATACCTAGGTGGAATTATTTCATAGCTAGGTGGACTTATTTCATACCCAAGTGGAATTATTTCATAGCTAGGTGGAATTATTTCTTAACTAGGTGGAATTATTTCATACCTAGGCGGAATTATTTCATACCTAGGTTAACTTATTTCATACCTAGGTGGAATTATTTCATAGCTAGGTGGACTTATTTAATACCAAGGTGGAATTATTTCATAGCTAGGTGGAATTATTTCATACCTAGGTTAACTTATTTCATACCTAGGTGGAATTATTTAATAGCTAGGTGGACTTATTTCATACCAAGGTGGAATTATTTCATACCAAGGTGGCATTATTTCATAGCTAGGTGGAATTATTTCTTAACTAGGTGGAATTATTTCATACCTAGGTGGAATTATTTCATACCTAGGTTATCTTATTTCATACCAAGGTGGAATTATTTCATAGCTAGGTGGAATTAAGAAGAATGTGAAAGAAAAAAAAATTGTTTTGGCTTAGCCTCGTAGAGAATATTTTTTTTCAATTGCTCTACTTCTGAAAAAAAAATATTTTTAAAAATCATTTTTCCCTTCAGAAAGAGGCCCCTCTCATAAGAC
Organism: Cherax quadricarinatus; assembly: GCF_038502225.1. Classification (NCBI taxonomy): domain Eukaryota; kingdom Metazoa; phylum Arthropoda; class Malacostraca; order Decapoda; family Parastacidae; genus Cherax; species Cherax quadricarinatus. The sequence continues at coordinate 65,920,979 of NC_091292.1, forward strand.
CTGCATCTTAGGCAGCAGAAGTGGTGATGTGAGGGGAAGTGTCATTGGAAGGTGTGCGAGGCAACAGTGAAAACCTCAGGGTTACAGGCAGCAGTATCAGAGGCGACAACATAAATCTGTATTATACTCTAAGCTCTATCCAATTTCGTCCCAAATCATAGGCCATTGGTCTTTATAGGCATCAGCAGAGGTGGCGACGTAAGGCCATTAACCTCAGTTCAAACTTATTCATAATCAGGTCCATGCCAAAGTTAATAAACGATAGTAAGCTTTGACGAAAGGGGATTATTAATATTATAATCATAACTAAGCGCAGCTGACGAAAGGGGAAATTTCCCATTAGTTAGGCCGTGAAATGGAACGGAGATATTGGAATGTTATTCAGGCAAAGTTGCTCAAACTTCACCCCAACCTTAATTTGTCCAAAGACTAAGTTCATTCAAATAGTTTACCATTATGCTACAGGTAGAAATACACAAATAATCCGCACAGAAGAGACTGAAACCTACGACGTTTCGGTCGTGCTTGGACCAGTAACTAGTTACAATGTTAATGGTCCAGGTGGGACCGAAATGTCGCCATAAATTTTATTCTGCTATGTTCAAGTTATTTTGTATTGTTCCAGCCATGGTATTGTGTCTTTATATTTTCTACAGGTAGAGAAAAAGTTATACAACTTGTTGATATTATTTAACGTACCTTAAATTTGTCAATATAAAGTGGGTTGTTCCAGATTTGTCCTTCTCCAGGCACCCAGACGTCGACAAGAGACACCTGGGGTCCTCCATTAGAGTAGGGGAACGAGGAAACCAGGTGGTAGACACGGAGGTCCTTGTGGATCACCTGACGGGTGTTCCTTAGGGCACTCTTCTCCCAGGGCAACCAAGAGGCTATCACAGTGCTATACCCAGACCCTACACACAGACAGTGGGTTTAGTGTTTTCGTAAATAATAATAATAATAATAATAATAATAATAATAATAATAATAATAATAATAATAATACGTAATAATGTGTATTTTCTCGACTGTAAGAAGAGGTTTTAAACATAAAAAATACGGTCACAGTCGCTCCCGGTACACTTTTGTACACAAAATATTTAATTCAAGTTAACTGTATTTAAATAAAAAAAATGAACTGTTACAAAGAACATAAGAATAGAGGAAGAGAAAGTAGAGAAGAGTGGAAGATAGGTACGAAAGAGGTACCTACTGTGAAGGCAGAAGCCGAGTCTCGCCCTCAGCTAAGCTATGCATACATTTTTTTTTTTTTCATAAAAAAGTTAAACAATTAAAGTGGTGCATGAAATATAGCCAGTATTGGCATTATATCCAGTTTCTTCTCATGCAGCGTGCACAGGGACAATTTATTCATTACACCGGATATCTTTATCGTATGGTGAGTGGCCCCCCCCCTTCCCCCTCCAACAAAAGAAACTTTCGTCATTTATTCAACAGCTGTCTTGCCAGAAGTATGTAGATATCACACTTCAAATGACCCTCCTAAATTCAACATCCCCATTGACCTCTTCGCTTTTGGGCCGAGAGGTACTGCTGCGCACATGCTCCTGGTTGAGTGGCCTACCTGCACAGTTTGATTTTCTCAAGATGGCGCAGTATGTAAGGAGGCGTGTAAACACTGTGTGCAATGAGTTAGTGTGGGGTGTAGTTACACCTCAGTCTGCACAAGTGATACTACCTGCGATTATCCATGACACATATGGTGTTGTGGATCAAGATCTGTACGGTGTGTCACTCAACAGGGCCTTCTGGATATTCATCAAGTTACAATCGACAGAAGTGTATGAACGACTGGTGGAAAAGTATCAAGATGGTTGTGTGGACATCAACTCGGCAGTACGAGTTCATCTCATTGATGTGTCGAGGCACTATACTTGGGTGAAGGTACGTAATGTGCCTTTCAAGGCTGATGAGGCAGACCTTCGGAACGTTTTTGAACGATATGGCATTGTGCATCTGGCGACGGCAGGTACTTGGGCAGATAGGGCATATGCTGGCTTGCTGGAGGGTATGTTCAACCTGAAGATGACACTGCGGCATTCAATCCCATCATATGTCATCCTAGAAGACTTCCGGGCAGTACAAGACTTGCAGGCTATGTGGTGCTTATGACCATATGGCGGCCCAGTGTGGGAGATAGCAGCAACGACAGGAGGCAGGCATAGGGATGGAGCAGGGGCCTCACCCAAAGGCAGGGCCTGTTGGCAGGACACCTGTATGTGGCGATGGTTCTTCCTGGAGCGAGGAGGTGGAGAGTTGCCGACGGTGGGGTCGAGCCCATCAGTGCTTGTAGGCTCTATGGTCTCTGCTTTGGTGGAAGGGGAGACCGAGCTGAGTGGCGAGGAACGGGCAGAGGATGCGGTTCTGGAGCAGCTGACAGACAGGCTTTTCGAGACGACGAGTGTTGAGGACATTGTAAGGTTGGTGGCGGGACCAGGGGAGCATGAAGCAAGGAAAGACAGTCAACTGAATGCGGATGCTGCTTCGATGGGAGTGGTGACCATGGTCGAAGTGGCGGTGGAGATACATTGTGAGGCATCTACTGAGTTGGACATGGGTGCAGAGAGTGTTCGGCGAAAGAGGACGGCGATGCAATCTGACTCGGATGATGTCTTGACCCCGGCACAGAGGCCGGGGAAGAAACCATGTATGGAAGTTGTGCGTGGAGGTACCACAGGTGTGTCCGGTCAGGTGTTGGACCGGGGGGAACCCACGCTCTCAGTGGAGAGTGAGAGTGTTGTGGGAAACGTCGACATGCTGGTAATGCACCTGTGAAAGGAGTTGCAGGGCAGCGTGTAAAACCCTTTTAGAAAGTTTCAGGTGTATAACTGTAAATGTAATTGGGATAAGTGCTGATGTGAAGTGTCTGTGGCTCCAGGGTTTTTTTTAAGGCTTTATGCCATAGATGCAGTGTTTTTGCAGGAACATAATTTTAAGGTTGGCTGGGATTTGAAAATGGATGGGTATCATGTGTTTGTGGCTTATTCGGAACGATTGAAGGGAGGAGTTGGGATCCTGATTCGGGAGACAAGCCCATTTGTTGTTATTAGGTGTTAGGGAGGGGAGGGGGTAGGGTACTCTGGGTAGATGGGTGGTGGAGTGAGCGACTGGCAGTGGTTTGTGTGTATGCGCCGGTGAAGCATGATGTACGGGTGAAGAATGAGTTTGTGCGTGATATTTTGATTTATTATTTGCGATCCCTTCCCCCAGTAGCCATTGTGGGTGGCGATTGGAATTGTGTGGTACGTTGAAGGGATGTGGAGCCATGGGGGACGGGGTGTTTTTTGGTAGGACAAGGGAATCTTTTGCGGGGTGTGGGGTTGGGGGATGGTGTTGGAGGTGGGGATTTGATGGTTGAGCACACGTTTCATAGATGGGGTTACGTGGCCAGGCTAGATAGGTTATATGTAATGAGGAGAGTGCGGGTGATGCGCGTGCATACGGTGGATGCTGTATACTCAGATCATAGAGCCGTTTATGCAGACTTGACTTGGGCTGACTTGCCTAAGAGGTATCCAGGGTATTGGAAGCTGAATGTGAGACTTCTTGGGGTGGAGGAGGCGAGGTTGGATTTCGGGGATTTGTGTGGAGAGGGTAGGGATGTGGGTGATTTATTGGGGTGGTGGAATGAGGTAACTAAGGAGAGGATCTGGCAGTTTTATGTGTGATGGGGATGGTGCGAGGGTTGGATGACGTATGGGTTGCAACAGTATTTCGAGGGTTGGTTGCAGGGTTGTTATGAGAGGAGGAAATCGAGTTGTTAAGGGGCGGATTTGAGATTTGCAGAATGTAAGATTTGATGCAATGAGAGTGCAAGGTGCATTGGAAGAGGTGGTGTGGGGTGATCGACTGTTGGCCTGTGTGTTACGGGAACAGAGGCTGCGCCATATGGCTATGGAGATTGATAGTTTGGTGGTACATGAAGACTTAGGTGGGTATGGGGCGGGACAGGAGTTACGAACAACGGAAGCAATGAGTGATTACCTTGATAGGTGGTTTGGAAGACATTTACTGAGTGCAGGGGTGGATGTGGAGGGAGAATTTATCTTGTGTGCTAAGTGGTAGTCATTGCATGGCACTGGGGGGATATTGAAGAAGGGGAGGTGTGGAGGGTCTTGGAGGGTATGGCACGAGGTAAGGCACTGGGTTTAGATGACTTGCCCTTTGAGTTCTATGTGAGACATTGGAGTGTTTTGAGGACCTTCTTAGTGAAACTGATGAATACAATGAAAAGGGAGGGGAGGATGGGCAGGTCACAGGGGACTGCAGTTGTAGTTTTAGTGCCAAAAGGTGAGTGACCAAACACGGTGCGGGACTTTAGGATGATATCATTGCTGTGTGCTGATTATAAGATTTTTGCAAAAATTCTGGGAAATAGGCTGAAGTGTGTGGTGGATAGAGTGGTTACGAGAGGACAATATGAAGTGACTGGGAGGACGATGTATGATGGGCATGGTATTATAAAAGATTTTGTGGAAGGCTTTGGAGGGGAGAACGAGGGGGGTGTCTTAGTGTTAGATTGGCAGGCAGCTTATGATAGTGTGGAATGTGAGACGTTGTGGTATATATTAAGGAAGCAGGGTTTCAGGGAGGTGGTGTGTTGGGCAGAGACCTTGTACAAAGGGGTAGGAGTGCATTTACAGGTAAATGGGAAGCTGAGGAGTGGGTATCCTTGGGTTGGGGTATCAGGCAGGGTTGTCCCCTGTCTCAATTGTTTGCTTGTCTACAAGACCATTCTATAGAGCGGTGGGAGTGTGTGTGGGGGTGGATAGGGGAGTGGGGAGTGGAGAGCAGGGAACAATAGGGTATGTGGATGACACGACAATTCTCGTGAGGACGCTGGGGAGTTTACGTGCGGTAGACGATGTTATTGATAGTTTTGCGGGGATTACTGGTTTAAGAGAGAATGTGGAGAAATCGAAATTGCTGATCTTAGGAGATTGGGTGGGGAGAGAGAGTTGGGGATGGGATGTACGCTGGAATATGGTGGACAGGATAAAGGTGTGTGGGATAGTGTATATGGGTAGTGTGAGAGAGGCAAAGATGGTTAATTCTGGACTTGTTGTGGATCGAGTGGTGGGGCAATTGAATGGGTTATGACCAACACATTTGACAATACATCAGCATGCGATATTTGTGAATGTGTTGCTATATAATAAAGTCTGACACGTGGCAGCTGTATATCCGTTAGCAGGTCCAGATGTTACAAGGCTGTTAAAGAAGATTTTCCAGTTTCTGTGGGGTTCAGGGTGTGAATGGTTGGGCAGGGGTGTGGTTACGCTTCTGGTCAATAGAGGGGGATTGGGGTTAATAGATTTACGGCTAAGAGTCAAGTGTATTTATTTAAAGTGGGGGTTTTGCCATGTGAGGAGACGTGAGGGGAAGGGTGTGAATGATTTATATGAAGAAGTATGAATGTGGTGGGGAGGGTTGGAGATGAGGGTGTGTGAGGATGTGTTGTGGGTGTTGATGTATGTTCAGGAACCTACTAAACTTTGGGTGGGTGTTTTAGAGTGTGCAGTAGGAGCGAAGGTGGCCGCAAAGGCTGAGGGTATATTTACCCAATGTATGCGTGGGGGGATATATGGGAGAGGTTATGGTTGATGCATATGCGACCGAAAGTGCGAGAGGTATTGTTCCGTTTTCTCCATGGTATACTTCCGTCAGGTGCTGTGCTTAGGGAAAGAGGGTTGATGGTGGAGGGCGAGTGTCTGGTGTGTGGGGATGTGGCGTTTCATGTGGTGTATTTTTGTGACAATTTAAGGGACATCAGGGAATGGATGGGTAAGGTTCTGGGGAGGGTGGGGGGAGGGATATTGGCATTGAGGGCTTTAAGTCTGGATGTGGGTTGAGTAGAGGCGTCTGTGCAGCTTGCAATAATGTATATAATCACGGATTTTTTTTTTTTTTTTTTTTTTTTATCTTGGGTGATGAGAAGGAATGGGGACTGAGAACTGTGCAAGAGAGTGTTGGCATCGACCATATATAGAACCCTGAGTTGTATTAGGGGGATTTATGGGAGTAGCTGGGATCAGGCTTTTCCAGAGGGGTATCGTAGTATGAATGTCAGAGCATTGTTAGCATTTTGAATAGGGGGGGCTTGAGGTTCAGGGGATGGAACGGGCTCGTCTTTGAAGTTGGGCATACATAGGGGTGTGTTGCTGTGGTATCAGTGTGATGTGTGGTTGTGGTGGGAATGGTTGTGTGAGTGGATATGGTAGTACATATAGGGAGAGAGCTGTTTCTACCTAGGAATGGGTGGCAAGGTAATCTATAGGAGCATGTGATGTAATGAGTTTTCTGTGTATGGTTGTGTGTGGATTGCATGGCCTATAGCATTATGGCATTGGGTAAGAGAAAAGGTTGGAGGATATGTTGCATTTATGCAATAGCTGCAATTCATTATTGACTTCAGTGCACCTATGTATTGCTTCATGTATACTGCATAAGATGTTTAAATGCCTATTATTGTACTAGTGGTTGATTGACTGCAAAGGACCTGGAGGTTGTCACTGTTATATGTTATGTGTAATAATGTACTGATTTTAATATACTGTAACACTGTGTTTGTGGGGTTTTTCCTCATATATATGTGCCCTGAAATAGATTTGTGTTGATCATTGTGATGTTATATGTCTGGGATGTATTTATGGAACAGCGTGATTCTCTGCTCATCTGTTGGTGTGAGCAGATGTGTGCCTGGTGTCGGCGATTGGAAGACTTCCCGTTTTTTCCAATATGGCGCAGGGTGTGGAGAGGAGAGTAAATGCTGTGGGTATCAAGCTGGTTCACGGGGAATTTTCGCCAAAAGCTGCTCCTGTGCTGTTGCCATTAATCATCCATGATACACATGGTATAGATGATGCTGAATTATATGGTTTAGCACTCAATGGCACATACAGGGTGTTCTTCAAGTTGTTGAATGCCAGCATCTATGAGAGGCTGGTGGAGAAATACCAGGATGTGCGAGTGGACGTCAATTCTGTGGTGAGTGTCCACCTTCATGACGTCTCCAGGCACTATACTTGGGTTAGAGTGCGAAACATACCGTTTGAGGCAGATGAAATGGACATACACAGTGTTGAGAAATGGGATTACCAGCTAAGCTTATTAGTTTGTAAATTTAAATATAGGGAACACTTAGCTGATAAAAGACAGCAAATCGTCTACACAGCCACCCCTGCAGACGAGATCTTGAATTGTTGTCATGATCATCTCTCAACAGGCTGGAATAGATCATAATTTGTAAGATTATAATTTACCCCTAGGGGGTGTTATGTCAGCATATTTCATTCACTGATGGCTGACAAACTTACTTGTGTGGACTCAAAAGTCCACACCTTACTGCCGACAATAGGTTGATTACAAACTCCTTGCGACTCAAGAACTGCGCAGTCCCCCGTACTACAAGAAATTTGTAACCTACCTTGCTCTTGTTGCGTGAGCTATGGTGTTCTTCACACCTTCGACAGGTATCAGTGACTTGATAGAAGCTGAAGTGTCCTTGGATGTCCACGTCTTCCATAGTCTAGGAATACGCACACTGGTACACTATGTTCCACAAGATTTGTCTTTACTGCTCACAATCTTATCACTAAAGAAGCTGATCACACTTCTATTAAGTGTTTATTGTGTTTTGTGAGACACTTTGTTCACACTAATGCACAGATCGTTCTTTGTTGGTTTTCCTGGCGTCAGTGTCACTCTCAGAGGAAAGAAAGTCTCCCTGATAACATTGAGTATACATAGTGTATAGTGTATACTACAGTGGCTCCCTAGTATATTGATGATAAAGGCTAAAGTGTCATTTGAAAACAGGTGAATTTGTAAATGAAGTGATAAGCCTATAGAGGCAGGTGCCAGAAGTCGCCAGAAACTTACCACAGGTCAGCTGTTTTTAATAATCTTCCTGGCTTGCTAGTGTACTCGCATATAATCTAGTGATACCAGTGAATAGCAGAATACAGTGTTGTAGTAGCAACTAACCAGTATTATAATGGTACTTAGTGGAGTGGAGTAACTTTCATTAGTTTCTTTTTCTTGAAATACGAGACGTTACTGTGAATTTCATATAACCTGTAGTTACCAGCGGTCGCAATATACACAACGAGAAGCAATTATTACTACAGAAAAAGCGTCCTTCCTCCAAAATTTGCACCAGTCAACTATAGTGATAATATAGCATTTATTGTGGTGGAGACGGAAAAAAAAAAAAAAAAAAAATAGAAAAGCCAGATACAGCGATTGATAAACAAGGAGGTCGACCGTTCGTCATTGTAGGAGCTGCCAGATATCACCGGCTCTTCAACACGCAAGTTATACTTTTGTATCAGTCAAATCACATATTACTCGGGTAGATAATTTCCAGTAGATCCTTCATGTGTTAGCTCAAATCACCGACCAGTATGTTTTAAATAAGTGACCCACTGACCAGAGCAGATCGACTGGTCCGAACCCTTGACTGGTCCGAACCCTTGACTGGTCCGAACCCGGGACTGGTTTCAAACAGTTTCGTTGGACAATAAAGCAGACTGTAAACGGATGGGGTTGTAGGCGCCCTTATAAACACAAACATTAAAAATCAGGAACGTGACGGTAAGCTGTCCAATATACAAAAAGAGTTAGAAACAGAAATACAAATAGCTAGAGCTTCATTTAAGGTTATAAATATAATATTCAAGAGGTTGCTAGTAGAATTGCAGTAAATCAACCATTCAAATCATTATGAAGCTGTGTGTAGTCTGTGGTCAATCAAACAAACGGGCTTCCACATGGATAAATTGTCATTTTTGTGGAAATTGGTGTCACGCCCCTTGTGCAGATATCCCAGAACTAGCTACAAGCAGTATTAAAACAGAGAAGTGTTTTTGGGTATGCCCAAAGGAGGAAAATCTGTGGACTAAAATCACAAGAGTATTAAAAGAGGACAACATCAAAGCTGCTTTCATAGAGAACCTGGAAGCTTTCTACAACAGATGGGAACATAAAAAGTCTGGGCTGAATGGTACTGCCCTTGATACTGGCCATGTAGTCACAAACTGTAAGGCTGGAGGTGATGTCCTGGTAGTCAGTAAATGTGGGGCTGATAGTGCTGTCCTGGGAGACAGTAATGGTGAAGCTGGAGGTGCTGTCCTGGGAGACAGAAATGGTGAAGCTGGAGATACTGTCCTGGGAGACAGAAATGGTGAAGCTGGAGATACTGTCCTGGGAGACAGTAATGGTGAAGCTGGAGATTTTGTCCAGGTAGTCGGGAATTATATGCAGGAAGGAATACATATAAATGACCTCATAGGGGACAGGAGCCATAGTAGGGAAACAAGTGTAGTCAAAAATAAGATAAAACCAATATTGCAAACTAGAAATACCACAGGAAATAGCAAACAAGAGGACTCCACTAGCAATACTGAGGATAAATTACCAAAAACAACTGGTGGGAGCTCCATTGTTGGTGCTAGGGATGATAGAAGTAAGACAGGGAAACGTGCACCAACAGGGAATACAGTCACAGAAACCCAAGGCAAGCGGAAACCAAGCCTGTGCACATACTATGCACTTGGTATCTGCTGGCATGGGAAATCTGGAAAAACAGATGGGACATGCAACTATGACCACCCTAGAAAATGCCATGCCCATATGACAACAGGAAAATGCAAACTCCCTTCCTGTAAGCTTTTTCACCCTGAAATGTGTACCTCTTCAGTACAGGAAATACTGTGCTATAACTTAAATTGCCAGGCATACCATCTAAAGGGGACAAAAAGATGCAAAACATCCAGGCCATGGGAAAACCTGGGTAGCCACAGCCACTCAAGAGGGAGAGGTTTTTTAGTGCCAGGAAGGAAAAAAAACTGGCAGGAAATGGCAGAAATCGTACACCAAATCCAGTCATTCCTGGAGTGGAACCACAGTCGATGGCCTCCACTCCAAACCAACAGATACAGATACTAATGCCGGAAAAAAATCCCCCCCCAGTACCAACAATACCACCAGTCCGATAACATTCTTCTTTGCAAATATACAGGGTCTAAAGCCAGCAACAAACAACAAAATACCTTTCATCCGTGGACTGCTTGCAGAGGCAAAGGCAATGTTCGCGGCTTTCACTGAGACCCACATAAAGGATCACTTGGACAACGAAATATGGATCCCAGGTTACAACCTATACAGATGTGACAGAGTGAACAGGCAAAAGGGGGGGGGGTTGGCCTGTACATTGCAGAGTCACTTGTTTGCACAGAACTGCTTAATGCCTCAAATGACGTAGTGGAAGTTTTAGCAGTAAAGGTCGAGAACCAAAACCTAGTCATTGTGGTAGTCTACAAGCCTCCGGATGCAACATCCCAGCAATTCCAGGAACAGCTGTTAAAAATTGACCACTGTCTGGAAAATCTTCCAGCTCCTGCACCCAACATCTTGCTCCTGGGGGATTTCAACTTAAGGCACCTAAAATGGAGGAATATAGCAAATAATATTGTTGCAGTAATAACACCAGGAGGCAGCTCTGATGAAAACTCACACTCACATGAGCTTTTAAATCTCTGCACAAAATTCAATTTAAACCAGCAAATAATAGAGCCTACTAGACTGGAGAATACACTAGACCTCATCTTCACTAACAATGATGATCTGATAAGAAATGTCACCATATCAAAAACAATATACTCAGATCACAACATAATTGAGGTTCAGACATGTATGCGTGGAGCCCCAGACCGACAAAATGAGACTAGTCACGAGGGTGCATTCACCAAATTCAACTTCAATAACAAAAACATAAAGTGGGACCAAGTAAACCAAGTCCTAACCGATATAAGCTGGGAAGATATACTAAGCAACACAGACCCAAACTTATGCCTAGAACAGATTAACTCGGTGGCACTCGATGTATGCACAAGGCTTATTCCTCTAAGAAAAAGGAGGAGTAGATGTAAAATAGAAAGAGACAGGCGCTCCCTTTACAGGCGACGGAAAAGAATAACAGAGCGGCTAAAAGAGGTCAATATATCTGAAATGCGCAGTGAGACACTGGTCAGAGAAATAGCAAGCATCGAACTTAAGCTAAAAGAATCCTTTAGGAGTCAGGAATCGCGGGAAGAACTAAAAGCTATAAATGAAATCGAAAGAAACCCAAAGTATTTCTTCTCCTATGCCAAATCAAAATCGAGAACAACGTCCAGTATTGGGCCCCTACTTAAACAAGATGGGTCCTACACAGATGACAGCAAGGAAATGAGTGAGCTACTCAAGTCCCAATATGACTCAGTTTTTAGCAAGCCGCTAACCAGACTGAGAGTCGAAGATCAAAATGAATTTTTTATGAGAGAGCCACAAAATTTGATTAACACAAGCCTATCCGATGTTATCCTGACGCCAAATGACTTCGAACAGGCGATAAATGACATGCCCATGCACTCTGCCCCAGGGCCAGACTCATGGAACTCTGTGTTCATCAAGAACTGCAAGAAGCCCCTATCACGAGCCTTTTCCATCCTATGGAGAGGGAGCATGGACACGGGGGTCGTCCCTCAGTTACTAAAAACAACAGACATAGCCCCACTCCACAAAGGGGGCAGTAAAGCAACAGCAAAGAACTACAGACCAATAGCACTAACATCCCATATCACAAAAATCTTTGAAAGGGTCCTAAGAAGCAAGATCACCACCCATCTAGAAACCCATCAGTTACACAACCCAGGGCAACATGGGTTTAGAACAGGTCGCTCCTGTCTGTCTCAACTACTGGATCACTACGACAAGGTCCTAAATGCACTAGAAGACAAAAAGAATGCAGATGTAATATATACAGACTTTGCAAAAGCCTTCGACAAGTGTGACCATGGCGTAATAGCGCACAAAATGCGCGCTAAAGGAATAACAGGAAAAGTCGGTCGATGGATCTATAATTTCCTCACTAACAGAACACAGAGAGTAGTCGTCAACAGAGTAAAGTCCGAGGCAGCTACGGTGAAAAGCTCTGTTCCACAAGGCACAGTACTAGCTCCCATCTTGTTCCTCATCCTCATATCCGACATAGACAAGGATGTCAGCCACAGCACCGTGTCTTCCTTTGCAGATGGCACCCGAATCTGCATGACAGTGTCTTCCATTGCAGACACTGCAAGGCTCCAGGCGGACATCAACCAAATCTTTCAGTGGGCTGCAGAAAACAATATGAAGTTCAACGATGAGAAATTTCAATTACTCAGATATGGTAAACATGAGGAAATTAAATCTTCATCAGAGTACAAAACAAATTCTGGCCACAAAATAGAGCGAAACACCAACGTCAAAGACCTGGGAGTGATTATGTCGGAGGATCTCACCTTCAAGGACCATAACATTGTATCAATCGCATCTGCTAGAAAAATGACATGATGGATAATGAGAACCTTCAAAACTAGGGAGGCCAAGCCCATGATGACACTCTTCAGGTCACTTGTTCTATCTAGGCTGGAATATTGCTGCACTCTAACAGCACCTTTCAAGGCAGGTGAAATTGCCGACCTAGAAAATGTACAGAGAACTTTCACGGCGCGCATAACGGAGATAAAACACCTCAATTACTGGGAGCGCTTGAGGTTTCTAAACCTGTATTCCCTGGAACGCAGGAGGGAGAGATACATGATTATATACACCTGGAAAATCCTAGAGGGACTAGTACCGAACTTGCACACGAAAATCACTCACTACGAAAGCAAAAGACTTGGCAGACGATGCACCATCCCCCCAATGAAAAGCAGGGGTGTCACTAGCACGTTAAGAGACCATACAATAAGTGTCAGGGGCCCGAGACTGTTCAACTGCCTCCCAGCACACATAAAGGGGATTACCAACAGACCCCTGGCAGTCTTCAAGCTGGCACTGGACAAGCACCTAAAGTCAGTTCCTGATCAGCCGGGCTGTGGCTCGTACGTTGGTTTGCGTGCAGCCAGCAGCAACAGCCTTGTTGATCAGGCGCTGATCCACCAGGAGGCCTGGTCACAGACCGGGCCGCGGGGGCGTTGACCCCCGAAACTCTCTCCAGGTAAACTCCAGGTAAACTCAGTAGAGTCAAAAGTAATCTGAAGACGCCACAACATCCCACGCCGTCACTGCCCTAGCACAAAGGAAAAGCTGACATAGTACCTTTGCTTCCTTGCCACTTCCTCCATGAGGCAAAGCAGAATGTTTAAATCTTGCTGTCTTAAGTATAGACAACAATGTCCACTATCTTTACTATGGTAATAAAGTGGGAGCAGGATTTTCCTTAATTGTCCTGCTAAGGTAAGAGATGTACTGTCTCTTATTAAAATACACTCTGCAACACTGGACTGTAAGGAGTGGCGGTCGCTTGACCACAGGTCGTATACTGGTACTGCATCTGGGATCAATTACTCGCTGCAACAGTAAACAAGATATTTGCCCCTTCTGAGAGGGCTGGGCCCCTCAGGGCTGAAAGGGGCTGAAAGGGCTGAAGGGGGCTGAAGGGGGCTGATAACCCCCTCCTGGAGAAAATTTCTCCACACATGCTCCATCCCCCCAATGAAAAGCAGGGGTGTCACTAGCACGTTAAGGAACCATACAATAAGTGTCAGGGGCCCGAGACTGTTTAACTGCCTCCCAGCACACATAAGGGGGATTACCAACAGACCCCTGGCAGTCTTCAAGCTGGCACTGGACAAGCACCTAAAGTCAGTTCCGGATCAGCCGGGCTGTGGCTCGTACGTTGGTTTGCGTGCAGCCAGCAGCAACAGCCTGGTTGATCAGGCTCTGATCCACCAGGAGGCCTGGTCACAGACCGGGCCGCGGGGGCGTTGACCCCCGGAACTCTCTCCAGGTAAACTCCAGGTAAACTCCAGTGTTTTCAAGGACTACTGGGCCGTTCACCTGGTACAGCCCAGCAAGTGGGTGGAAGGTGCATATGCTGGGATCCCAGAGGGCATGTTTTCACTAAAAATGATGTTACGGCTCCCTATACATCGTAAGTTATGTTGGAGGCCTTTAGGGGTAAATAGAGCATGCTCAGCGCGAACGAAAAATTTTGTTGAAAAATTCACAAATTGATTTAATCTTATAGAAAAATAGCTTAGCTCTCTGGCAACACAATGGTACCAGAATCATTGTTCTACGACATTCCTACAAGGATTATGGTTATTTAAAACATCTAGGGTAACGTCACCACCCGCAGCAGGTGTGCTCACCTGTCGTCAATTTTCATTTTTTTCCGTTTTTTTTTTCGTGTATTTATTGTATTATTCTTTCTAAGATAATAATTGACGATTTAGCATCATAATACAGTGGGTGGGACTTATCCGTAGACTTCCAGCCAACCAGGAACCTCCTGGCACCATTTTGTTGACGTCATGGAAAATTCCAGTCTCGGGGTGGCCGTGGAATATGCTTCAATATAACGCTATTATAGCTTCTACGGCTTATTTATCTATCACAATTGATCTAATATGACATAATAAACAACATAAATAACAAAGAAATATGGTAAATTCTCCAGAATGAATAATATGTGGCATATACTTCCAGCGCTCCATCTGGAATATAATATTTCCATAGTCAGGGATGGGCTTCCATTCTCCTTTCACCTCAGGGTCCTTATATTAAAGAAAACGAACATGGGTAACTATGATATACATTCGTAATGCTGAGGAAAATGCTATTTTCTAGAAAAAAAAAAAAAAAAAAAATCGGTGGTCCGGCTGTTTCGCGGATTATCTCAGAAGTAAGTTATTCACGTATATAAGACAGTGTTTTCGTTAATAATAGCAGGAATGCAATGAAATTCACAGAGAACATAAAGGAAAGATTGTTTTACAAGCAAACGTTTGCCTTTTTGAGATATCATAATTTGTTTTTGATTTTTGTGAGGGCAAAAGTCAGATATTTGGCTGAATGTCAAAACCATACAAACTTTATCTTTTTTTAAGAATGAAGAAAGGATAAATTACAGTTCTGGCAATTGTTATAAATACAGTTTAGCATTGTTTTATGCGTAGATAATGCCAAAACAGCTTCTCCAAGTCCCATTACGAAAATACTGTTCAATATGTATGATTATTAGTAAATAATTTTTTTCTCAGTTGTTTTTTGAGCTATCTTATTGAAACTTGGTCACATTACTATTGAAAGGTGCTTCTTTACGTACAAAAAAAAAAAAATGAAACAAATCGGACGAAAAATAAAAAAGTTCAGGTGCTACCGTAGGATACACCCCTTTAGGACTCAGGTCATGGTGTCCAATGCTGGGCAACGCAGGACTTGCAGGTGTTGTGGTGGCTTTGATTACATTGCTGCGTAGTGTGAGCAACAGTCTCGACTTCATGGTCTAGGAAGCATTGCCGCAGGGGAATCTGGGGAATTTGGATGTGCCCTGGAGTTACAGGAAGGACATGGGCCTGGTCATCTGTGGAGTGAGGAGGTGGAGCAAACAGAGGCGATGGCAGGTGAGGACCTGATGGCCCCTGTGACTGGGGGCCCTGAGGGACCCATTTTGCCTGATGGTGGGGGACGGCATGGTTCAGCAGTGGAGGCCATCGATGAGGTCCTAGAGACTGTGATCACCTCACTGTTTCCCCAGTCAGATGGGGAGGGCGATTTGGCAATGAGGGTTGGTGTGAGGAACACTGTAGACCTGTGTGGGCAGCGAGAGGAGCCTATTGACTTGGTGGTGTCTCATGGGGCGATGTGCCCAGATGGCGGGGAGGTTGGGCATGTGGTGGAGGTGGAGGTTCACTGTGAGGAATCACAGGAGGTGGAGATGGGGGTGGGTGGAGTCACACGCAAGCGTGATTCGGATGATGTCCTGACCCCAGCACAGAGGACCAGCAAGGTGGTGGTGGTGGAAGCAGATGGAGGTGATCCCTTGGGTACTTCGGACCCAGAGGAGGACCAGGGAGGGGTTAGGGCTGCCAGGAGAGACATGAGTAAAGGTCCGAAAGGACATGGTGTTGTTGTGAAGGTGTCAAAGCACAGGGGGAAGAAACCACCACTGGCCTAAGGTGTATGATGGTTAACATTAATGGTTTGTGTCAGGATGTGAAGCGTGCATGGTTTGCCAGTTTCTTGTGCCGGCATAGAGTGGATGTCGTTTTTGTGCAAAAGCACAGTATCAAGATGGGGTGTGTTTTGGAGGTGGTTGGATATAGGGCCCATGCAATGCAGATGGGGCACTTGAAAGGAGGGGTGGGAGTTCTACTCCGGGAGATGAGCCCGTTTGTGGTCAGTAGAAGTGAAGAGGGGGGAGGGGCGTATAATGAGAGTGGATGGGTGGTGATGGGTGAGTGAGTGGCGTTAGTGTGTATGTATGCACCTGCAGAGAGTGATGCACGTGTGAAAGCGGATTTCGTGAGGGTTGAGCTCGTTTATTATTTCCGTTCTTTACTGCCTGTTGCTGTCCTGGGAGGCAACTGGAATTGAATTATTCGTAGGGCAGACGTTGAGCCATGGGGGGTGGGGTACTTTTCAACTATCCTAGGTGATCTTCTGAGGGATGTGTGTTTACGGGACATGTTTAGGGGTGGGGCTTGGGAGATGGAGCACACTTTTGTCAGACATGGATATGCGGCAAGGCTAGATCGGGTGTACATCATGAAGCAAGTAAGAGTTGAGTTGTTGCGTACGGTGGAGGTGGAATATTCCGATCATAGGGCGGTTGTGGTCGACTTGTGGTGGGATGGGTTGGCCAGGTGTAAAAGCTATTGGAAACTAAATACGAGGATCCTGGGAGATGAAGAGGGGCAGGGGGAATTTGAGATGTTGTGGGCAGAGCTCAGTAAGGAAGGGCGGGGTGTGAAGGATTTGCTGGGGTGGTGGGACGGGGTGGCTAAGGGAAGGATACGTCAGTTTTATGTGAGGGAGGGGAAACACATTATGCAACAATCGTATGGGCTCCTTCAGTACCTAAGGGTAGTTGAGGGCTTGTTATGGAAGGGGTGGGCACGGAGTATATCCTGTGGAGGATATAGAAACGTTGAAGGGAAGGATTCGTGAGTAGCAAAATGAGCGTTTTGACGTGGTGCATGTGCAGCAGGGGGGGGGGTTGGAGGGGCTGTGGGGTGATCAAAAATCGGCGTGTGTCTTACGGGGTCAGCAACGCTGACGGAAAGCCACTGAGGTTGGTAGGTTAGTCGTCCACTCAGAAGTGGGGGGTTATTATGAGGGGCAAGTGTTGTGGACGACAGAGAGGATGAGTGGTTATGTGGATGCATGGTTTGAGCAGTATTTGGGGAGTAGTGCAGTGGGAGTTGAGGTTTTATGTAGCGTCTGCGAGCTAGTGCCATGTTCATTGGGGTGTAGTGATCGGGTAGTGCTGGGTGGGGAGATAGATGAGGGTGAGGTTTGATGGGCATTAGTGGGTATGCATATGGGAAAGGCTCTGGGGATAGACTGCCCTGTGAATTCTACCTGCAGCATTGGCAGTTAGTGCGTGGGTTCCTGGTGAAGTTGATGAACACCATGAAGGAGAGTGGGGTTTTGGGGAGGAAGTTGTGGAGTGGGTGGTGACATTTTATTGAGGTGTGCGAGTGTGTGTGCAAATCAATGGTCACATAGGGGAAGCTGTGTGTACGGGGCGGGGCCTCAGGCAAAGAAGTCCACTTTCTCAAATCCTGTTTGCCTGTGTTCAGGACCCGTTTTACAGTTTCATTGAGGCCCGTATCTGTGGGGGGATGGGGATGGAGGAGGTGGGGTGTTGGCTGGGGATCATGGGATATGTCGATGACACGACGGTTCTCGTATGGGAGGGAAAGAGTTTGAGAGAGGTGGGAGAGGTCATTCGTACATTTGGGGGGGCTACGGGGATGAGGGTTAATATGGAGAAATCATGCTTATTGAGGCTGGGGAATTGGAAATGGCAGGGAGACTGGGATGCTGGAGTGGAGTGTAAGGTGGTGGATAGCTTAAAGATATGTGGAATAGTGTATATGAAGGGTCAAGTGTGGTCGAGATAGGTGAACTCTGAGCGTATTGTGGAACAGGTGGAGCATCGACTGCAGAGGGCCATCGTGTAAACACGTTACTATTCAGTATGGTTTGGCACGTGGCAGTGGTATACCCCATAACGGGGCAAGAAATTGCAACAATCTTAAAGAGGGTGTTCAAATTTATATGGGGATCCAGTTGTGACTGGCTGAGGAGGGAGGTGGTAATGCTGCCGGAAAGTCAGGGGAGGTTAGGGTTATTGGATCTGCAGTGTTGGGTACAATGTGTTTACTTACGAAAGGAGTTTGTACATATTGGGGGATGCGGGGGGGTTGAAGCTTTTGCATGAGGGAGTGAAGACGTGGTACGGGGGTGCAGAGTTGAGGGAATGTGAGGTGGTGCTGGGTGCCCTCATGGTCCTATAGGAGCCTGGCGAGATTGATTGGGAGCTGGGTGGTGGTGCTGGTGGAGGGAATATACCCTATGTATGAATGGGGAGATATTTGGTGTCATTTTCGCAAGTTGAAGCTTTAGCCTTGGGTGCGGGAGGTTATGTTCTGTCTCCTGCATGGCATTTTGTCATCAGGAGCAGTTCTATGGGTGAGACGAAGGGTGGAGGAGAGTGGGTGTGGGGTGTGTGGTGGGGAGGATATGGCTTATCATGCTATGTATCTTTGCGAATGTTTGGGGAATGTTCAGGATTGGATGGGTAGGATAGTGAGGCGAGTGGGAGGGGAGGCGTATCGGTGCTGAGAGCACTCATTTTGGATGTGGGAGGGGTGCCAGAGAGTACACAATGGGCATTAGCATATTTAATGGTAGGTTTTGTGTACGTGTCGTGGGTCATGTGTGGGAATGGGGATTGGGTTGCGCAGAAACGGGTAATGGCAGCTACTTTCTATAAGAGGGTTTGCAGGAATAGGGAAATATATGGACAGCAGTGGGAGGCAGCTTTCCCCCTCAGGATATCATGGTTTAACTGTTGGGATCTTACTTGCTCTGTAGTGTGGGGGGGGGGGGGTTGTCACGGCTGGGGCAAGGATTGGGGATGTTTTCAGCGGTTTCAATGGGCTCGCCGCCAGGAGTGTGTGTGCGTGTACGTGTGTGTGTTATGGGCGTCTGGCTTAGACATAAACCAAGGATGGTTCAGTGTGGTTGGCAGGTGTTAGGTTGTAAGTGTGATGATAGCGAGATTAAAAGTGTGATCCAGTATTGGATGGGGGTTTCAGTTTATAGATTTTGTACGTGTCCCCCAGGATGAGGACTGCATTAGTCTATGTACATATAGCCTTGCATACGCTATGGTCACTTCCCATCACACCTATGTTCTGGTGTAGTGGTATATATTTATAGGTAATTGTGCACATGTATGCTGTAAGGATGCTTGGGTGAGGTCTGTAGTGATTGTGATACTGTCGCGCTATGACAAGCTTATATGCTCATGTAAAGCTAGGTGAATGACAGGGTAATGTGTACTGACGAGAGAAGGGGGGGCGGTAGCCAAAATGGGGGGAAGAGGGGGGGTAAGGAGTGTCAGAGAGACTGACTTCGCAACTTGATAGTGTTTCTTGTATACACCTTTGTTTTGCACACTGACCTTTGTGCAGTGAATAGGTTGTGATAGGGTAGTTTATTTATGTGTTCACATTAGGTTACAGAAGACTCTGCTGTGATATTGAATTTTGTTGACGGCATATTTAATCTTACATGATGATATATCAATTGTATGTGTACAACAAAATGTTAATTCAGTAATTGTGGCAAGCGTATTTTTTTTTATTTAAAACGAAATATTACAATATAAAAATTAAAAATGGAAACATCAAGTCTGAACAAACAGGTATCCTAACTATATAACATAAAACACAGGGCATCCTGTGAAATGGTTAACATTCCAACTGTTGCAAATTACACTTGAGCGACTCATGCCGTATTACAACATACTAAATTAAGGGGGGAACTTGTATTGGATAAATAAATGTGATGTACGGAAGTTGGGTTTGATGGTTTATAGGAACGTGTGTATTATAAGTCTGTAAGGATTATTATATAAGAGAAAAGTTTTAGCTCAGGTATGGGAATCCATGTTGTATGGTAATTATATTCTTTGAGTATTAATTTTTGGTATGTTATTTTGGCATCTGTTATGTATTGTAAAATATGTACTTAAACATATATGATATAAGGACAGCCATCAGTTTATATGACAATTATCATGGATAGGGGAATAGAGGTTTTATGAGTTATTATTGCAGGTCTGTAGAATTTCTTTTTTGTGGTAGGAGGACCTTTTGAGCCACAGAGCTATTGTCTCATTTTTTAAGGGAGAGTTCATGTGAAGTAGCACGTCTAAAGAGGGGAAAAAGAACGTCTTATGAGTGTATGGTTATACTAATTACATTGAGTTCATGTAGGTTGTACCCACTGTTTAATTTTTTTTGCATTTTAAAGTATATATAAAGACAAAAGTGATGGTCTTAAAAATTTTCACTTGTTGTGTTAAACATAATTATAATTAACAACTTAATAGGAGAGGAGAGTTATTAAATGGAGAGTTAGAGGTATTGGGAAGATGGAGGGAATATTTTGAGGAATTGTTAAATGTTGATGAAGATAGGGAAGCTGTGATTTCGTGTATAGGGCAAGGAGGAATAACATCTTGTAGGAGTGAGGAAGAGCCAGTTGTGAGTGTGGGGGAAGTTCGTGAGGCAGTAGGTAAAATGAAAGGGGGTAAGGCAGCCGGGATTGATGGGATAAAGATAGAAATGTTAAAAGCAGGTGGGGATATAGTTTTGGAGTGGTTGGTGCAATTATTTAATAAATGTATGGAAGAGGGTAAGGTACCTAGGGATTGGCAGAGAGCATGCATAGTTCCTTTGTATAAAGGCAAAGGGGATAAAAGAGAGTGCAAAAATTATAGGGGGATAAGTCTGCTGAGTATACCTGGTAATGTGTATGGTAGAGTTATTATTGAAAGAATTAAGAGTAAGACGGAGAATAGGATAGCAGATGAACAAGGAGGCTTTAGGAAAGGTAGGGGGTGTGTGGACCAGGTGTTTACAGTGAAACATATAAGTGAACAGTATTTAGATAAGGCTAAAGAGGTCTTTGTGGCATTTATGGATTTGGAAAAGGCGTATGACAGGGTGGATAGGGGGGCAATGTGACAGATGTTGCAAGTGTATGGTGTAGGAGGTAGGTTACTGAAAGCAGTGAAGAGTTTTTACGAGGATAGTGAGGCTCAAGTTAGAGTATGTAGGAAAGAGGGAAATTATTTCCCAGTAAAAGTAGGCCTTAGACAAGGATGTGTGATGTCATCGTGGTTGTTTAATATATTTATAGATGGGGTTGTAAGAGAAGTAAATGCGAGGGTCTTGACAAGAGGCGTGGAGTTAAAAGATAAAGAATCACACACAAAGTGGGAGTTGTCACAGCTGCTCTTTGCTGATGACACTGTGCTCTTGGGAGATTCTGAAGAGAAGTTGCAGAGATTGGTGGATGAATTTGGTAGGGTGTGCAAAAGAAGAAAATTAAAGGTGAATACAGGAAAGAGTAAGGTTATGAGGATAACAAAAAGATTAGGTGATGAAAGATTGAATATCAGATTGGAGGGAGAGAGTATGGAGGAGGTGAATGTATTCAGATATTTGGGAGTGGACGTGTCAGCAGATGGGTCTATGAAAGATGAGGTGAATCATAGAATTGATGAGGGAAAAAGAGTGAGTGGTGCACTTAGGAGTCTGTGGAGACAAAGAACTTTGTCCTTGGAGGCAAAGAAGGGAATGTATGAGAGTATAGTTTTACCAACGCTCTTATATGGGTGTGAAGCATGGGTGATGAATGTTGCAGCGAGGAGAAGGCTGGAGGCAGTGGAGATGTCATGTCTGAGGGCAATGTGTGGTGTGAATATAATGCAGAGAATTCGTAGTTTGGAAGTTAGGAGGAGGTGCGGGATTACCAAAACTGTTGTCCAGAGGGCTGAGGAAGGGTTGTTGAGGTGGTTCGGACATGTAGAGAGAATAGAGCGAAACAGAATGACTTCAAGAGTGTATCAGTCTGTAGTGGAAGGAAGGCGGGGTAGGGGTCGGCCTAGGAAAGGTTGGAGAGAGGGGGTAAAGGAGGTTTTGTGTGCGAGGGGCTTGGACTTCCAGCAGGTATGCATGAGCGTGTTTGATAGGAGTGAATGGAGACAAATGGTTTTTAATACTTGACGTGCTGTTGGAGTGTGAGCAAAGTAACATTTATGAAGGGGTTCAGGGAAACCGGCAGGCCGGACTTGAGTCCTGGAGATGGGAAGTACAGTGCCTGCACTCTGAAGGAGGGGTGTTAATGTTGCAGTTTAAAAACTGTAGTGTAAAGCACCCTTCTGGCAAGACAGTGATGGAGTGAATGATGGTGAAAGTTTTTCTTTTTCGGGCCACCTTGCTTGGTGGGACTCGGCCAGTGTGATAATAACTTAATAAAACTTCCACAGTGTCATGTGACACCATGTTATATATCTATGTTCGTTTTGTTAGATCTGGTATTCATACTGTCATTATTTAGTACTGTGTGCTATTATAACCTGTAAGTGGCATTATTAAAGTCAGGCAACTTTGTGTGGTAGAGTTTTGGGGGATAGTCAAGGTGGGTTTTTAATAATTCTTTGTTAAGCACAAAAACTGAAGTTATGCAATAATGGGCTTTACAAAATCTTTCTCACGCAACATACATAACAAAACAGCACCACACTTGACATACCCTTCCAATTCACACAATCTCTCCCGAAAACCTTACACCATGCACTCCCCCTCCAATACTAATGTGACCCCGCTGAAAAGGAAAGCAGTCCCTTATATATAATTAGCTTGTCAAATTAACGAGTCCATTACTTTAATGTTTCGGTATGATTCTGGAAAAAGTGTTCTCCACTGTTCCCCATAAATGAGTTTATTCCTGCAGACCGTTCGATATATTCCTGCCGCAATTGCCCTAATTCTAATCCCCCCCTCCTTGTCCCTCAATCCCCAAGAAAAATACAGGAAATCTGCCACTACGTACATAATAGCTCTACTCACGTCCTCAGAGACCCCTCGTATCTCGAATGTTAGGGCTCTCAGAATCTCTACTTTACCCCCGCCCATCAACCTGAAAACTCTTGCCAACCACAACTGTACCTCCCCCAACTCTTCACAAAAATAAACAGCATGAAAAGCTGTTTCTGGTTCCTCACAATGTTCGCATGTCGCTTCCCTCACCAATCCCATTACACACAATGCAGTCTTTGAAGCTAAAATTCCCACTATAAATCTATAAACCAACTCCCTCACCCCCATTAACCTAAGCTTTCGGAAATCATACCATATCTTTCCCCAATCATACAAGGGGTATACCGATACCCCCTGCATGGTTTCGTTTTCCTACTCATCTCCACCAACCTTAAGTTTTGCTGCCTCTCCAACGACTAACAACAACCTGAGCATATTCTCACATTCAGTTAATTCCTTTCCACACCACCACCTTTGCACATCCTCCATCACCTTCCCAACTCTTACCCCTCTCACTCCCCCCTCCCTCACGAACCTCTGTTTTACATACAGTGCCTTCACTCTCGGCCCCAGTGCCAAAAGTCCCACTCCTGCTCTGCGTATATTTGATATTACCAAACTCTTTACTGAGCCATGCCCTCCCAAAACCCCAAACATAACGGAGCACCCGCCTCTGTATCTCATGTACCTCCTGCACCCGTAAGGGATACACCACAGCAACACTCCACACTTTACTATACACCAATGAATTTATTATAATCGCCCTTTGTAGTAAGGTAACATCCCCCGCCCTTAGGCTCCATATCCTGTTCACTACCTTCTCCCCTACCAACTCTGAGTTCACTCATCGAGCCTCCTACTCATCAGCCATATATAGAACTCCACAAATTTTTAGCCGTTCTGCCACTTCCCACCCAAACTCCAACCCCAATCCACCCCCTACCAAAGCACCTATCTCTAGTAATCTTGATTTAGCTCTGTTGACACGCATTCCTGACGCCCTCCCAAAAATCTTCAACACCCTCCCTATCGTTCGCAATCCTTCTACACCAGTGATCAGTACAGTTGTATCATCTACATATCCTACCACCACATTGAACCCTACCCCCATCCCATTTAAACTCCCCCCCTCAACCATTTCATAAAACGGGTGCTGTATGCATGCAAACAAAATTTGAGACATAGGACACCCCTGTCTCAGACCCCTCTCCATTTCCACAATCCAACCCAACCTACCATTTATTTGCACCTGTACCACTGCCCCAGAATACAGGATATCAACTCTCTTTACTACTACTCCACCAAAACCCAGACGTCTCAAACTAGCCCCCAGAAAATCCCTATTCACACAGTCATATGCATTCTCCCAGTCAATACCTAAAATTCTGCCTCCATTGCAACCCTCCAAAAATTCCCTAATGCGACCATGCCCATCTCTCATGCTATTCTATTCCCCAGTATCTTCACAAAAATCTTATAGTCTGTACACATTAACGATATAGCCCTGTATGCACTCAGTGTTCTTCCCTCCTGCTTTTTTTCTTACTAACACAACCACACCCGTCCTCTGTGTCATTCCTAACTTTCCCTCCCTCAGCATACAATTCATTACCTGCACTAGACAATATTTTATAAGGTTCCATTGGACTCTATAAAAATCATTCGAAATCCCATCTATTCCTGGTGCTTTTCCAGTACTTAAATTGAACACAGCCTCTTTCACTTCATCCATACCAATTACACCGTCCATCCCAACCATCTCCTCCCCACACATCCCCAAAGCATGCACCCCCACCCTTCCTCAAAAACAGTCCCAACATCCCCCTTCCCCCACTTCCTTTTGAACCAATAATCAGCATAATTACTCATTCCTTCCGTTGTTTGTAGCATTTGCCCCTTATAATATCCTCCCATATCCTCACTAACCTCTAAGTTTAAGATAGTTGACTCCTTTTGCCTAGTCCTAAAACTTCTCAAAATACTTCCCGAAGGCTTATCTCCCCACAGTACTGCCTCCATTCCCGCCCTTATACTTATCTCATCGAATCTTTCATTATGTATTCCCTCCAACCTATCTCTGAGCTGCACTATTTTTTCGTACTGCCTTCCCTCCCCTTCCTCATAACACTCATTGAGCTGATACTTCAAATAATTTTGTAATCCATACCTCCACCTCGCCTCCTCCCGTCCCTTCCTTTTATAAAAACCCACTATACCTGGTTTAGCTCTACCTTCCCACCATTCCAAGAGACTCGACTCCTCTTCTCTAGCACCCCACAAATTTTGCCACCATTCACCAAACTCCACACTCACCTCCTCTCTCCTCACAAGTCTTGCATTTAACTTCCAAAACCCTGATTGTATTCTAACCATGCCCTCCCAATCCAGATCTGCCATAACTGCCCTATGGTCAGAAAACCTCACGTCCAATGTTCTCACTCCCATCATACCAACTGCATCCGTTGTATAGATCCTATCTAAACGCACTGCATAACCCCTCCTGACAAAAGTAAAATCTATTTGCCATTCACCCCTCCCCCCAACATCCCTAACCCTCACATCCTGCAAAACATTGCGTAACACCCCTAACACACACCCCGCCCCCCCTCGGCTCCACGTCCCCCCCCCCTTATGACACAGTTCCAATCTCCTCCAATGATAGTGACTAAAGGCAAACCCCTGAAATGATACATCAAAATTTTTCGTACAAAATCTTCTAACTCTGACTGTGCTATCCGCTGGCATATAAACCCCTATAAAACATACCCTAGTCTCTCCCCACTCACCGTCCACCCTCACCACCCTCCTCCCCCCTCTTCCCACTTTAATATACGTAAAGGACTGTTCTCCTTCACAGCCCCAGCCACTCTGCCTTTTAACCTCAGACTCACTCACATACAACTTATATCCTTTCAGTAACAATGTACAGCCAACCTTATTATTATTATAATCAAAAAAGAAGCGCTAAGCCACAAGGAGCCAACCTTATAATTGTGCTCTTGTATGAAACATACATCTATGTCATACCTCCTTAGGAACCATTTCACCCACACTCGTTTCACTTCAGCCCTCAAACCATTTACATTAATCGTTACAACCTTGAATTACTATAAGAGTGGCGGCTTTCCCCTCCGTCTTGGTAGGTGTCCCACTATACCTACCTGTTGGATAGATTCTCTTTTGGCAGCCAGCCTGGTCAATCCCCCTATCCCCCCTTGTCCTTTGAACTGTTCATCCCTTCATCACCCTTCCCCTCACTCCCAGTGTGGTTCACTTCCTTTTTCCAAGACTTTTTCCCTGTCCTTTGCCCTGGAGTTAGGGCGTCGTCTATCTCCGACGTCCCAGCCGTTTGCTTGCGTGAACCTCTGTCACCACACACTTCTTCATCTCCTGTTCCCTCCCTATGTACTTCAGCCACAACTGTGTGCACCATGCCATTAGTGCACAAGGTCTCCCCAGGCACAACAGCATCATGTGATGTCACCGACGTTTGTCTACTCCTCACGTCCTCCAGACTACCCTCGACTTCACTCAGAAAGGAGCTTAAAATCTCCTCCAGCAATCCATCCTGATGCCCTGCACACCCGTCTTCATTCGTTCTCGTCGTCGTTGTTGCAGGCCCTGTCCCAACAGGAAATGTTACACATGCATCCATTGCCTCCTCTGCCTTGTCAACTTCCTCACTGTTAGTTGCCTGTTCGGGGATCGCCCCTGTTTCCGACGCATCTGTACCTTGCTGCAGGTTCATAAGCATTAGTATCTGTTCCCTCCGTTCTGCCTTTTTATGGCACTGAGCCGCCATATGGCCAAACGACCCACACAATCTGCAAGTCTTCCGCTGTCCCGCATAGTACACGTAGACTTGAGTCCTGAAGTCATCCAATAGCACATAACGATGGAATTGGCTGCCTTAATGTCATCTTCAGTGTAAATGATCCCTCAGGCAACCCCACATAAGGTCCATTCTTCCACACTCCCAATTCCGCCGCGTGGATCTTTCCATGCTCTGTTGCCTCAAATGGAACATTCCTTACTTTAACCCACGTCACGTAGCTTGAAACATCATGGAGGCATACCTCCACTGCAGTGTTCATGGCCATCCTCTTCTCATGATATTTGTTAATGATGCTAGAGTAGAAGCCTGCCTCCTTAAACTTGATGAATATTCTCGTAATTCCATTTATGGCTACGCCATACAATTCCTCATTCAGGATGCCATATACTTCACAGATGTTCGTAGGATGGAGCACCTGCATCGTTGAACTTGTCAGCATGCCATAAACCAATTCGACACAGACCGTGTTCGCACGGCGACCATGTCTATCCGCCATTTTGAATACTCAAAACAGGGAAAACTGCGCAGAAAACCAGATTAATCAAGAGTGTCTGCGCAGCAGATCCACACGGCCCAAGAGCGATGAGGACAATATGGCTGAGGTGTGTGTAGCTCAGGCGGATACAGGTACTTCTGTATGATCTACCCCCAAGATAAGGGCAGTTATTAGGAATGTGTTTCTTTTTATATTAATATATACGTGTGATGTCTTCTGTGCTTAAATTTACATGAGTACTGTTGTTTTGGTCCGCTGCTCGTCACACTTATGTTGAAGTGAGACATGACAATTTTTAAGCGTTTTTCATATACATGTATATACTGACAGGTTGCTTGAGTGGTGTATGTTGTGCTTGTGATTTTATCATTTTTCTGTGACGGGTTTCTTCTCCTGTGTACAGTAACGTGTGTGTGTGATATTTTCTGTATATACTTACTGTTCTCAATATGTTTATTCTATATATATGTATTATGTCTGTACAAAATGTGTTCTCAATAAAATATAAAAAAAAATATAAGTTATTGCGTGGGCTATGTATTGTTAGTTGTACGTCTGTATATGTATAGCTGTGTATGTGAGTGTTTGTGCATGTATATATATATATACATATAGAGGAAGTAGGTTGGTAGACAGCAACCACCCAGAGAGGTACTACCAACTGCCAGGTGACTGTCAAACAGAAACCTGTAACTGTTTTACATGATGGTAGGATTGCTGGTGTCTCTTTCCTGTCTCATAAACATGCTGGATAACAGGTATATCTTGCGACTTCTACTTACACTTAGGTCACACTACACAGGCAAGCACATTCATATATATATATATATATATATATATATATATATATATATATATATATATATATATATATATACACATACACACATCTAGGGTTTTTTCTTCTTTTTCTTAATAGCTCTTGTTCTTGTTCTTTTTTTTTCCATGGGGAAATGGAAAAGAATTTTTCCTCTGTAAGCCATGCGTATTGTATGAGGCGACTAAAATATCGGGTGCAATGGGCTAGTAACCCCTTGTCCTGTACACATTTACTAAAAATCAGAAGAAAAACTGTAAAACTGGGATGCGCGTGGATGTAGTGCAGATGATAAGAAAGAGATGATTGCTGATGTTATGAATGAAAAGAAGTTGGATGTCCTGGCCCAAATCTAAACAAAGCTGAAGGGGGTAGGCGAGTTTAAGTGGGGAGAAATAAATGGGATTAAGTCAGGAGTAGCTGAGAGAGAGCTAAGGAAGGGGTAGCAATAATGTTAAAGCACCAGTTATGAAAGGAGAAGAGGGAATATAAATGTGTAAATTCAAGGATTATGTGGATTAAAATAAGGGTCGGAAGTGAAAAGCGGGTCATAATAAGCGTGTATGCATCTGGAGAAGAGAGTGTAGAGGAAAGAGAGATTTTGGGAGATGTTAAGCGAATGTATAGGAACCTTTGAACCAAGTGAGAGAGTAATTGTGGTAGGAGACCTAAATGCTAAAGTAGGAGAAACATTTAGAGAGGGTGTGGTAGGTAAGTTTGGGGTGCGAGGTGTAAGTGATAATGAGAGCCCTTTGATTGAACTTTGTATAGAAAGGGGTTTAGTTATAAGTAATATGTATTTTAAGAAAAAGAGGATAAGTATGCAGGATATGATATAGGGCGTAATGACAGTAGTTTGTTGGACTATGTATTGGTAGATAAAAGACTGTTGGGTAGACTTCAGGATGTACATGTTTATAGAGGGGTCACAGATTTATCAGATCACTTTCTAGTTGTAGCTACAGTGAGAGTAAAACGTAGATGGGATATAAGAAAAATAGAAGCAACAAGTAAGAGAGAGGTGAAGATGTATAAACTAAAAGAGGAGGCCGTTAGGGTAAGATATAAACAACTATTGGAGGATAGATCGGCTAGTGAGAGTATAAGTAATGGGGTAGAAGATGTATGGGCTAAGTTTAAAAATGTATTGTTAGAGTATTCAGCAGAAGTTTGTGGTTACAGGAAAGTGGGTGCCGGAGGGAAGAAGAGCGATTGGTGGAATGATGATGTAAAGAGAGCAGTAAGGGAGAAAAAGTTAGCATATGAGAGGCTTTTACAAAGTAGAGGTGATACAAGGAGGGAAGAGTATATGGAGAGAAAAAGAGAGGTTAAGAAAGTGGTGAAGCAATGTAAAAAGAGAACGAATGAGAAAGTGGGTGAGATGATGTCAACAAATTTTGTTGAAAATAAGAAAAAGCTTTGGAGTGAGATTAATAAGTTGAGGAAGCCAAGAGAACAAATGGATTTGACAGTTAAAAATAGGAGTGAAGAGTAATTAAATGAAGAGTTAGAAGTATCGAGAAGATGGAGGGAATATTTTGAGGAATTGTTAAATGTTGATGAAGATAGGGAAGCTGTGATTTCGTGCATAGGGCAAGGAGGAACAACATCTTGTAGGAGTGAGGAAGAGCCAGTTGTGAGTGTGGGGGAAGGTCGTGAGTCAGTGGGTAGAATGAAAGGGGGTAAGGCAGCTGGGATTGATGGAATAAAGATAGAAATGTTAAAAGCAGGAGAGGATATAGTTTTGGAGTTGTTGGTGCTATTATTTAATAAATATATGGAAGAGGGTAAGGTACCTAGGGATTAGCAGAGAGCATGCATAGTTCCTTTGTATAAAGGCAAAGGGGATAAAAGAGTGCAAAAATTATAGGGAAATAAGTCTGTTGAGTATACCTGGTAAAGTGAATGGTAGAGTTATTATTGAAAGAATTAAGAATAAGAACATAAGAACGAAGGAACACTGCAGCAGGCCTACTGGCCCATGCGAGGCAGGTCCCAGTCTCCTACCGGCTTAAGCCAATGCACCCAACCTAGTAAGGTTAGGTCACATTGACTTAAGGGAGGAACACGGCAACCGACCTGGCAGCACAAGCTAATCAGGTCCAACTCACACCCACCCACACCCACTCATGTATTTATCCAACCTATTTTTAAAGCTACACAACGTTCTGGCCTCTATAACTGTACTTGGGAGTTTGTTCCACTCATCCACAACTCTATTACAAAACCAGTACTTTCCTATATCCTTCCTGAATCTGAATTTTTCCAACTTAAAACCATTGCTGCGAGTCCTGTCTAGGCTAGATATTTTCAGCACACTATTTACATCCCCTTTATTTATTCCAGTCTTCCATTTATACACCTCAATCATATCCCCCCTAATTCTACGTCTTTCTAGAGAGTGCAGATTCAGGGCCCTTAGTCTATCCTCATAGGGAAGGTTTCTGATACATGGGATCAACTTTGTCATCCTCCTTTGTACATTTTCCAGAGCATTTATATCCATTCTTTAATACGGTGACCAAAACTGTGCAGGATAATCTAAATGAGGCCTAACCAAGGATGTATAGAGATGAAGATTATTATTATAATCAAGGGGGAAGCGCTAAACCCGGAGGATTATACAGCGCCTGGGGGGGGGGATGTGGAAGGCATTCAGGCTTAATTTGGGGAACTGGAGCATAAAGTTGAAGAACAACCTGAGGACTCCTATTATTTATGCTTCTTGATATGAAGCGAAGGATTCTGTTAGCTTTATTGGGAACACTTATGCACTGTTGTCTTGGTTTCAGATTACTGCTAACCAGAACTCCTAAATCTTTTTTGCAGTCCGTATTATTAAGATCTACATTATTTAGATTACATGTGGCATGGTTATTGTCCTGTCCAACATTTAGAACTTTGCATTTGTCTATATTAAACTGCATCTACCACCTCTCTGATCACTGCATCAGTCTACTCAAATCTTCCTGGAGTGCTCTAATGTCCTCGTCAGAATGAATTCGACGGCCTATTTTGGTGTTCATCGGCAAACTTGCTGATGTCGCTCTTTATGCCCTCATCTATGTCATTTATGTAGATTGTGAACAGCAGGGGGTCCAACACTGACCCCTGTGGAACACCGCTCGTGACGCTTCCCCACTCTGATTTCTCCCCATTTATGCAAACTCTCTGCTGCCTATTTGTCAACCATGCCTCTATCCAGGAAAAAATTTCTTCTCCTGTTCCATGTGCCTTAATTTTCCTCAATAATCTCTGATGTGGGACCCTGTCAAGTCTTACTGAAGTCAATTTACACAATATCATATTCATTACCATGATCTACCTCAAATACCTTAGTGAAAAAAGTTAATAAATTCGTAAGGCAGGAACGCCCCTTTGTAAAACCATACTGAGATTCTTTGATTAATTTATGCTTTTCAAGGTGGCTACGAACTGCCTCGGCAATTATTGATTCCATAAATTTTCCCACTATGGAGGTAAGGCTCATTGGTCTATAGTTCGAAGCTAAGGGCCTGTCACCTGCTTTGAAAATAGGTATCACATTTGCCATTTTCCACTTATCTGGCACCATGCCAGTTTGTAGTGATATGTTGAAAAGATTAACCAAAGGTTTGCTAAGCTCCTCTTTACATTCCTTTAGAACTCTTGCATACAGTTCATCAGGGCCTGGGGATTTATTAGGTTTTAATTTATCTATTTGCCTAAGGACCATGTCACTTGTGTCCCTAATTGCGAACAGTTTATTATCGTCCTGTTCTACATAATTTATCATTTCTGGAATATCGCTTGTATCCTCCTGTGTAAAAATTGAGAGGAAGTATGTGTTAAAAATTCTACACATTTCCTTATCACTGTCAGTGAGCTGACCCGAGGAACTTTTGAGTGGGCCTATCTTGTCCCTGATCTTACTTCTGTATACCTGAAAGAATCCTTTTGGGTTAGTCTTCGATTCTCTTGCAACTTTAACCTCATAATCTCTTTTTGCTTTTCTAATTCCCTTTTTTATTTCTCTCTTTAACTGAATATATCGATTTCTTAATTGCCCCTCGCCTCTTTTGATTTGCCTATATATGCCTCTCTTTTGACCAATTAGATATTTTAATCTATTGTTCATCCATTTAGGATCATTTTTGTTTTATCTGATTTCCCTATTTGGAACATAATTTGACTGAGCAGCTAGATCTATGCCCTGGAAAGCGTCATATCGGCAACCATCACCACCTACCTGACCCTTAGTCAGGTCATTCCAGTTCAGCCCACCTAAGTAATTTTTCAGTCCTGTGAAATCAGCCAAGCGGAAGTCAGGGACAGAGACTTGATTGCCATTATTAGGGGAATTCCATGATATATTAAAACTGAGTGATTTGTGATCACTCTCCCCAAGCTCATCATTAACTTCAAGATTATTAATTAGTGTTTCCCTACTGGTAAGAACCAAGTCAAAGAGGTTATTTCCCCTAGTTGGCTCTGTCACAAACTGTTTTAAAAAACAATCCTGGATCGTATCAAGAAAGTCACCTGACTCTAAATTTCCTGTCAAATTGCTCCAGTCAATCTGTCTATAGTTGAAATCTCCCATTAGCACAACATTTTCGTATGTAGATGCCTTACGAATTTCGTCCCATAGAAGTTTACTGCACTCCCTATCAAGATTTGGGGCCCTGTAAATCACACCCAAAATTAGTTTTTCTCGGCCCTCGAGAAGCTGTAACCAAACAGATTTAGTGGCTGACGCTTCTAATTTTATATCTTGTCTAACACAACAATTTAAATAGTCTCTGACATACATCGCTACTTCACCACCCTTCCTGTTGACCCTGTCAGTGTGGAATAATTTATAGCCTTGTATGTGACATTCAGAGGGCATCTCTCTATCTTTCAGATTGAGCCAGGTCTCTGTTATAGCAATAATATCTACATTTCCTGCACTTGCAATTAATCTTAGCTCATCTATCTTATTTCTTACACTCCTGCTATTAGTATAGTAAACCTTAAGGGAGCTAGTCCCTTGCTGCCCTCTGCTGTCCCCTTTTGTTTGCTGACCTGATCTATTGTCTTTATTTATAACTTCATGCTGAATGCCTTTTACTGTTTCCAACCCTAGCGTTGCAACCTGCTTGTTTCCCACACACACCCATACCTCTATCTTCTATCAGTTTAAAATCATAGGCATTTCACCAATGGCCTTATCAATCGAGTTTGCAAGTGCTACCACCCCAGCCCCAGAGAGATGAACAAGGAGGCTTTAGGAAAGGTACGGGGTGTGTAGACCAAGTGTTTACAGTGAAACATATAGGTGAACAGTATTTAGATATGGGTAGAGGTTTTTGTGGCATTTATGGATTTAGAAAAGGCATATGACTGGGTGGATAGGGGGGCAATGTGGCAGATGTTGCAGGTGTATGGTATAGGAGGTAGGTTACTGAAAGCAGTGAAGAGTTTTTACGAGGATAGTGAGGCTCAGGTTAGAGTATGTAGAAGAGAGGGAGATTATTTCCCAGTAAAAGTAGGCATTAGACAATGATGTGTAATGTCACCGTGATTGGTCAAAATATTTATAGATGGGGTTGTAAGAGAAGTGAATGCTAGGGTCTTGGCAAGAGATATGGAGTTGAAAGATAAAGAATCAAACACAAAGTGGGAATTGTTGCAGTTGCTTTTTGCTGATGACACTGTGCTCTTGGGAGATTCTGAAGAGAAGTTGCAGAGGTTGGTGAATAAATTTGGTAGGGTGTGCAAAAGAAGAAAATTTAAAAGTGAATATAGGAAAGAGTAAGATTATGAGAATAACAAATAGATTAGGTGATGAAAGACTGACTATCAGATTGGAGGGAGAGAGCATGGAGGAGGTGAATGTATTAAGATATTTAGGAGTGGATGTGTCAGCAGATGGGTCTATGAAGGATGAGGTGAATCACAGAATTGATGAGGGGAAAAGGGTGAGTAGTGCACTTAGGAGTCTGTGGAGACAAAGAACTTTGTGGAAGCAAAAAGAGGAATGTATGAGAGAATAGTTGTACCAACACTCTTGTATGGATGTGAAGCATGGGTGATGAATGTTGCAACGAGGAGAAGGCTGGAGGCAGTGGAGATGTCATGTCTGAGGGAAATGAGTGGTGTGGATATAATGCAGAGAATTCGTAGTTTGAAAATTAGGAGAAGGTGTGGGATTACCAAAACTATTATCCAGAGGGCTGAGGAGGGGTTGTTGAGGTGGTTCGGACATGCAGAGAGAATGGAACAAAGCAGAATGACTTCGAGAGTATTATAAATCTGTAGTGGAGGGAAGGCATGGTAGGGGTCGGCCTAGGAAGGGTTGGAGGGAGGGGGTAAAGGAGGTTTTGTGTGCGAGGGGCTTGGACTTCCAGCAAATGTGCATGAGGGTATTTGATAGGAACTTGATGTGCTGTTGGAGTGTGGGCAAAGTAACATTTATGAAGGGATGCAGGGAAACTGGCAGGCCGGACTTGAGTCCTGGAGATGGGAAGTACAGTGTCTACACTCTGAAGGAGGGGTGTTAATGTTGCAGTTTTATAACTGTAGTGTAAAGCAACCCTCTGGCAAGATAATGATGAGGTGAATGATGATGAAAGATTTTCTTTTTCGGGCCACCCTGCCTTGGTGGGAATCGGCCGATGTGTTAATAAAATAAATAATATATACATATATGTGGAGCAGTGAGTAGGGGTATGGGGGTGTGATATGGCTACAGTCGGTGGCATGTATGTTTATTGTGGACCTGTTTTTGTATTGGGGTATTGCATCTGGAGTTATTTACGGTTTGTTTCTTTGGCTTCAGTGAGCTTATGTATAGCATATGTATACACTGTAAGATGTTTTAAATAAAATATAAAAAAAAAAATTCAACATCCCCACCCCTCCTTCAGAATGCAAGTTTTTTTTTTATTATTATTTAAAACATACAATACATTATATAAATAAAAGTGTACAGTATCAGATCATACATAGCCAATATAAATTCTTCATTATCTAAACACACTGTACGTTTTACTTTGCTCTTACACAAAATTTCCCTCATCACCCGTACAGTTCATCCCTTAACACTTATGCTAAATACAAGTTTATACAATATTAGACTTGACAGCAATCAAAAACAATGCAATATTCTGTAATATGTCAAATATATACACTTCACTCAACTTATAGATGTATTATGACATTAAACATAATTCCTTTAAAACAATGTAAGACTGTGTAATTAATACAAGATAAAAACAATCCTCTTACCCCTTCCCATCTGCCAATTACAATATAAACACTGAATAACTGCATTCAGTAAAAATTCAAACCGTAAACCTACCCCCCCCCCCTTAACCCCATTTCACCATGTTGTACAACTCACCATTGTTCATTTAATTAACTGCTCGACAATAGTTATAAAAGCCTACTGCTATCCTAACATCACAAGTGATATTAATACAAGAACACAGTATCGGATCTTCCACATACAATATTAATACAAGAACACAGTATCGGATCTTCCACATACAATATTAATACAAGAACACAGTATCGGATCTTCCACATACAATATTAATACAAGAACACAGTATCGGATCTTCCACATACAATATTAATACAAGAACACAGTATCGGATCTTCCACATACAATATTAATACAAGAACACAGTATCGGATCTTCCACATACAATATTAATACAAGAACACAGTATCGGATCTTCCACATACAATATTAATACAAGAACACAGCATCGGATCTTCCACATACAATATTAATACAAGAACACAGTATCGAATCTTCCACATACAATATTAATACAAGAACACAGCATCGGATCTTCCACATACAATATTAATACAAGAACACAGTATCGGATCTTCCACATACAATATTAATACAAGAACACAGTATCGGATCTTCCACATACAATATTAATACAAGAACACAGTATCGGATCTTCCACATACAATATTAATACAAGAACACAGCATCGGATCTTCCACATACAATATTAATACAAGAACACAGTATCGGATCTTCCACATACAATATAAAAGCAACAGTGTCACAAATAAAAAACTCACTGCACATTTAACTCTGGGCGAACACAAACAAAAAATTCCTTATCACCTGTACAGATTGTCCCGTTACATCGATGCCAAATAAAAATGTATACAATTTTAAACAATGCATCTATCAAATAATATACATTGCAATATGCATTAATAGGCAATTAAATACACGTTACTCCACAGATAGATGTATAATACCATTATACAGAAATCCCCAAACCCCTTTTCAT
Organism: Cherax quadricarinatus; assembly: GCF_038502225.1. Taxonomy (NCBI): domain Eukaryota; kingdom Metazoa; phylum Arthropoda; class Malacostraca; order Decapoda; family Parastacidae; genus Cherax; species Cherax quadricarinatus. The sequence continues at coordinate 65,957,373 of NC_091292.1, forward strand.
CTGCTAATTACAAAGTACACTCATACATGTACTTAAATAAAATACATACATTATAACCTTTATAATCCATACATGATAATAATTTACTTAATTGAAACTGAAGGACATTGTATTTATGACTTAAAAAAAACAAAAACAAAAACAGAACCCTTCAATAGTTAAGAATGCCAACAGACATGATAACATTACACTTGAAAATATATACGCACTCACTTTATACGTATACCCATATTTAAATAAGTTGACACATACATGATATATGATTTAAAAGTATATTTACAAGATTATCATACCTGCTCAACATAATAATATAAAAATACCTGACCGATTTGATAAGCCCCCCTCCCTTCCCCGTGACCACCAATGTTATATAAAACATCAACAATTAAAGCTTTGCTCTATCAAAAGAGTATTTGATAAAAAAATTTATGCCAGGTATACACTCTTCCCCCCTCCCTCCTCCCCCCTCCTCCCCCCTCCTCCCCCCGTATTGCTGAGACCAATCCTATCCATCCATTACACCATTAATTCGCGCAACCTTCTCACATTCAATACCCTATACGGAACTGGAAAATCTATATCCCACCATCGTCCATACACGACTTCATTCCTACATTTTGTTTTATAAAAATGCCCTCTTAAAGCCCTTATTCGCACTTTCCCCACCACCTCCCTCATAGCCCACATAGCCAGGACTCAACCCTCATCACCCACCGGCACCACCACAACACACGACAGACAACAACAAACATGGCCGCCGCCACAGTCCAAGATAACTCCTTCCCAGTATTTGATGTCAAGAAGATCACCGACCCAGAAATAGCTAAACTCCTTACGATTCAGAACCAAACGATCACCAAACTAACTCAAGAAATGCAGGAACTAAAAGCTGGCAATGCAGATTACCTCAACAAGATCACTGCTCTAGAACATAAACTAGACACTCTGGAACAACAAAGCAACACCCACACCCAGTCCCTAGACACTATCAACACTCTAAAAGACCAAGTCACCCTACTTACTACCAACATTACAGAGGAAAGATCAAGAGTGGACCAACAACTTGCCAATGTCATAACCAACTTCCAAGACCATAATGACCAACAACAGCTATCTGATGCTGTTGTAGTTAACAGCAAACATCTCCCACCCACAGTCACCCAAGAGACCTGCATGGAGACCACCCTACAGCTTATCAAGGACCACCTTCGCCTTAACATACGTAGTGATGACCTAAAGGATTGCAAACTGATGGGCTACCAAGCAGGTAAAAAAACAGTGCTGTTAAAATTCCAAACTAGCCTACAAAGAAACAACCTACTAAAAACATCTATTTCTATGAAAACTGATGTTTACATCAATGAGTGCCTTACCAAAATAAGACAAAAACCTTCTTTATTGGCTAAGAAAATTATGTTATGCCCAAAAAATCCACCAGTGCTTTGTGAGGGATGGAAAAATCGCAGTTAGGAAACAGCCCACTGGGAAGAGATACTTCATCTCTACAGAACATGACCTTAAAACATTCCTAAGTGAGGCTGGACTAACAGAATCAGAGTAAAGTGCAGATAATACCCACAGTCCACAGTTAGTGTTATATTGTCATAAATTTGTGCCCCCCTAAAATTCTAATACCCCAACTACTTTTGATTGTCATTGTTGTATTCAACGACCATTCTACCTCATAGTCTTAATTTGTTTAATATCTACAGAATCTATCTCCTTTTTTTACAACTTACCGCATCACTGTTCCATTTTATTTTATTATAAACTAGCCATAACTTGTCCTCAATAATTCTACCTCACTTTAAGAAATACTCAATTACCCAATTTTATTCTAAAATCCCCATTATTGCCCAATTTTGCTTTAAACTATATTGATCAAACTTATTGTAAACTTCTTTTATTGACCATTTTATTCTATACTTTTTTTAAACTAGTATTTTCAACTACAACTTTTATATTATCCTGTCTACCATCTTACTAGCATATTATAACCAAGTCATTGCCATTTTTATTTTTATCATTTTTTTTATTACTATTCTTTTGCTGCCTTAACTTGTGTATTTTATCCTGTCAATTTAAATTTAGTTATACTCTAATTCTTGTAAACAACTTATATAAGACCTTAGTGCAATTACAATTGAGAGTCTTGTGCCTTTTTATATTATTAGATTAAACACAGTTGTACTATAGTCAATACCAAATTCATTATATTAGACCATAGTGCAATTACTAGTGAGAGACTGGTGCCATTTTTAATTTGTATTTTTATATTATTAGATTAAATCTAGTTGTACTATAGCTCATTCTAGCTCAAAACATAAACTCCACAAAAGTCATTATATTAGACCTTAGTGCAATTACAAATGAGAGTCTTGTTCTATTTTAAATTTGTATTTTTATATTACTAGTTTGTACCTAGTTGTACTTTAGTTCATTCCAGCACAACACATAGACAACATCAACTTCATTATGTGTAGTAGTGACTATACTCTATATGACCAAAATACTCTAGCTATATACTTATCCAAACTTCCCACCACTACAGATATCAGTACTAGAACTCAACACACAACTCAGGATATAAATAACCATAATTTAAACCTAGATGATTGATCACGTTGACCCTGATCTAAACCTCCATAATCTGACACCCAATCAAAACCTATTGGAAAGTAACTGCCTTTATTACACAGCAACACAAGCCAGCACTATCCTAAACAATGCTAAAAGTCTATCAGTACTTAACTACAACATCAGGTCCTTAAGCAAACACTATGATGACCTCCTGGCACTCCTTGAATCACTAAAGACACCCTTCTCCTGCATTATTCTTACTGAGACCTGGCTTAAGCAGGACACAATAGATATCTACCCTCTACCAGGATACACAGCAATTCACAACTGCAGACCAAACCAAGTTGGGGGTGGTATTGCAATCTATTACTCTAACCAATTATCTTGTATTAGCACCACTTGCTTTAGTGATGAATATGGGGAATACATTTTTGCTAATTTTACTGTAAAAAACCTTAAGACGCCTATAACAATCGGTGCCATTTACCGGATACCTCACACAAACATCCCAAATTTCAGTGAAAAATTAGTCACTAATAACAAACAGACAAATGAATAAGCACCACCTTCAGTTAGCTGGAGACTTCAACATCAACCTTGGCTTACTAGATGATCAGCCTGTAACTGATTTCATCAACAATATGAACAACACACTTCTCATACCAACAATAACTAAACCAACCAGGCTCACTGAGACAAGTGCAACCATAATAGACCACATATGGACCAATATACTAGCCCCCCTTAAATCAGGGATAATCACAGATAGCACTACAGACCACTACCCTACCTTCCTCCGGACAAACATTAGTAAACCACCACTTGAATTCAACAAAGTCTCATTTAGACTCCATGACGAGGCCTCAATAAGGAAGTTCACAGCTGACCTAGAGATTGTTGACTGGCCTACAGAATTCTCCAAGGTATTGATGACTGGACAGACATTTTTCTTAACAAATTACTTAGACTATACAACAAACATTGTCCTATAAAAACGAAACAGATCACAAACAAACGGCTTGGTTGTCCATGGCTAACCAGTACCATTCTGAAATCCATTGACAAGAAACACCAATATGAAAAGCAATATAGACAGGGCTTAATACACAAAGATATTCTTAAACACTATTCATCAGTTCTCACCAAAGAAATAAAGAAAGCCAAACAACTATACTACTCCAGTAGATTCACAGACACTAGAGGAGATATAAAAAAGACCTGGAAAACATTCTCTCAGATTCTAGGGACCCACAAATTGAAAAAACAAGAATATTGCCCTAACTAAACCTAATGAAACACCACTACATCCCACTGACACAGCTAACAAGATAAACGACTTCTTCTCAACCATAGGATCTAATCTCGCCAATAAAATCCCACATACCAATGCCCATGCAGGGGGCTACTTAGATGGGAATTTCCCAAATTCCTTCTAACTTGCACCAACTGAGCCCTCGGAAGTTACCGAGATTATAAAGTCACTTAAAAACAACTCAGGGAATCTGTCTAATGTCCCACCATTACTGTACAAGTGAGAGGCCCATATCCTTTCGCATGCTATTTCATTACTTTTTAACAAGTCACTAGAAACTAGCACCTTCCCGAAACTACTCAAGATGGCAAGGGTTACACCAATACATAAAGGTGGTGACCCTACAGACTTAAACAACTATAGGCCAATATCAAACTTACCATTGCTATCCAAAATCTTTGAGAAACTCGTGCACAGGAGACTATATTCATTTTTAACAACACAAAACCTACTCAACCCCTGCCAATTTGGATTCAGGAAAAATAAAAGCACTAATGATGCAATCATAAAAATGCTAGATCTGCTTTACACAGCATTGGAAAATAAGGAATATCCACTAGGAATTTTTATTGACCTAAGAAAAGCTTTTGACACAGTAGACCACGACATCCTACTCCACAAACTTGACCATTACGGTATAAGAGGCCATGCACTTGCTTATTTCAAATCTTACATTACTAATAGGTATCAGTATGTCACCATTAAAGACACAGCATCAACAACACGGCCACTTGATACTGGAGTTCTGCAGGGAAGTGTCCTTGGTCCCCTGCTCTTCCTCATATACATCAATGATCTTCCAAACGTATCCCAACACCTGAAACCCATTCTCTTTGCTGACGACACGACTTATGTCATCTCTCACCCTAATCTTGCCACCCTGAACACCATTGTTAACGAGGAGCTGATCAAAATATCGACTTGGATGACAGCCAATAAACTTACGCTTAACACTGACAAAACCTTCTATATTATGTTTGGTAGCAGAGCAGGAGATGCACAAATTAACATTAAGATCGACAACACTCTAATTACCAGACATAATGAGGGCAAATTCCTAGGCCTATACCTTGACAACAACCTGAATTTCAGCACCCATATCCAACACATAACCAAAAAAGTATCCAAAACGGTTGGGATCCTCTCCAAGATACGATACTACGTGCCGCAAAATGCCCTTCTCACACTATACCACTCACTTATTTATCCATACCTCACCTATGCTATTTGTGCTTGGGGATCAACTGCAGCAACACACCTAAAGCCAATAATAACCCAACAAAAAGCTGCAGTAAGAATAATCACTAAATCCCATCCCTGGCAACACACCCCCCCACTCTTCATAGATCTAAACTTACTCCCTGTTCAGTACATCCACACTTACTACTGTGCAATCTACATCTACAGGACCTTAAACTCCAATATCAACCTTGGCCTAAAATGCTTTCTTGATAGTTGTGACAGAACCCACAGGCATAACACCAGACACAAACATCTCTACGACATTCCCCGTGTCCGACTAACCTTTACAAAAATTCAATGTATGTCAAAGGCCCTAAAATCTGGAACACCCTACCTGAGAACTCTAGAACTGCAGACACATTCATCACCTTCAAAACTACCATTAGAAAACATCTTATCTCCCTGATACACCCCATCAATTAACTACACGAATACCACCTGGTGGTTCACACTTACACACTCACCCATTTGACCATAAACAGAAATATTAATCTCAATCTTAAAATAATGAATCCTATGATACTCCAATACTGAAACTATGTACTGTGCCAAAACAAAAGCATTCACATTGCTAAACTCACAAACTAGTATTTAGTCACTTAGCCATAATACCAACTTACCTCATAATTTGTAATATTTTAAAACAAAGAATTAAACTAAGTCTGCCCGAAATGCCTAGCCATGCTAGGCATTCTAGTGGTATACTCTGTAATTATTATTTAACTACATGTAAACCACACAACCAAATTCTGTAAATTCAACATTGTAATCTTTATAGAGAATAAACTTTGAATTTGAATATAGTAATATAATCCACAACTAAATACATGACCGCCCTTCTCTCACTATCACTCACTCCCTCTATATCCAAACTCAAAGCTTTCAACACCATTAACGTCCCTCCTCCTACCATATCCAAGACCCTACAAAACCATAGACGTACCCTTGCTATACCCTCACAAAAATACACCACATGATATGCAGTCTCCGCCTCCCCACATTAAACACAACATGTGGACTGCACAACATTCATCCGATACAAACGAAACGCTTCCCAGATACCTGTCCAATTATATAAAGGAAAGACACTCTCTCCCTCCATCACCTTATTACCCCTAACAGTCCTTCCCAAAACTCGCACCAACACTTTTCCCGGTATGCTGACCATCAATAAATATCTCAACATACACATACACTCCTCCAATTCCCTACCTCCCCGCCACTGCCTCACATCATCCACAACCTCACTCACCCTTACACTCTGATCCCCACCCAACCGTATATAACTATGTTTCACATACATGCTTTTCAATCTACTACACAGGGGAAGTAATCCTAATCCACCCCTCCCCAATGATGTTGTCACAACTGTCTGCTTAAGCCAGTGATAACCATATCCCCAAATAAAACACATAACCTTCTTTTGAACCAACCTCACATCATTCTTTATCAACGGGTAAACAACTGCCACATGCCACAATTTAGGATAAATGAGTGTATTTGTAACTATGACCCTCTGATGGATCGTCAGCCCACTCAACCGTATTCCCCCTAGTCTCTTTAATACTCCTTGCACAACCCTTACAGAATTGGCATCTCTAGCTTCCTGCACTTCCCGTCTGTATAATACCCCACAGACTTTAATTTGATCTACTACCTGCCAACTATACTTTTGTCCCAAGTTCCCTCCCACCCATGAACCAACCTCTAACAATTTAGACTTAACTCCATTAAGACACATTCCTGTTGCCCTACTAAATATCTCAATGATGCGACCTACATTCCTTAATCCCTCCTCTCCCCCAACTAAAACCGTCGTATCATCAACATACCCAACTATATCAGGAGCGCCCCGCTGTCGTATTCCCCCTTCACTCACCCCAACATTAATAATCCTATATAGAGGATCTTGCAGACATGCAAATAGGATTTGAGACATGGGACATCCCTGTCTCAGTCCCCTACCCATACTAACTACCTTCCCCACACGTCCATTGATTTGCACCTGTAATACTGCGCCTTTGTATAATGTTTTGGCCCATCGGACAATTTCCTCGCCAAAACCCATGTGCCTCACTATCATCCATAACGTCTCTCGCTCTACACAATCATAAGCAGCCTTCCAATCCAATGCAAGTACACCCTCTCCACTCTTCCTCCTATCATCTATATAGTCCTTTATCCTCCCATGTCCACTAATCATTGACTGCCCCGGCACACCCATTTGTCCCTTATCTATAATCCTCCCAATAACACTACGTAACCTATTACTTAAAACCCTTGCAAACAATTTATAATCTCCACACATTAAAGATAAACCTCTATAATCCAGGATGCTATTCTGCACTACCCCCTTCGGAATCATGACAACAACCCCTGTTCATTGCGTCATGCCCATGCATCCCTTTACCTTCATTTCATTCAACAAATGCACCAAGTATTCCTTCAAGACCTCCCAGTTACTTAAATAAAAATCATTTGGAATACCATCAATCCCTGGCGTCTTCCTTACACTCATCCCCTGTAATGCCTCAAACACTTCGTCTTCTCTTATCGGTCCCTCTATCTTCGCCCTGTCTTCTGATTCCATGGTTCGTGTTATCCCTTCCTCCATAATATGCAAGTCCCTCTTCTTTGTATTACCCCTTCTCATATATATCTCAAACCATTTATCCGCAAAACCACTCATACCTTCAGTCGTTACTAACCACTGTCCCACCTTGTACCCACCCACGTCCAGATGTACTTCTAACTTTAACATGTTCATTATATTTTGCCAGCTCTTTAATCGCCGCAGAACGCAAGCTGATGGTTTATCACCCCATAAAACATCCTCCAAACCACCCCTTAATCTTTCACCATCAAACCTTGCATTCTGCATCTCCAGCAATTGGGTCTTTATACCCTCAATCTCCGATACTTGATAAACTCCATTACTATCTACATAACACTGCTTTAACTGTCCCTCCAAATACCTTTGTAATCCATATTTCCATTGTCCAACCTCCTTTCCTCTCCTCATATAAAAACTACGGATTCCTGGTTTAGCACATTTCTCCCACCACAGTAATATATCACCTCCCAGCTTGCCTTTATTCCATTCATTTTTCCACCATTCCACAAAACTAAGTCCACCTTCCATATTCTCTAACAAGCTCACATTTAGCTTCCAATAACTCATAAAACGTTTCGGCAACTCATCCCAACCCACGTCCACAACCACCCCTCTATGATCCGAGAATACTACATTTACAGTTTTGATATTATTAACTTGTATCCCAGGAGAGACATAAATGCGATCTAAGCGTGCTGCATATCCACTTCTCACATAAGTATGCTCCACCACCCGCCCCTCCCCACTCACTACATCTACTAATCCGACTCCCCCTAATACATCTCGTAGGACCCCCAACACACACCCGGCTCCTCTCGGCTCCACATCCTTCCTACGGATCACACAATTCCAATCCCCCCCAAATAATATATATATAGGAAGCCCTCGCATATGATAAATAACAACATCCCTCACAAAATCTTCCTTTACGCGCCTATTGCTGTCTGCAGGCATATGAACACTTACTAAACACACAGGAACCCCACCCCATGTGCCATCCACCCTTACTAGTCTCCCATCCCCCCCTTCTTCACAGTGTAACATTTGAAATGGACTTGTCTCCGCTATTAAAACTGCAGCACCTCCCTTGAGTTTACCTGTATACCCAGCTTAAACTTTGTACCCGTCAACTAATAAATTCCGACCTAACTTAAAATTATGTTCTTGTAAAAGGATGACCTGTACCCCATATCGCCTTAAAAAGGCACTGAACATCCTCCTCTTCACTTTAGCCCTGAGACCATTTATATTCAATGTTAAACACTTAAAAATGCTAACGGGGGCTTACCAATCGATCTCTTACCATGTGTTTATTTACGTTTTTGATCAGTATTCTTTTCACTATGCCCGTTCCTAGTCACGTCTTTCTCCTTCCCCTTACCCCCTCCCCTCCTGACTTTCCTAGCCACATCCACTGTTTGTTTTTTACCCGAACGTGGTGCAGGCGTAAGAATATCATCACTGTCCGAGGCAACTGCCTCCCTCTTACGTGAAGCCGCAACAGTGATCATTTCTTTCGGACTGCCTTCCTTGTGTATTTCAACTACAGTTTCACAAAGCCCTTGTGTTTGCCCATCCCTCCTGCTCACATTGCCTCCCTCATGTACCCCTCCCTGATTCATATGCTGCTCATGCAAGCCTATATTCAGCATTCCAGCTTCATGCTGATCATTCAAAAATTCCTGTATAACATTATTTATGGCAGCCGACACTTCACTACCCAAATCCACTTGTTCCACCTCTTCCTCAATACATATTTTCTCAACGTCCTGTGTTACCTCCGGTGACGTAGCACACTCCTCTGGATTGTCATCCACAATCTCACTCCACGTCCTATGTGCCCAAATATGTTCTCCTGTAGACTGGGACTTCACTTCTCTTTCCTTTTTCCTTCCTGTCCCTGCTCCCTGTTTCCTGGTCGACGAACGTCGTGGACACTGTGCAGCCACATGTTCAAATGCACCACACAATCGACAGGTTCTCCTTTGCCCGGCATATGTGACATATACCTGAGTTTTAAAATCACTCAAAGCCACAAACGAAGGTATGGATCGCCGCAAGGACATTTTGAGAGTGAAAGATCCCTCACACAGTCCCGCATACATACCATCTGACCATCGTCCAATCGTTGCTTGATGTACCACTCCATATTCCTCAAACGATGCTTTGATGTCTTCTTCATCCACCTCAAAGGGGACATTCCATATTTTTACTCAAGTATAGTACTTAGACACGTCCCTCATTCTCACGTCCAAATCAGGGTTAACCGTCATGCACACATCCTAGTACTGATCCACCATCTTGTCATACGTCACAGTCGTCACGAATTTCACGAATATTCTCGTTGAGCCGTTTAATGCAATGTCATACAGATCTTCATTGTTGATTCCATATGCATCTCATAAGATAGCAGGCAGTAGAACAGATGCATTTGTGTTATACACCGCACCTTTCAGCACTTCTATGCACACAATATTGACACGTCTCCTGGCAGCCTGCGCCATCTTGAGAAAATCTCGCATTGCTACCAACAGACAGAAGCACAACAGCCAACGTCCGCTCTCCACCAAGGGTGTGTGTGACGAATGCAAGAGCTAAGGTACAGGACAACCTCCCGGCCCGAAAGTGAAGAGGTCAATGATACGGTTTGTTTCTTTGGCTTCAGTGAGCTTATGTATAGCATATGTATACACTGTAAGATGTTTTAAATAAAATATAAAAAAAAAAAATCAACATCCCCACCCCTCCTTCAGAATGCAAGTTCTGTACTTCCCACCATCAGGTCTTAAGTCCGGCTATCTGGCACTATGAAAATGTTTGTAATGTCTACCTTCTTGAGAGAAGCTCTCTCTAACAAGGACTTTTGACACTGTGTGAGGTTAAAGTTCAACAGATAGGAGTAGCGAGCGACAATATGGTGACGTTAGTTTGTTTGAGAGTCTGCTTGTTAAGGTAGGGTTAGTGTCTAGCTCCCGCTGCCCCCCCCCCCGACCTTTTCTCCACACTGAGAGGTGACGTGTGGGATTCCAACCAAATGGATAATCACTTGACTAGCAGCTCCCAACATATCTGTATGTGCCTCTGCTCCTGTCTTAATTGATATATTGGTTAAAGGTGTCACTTTCATTTAATTTTGAGCCTTAGTTCTTCCTGCCTTGACTTTCATTTTTAAATCTTGTCTTTAAATCCTCACTGGTCTTTTAAATGTCTTACGCTTATGGAGAGTGATTTATCGAGCGGTGGGAACCTTTTCTCTTTCTAGCTTGGACTGCCAGCTAGGGTTATCTGGCAACTACAGAGGCTTGAAGGAGAGGAACCTAACTTAGGTTCAGAGACTTCACGCACGATCTACTTGCCTTAATGCGGCTAAACCCAGACAGCTACCCCTCATCTTTGCAGTGGTGAAAGACCTGCATTCCTATCATCTTGTCGGATCATCCAAGGCTAGACAGTGTGGCTGAATAGTCGATGGGTTGTCACGTACCAGCTGTGACACCCCTCCCCCCCTCATCAACAACGGCTAGTTTCCACAATGCGCTGTCAACAACGTCGACATTATATTCAACAATTACCTCTGTACAAATTAGCGTTGAATTCAATTATTTTTATATTTCATTTTTCTTTCAAATAGTGTTCTTTCTTGCAATAGTGTTTGTTATTAATTATTTTTTCTATTATTATATTTATGGACTGTATAGCCTTTGTGGCTTAGCACTTCTTTTTGATAATAATAATATATTTATGGAGGAGCCAGCCTTGGTAATACTTGCATCAGATCTTACATGGCCGAGTAAACCTTCACACACTCTCCCCCAAGACTCCAAATGTCTCGCAAGTGGTTTCTACAACACTTTCAGGAGTAAAAACTGTAAAACATATAGTAAATATAAATTACAAATTACCTGATCGTTGGTCATACATTCGCTTATTAACAGTAAGTCAACTATCCCTGATCTGATTTCCCTACCCAGTATCAGTGGCCACGTGATTAGGGGCAAAATACAGTAAGTAGTATCACCAACGGTTCTGGCAGAAACTCGTATCCATGATTCGTTGTAAGGCCTCTGAATCACGTTGTTAACTGCCAGGTAACGCTGGGAAACCGTGTGGGATTCAAGAGATAGAAACATGTATGGAGGTGCTGACGGCACAGGTCCTTGTGCAAAATGGCTACCAGAGTCTTTCTCTAATTTGCAGCAGCACCGCTAGATGTCACTATTTACCTAATATCCCTGCTCATTTCTACCTAATGTAAACATATTAAAACCTAAAACTACAATTTTTAATTCTATTATTAGTTCCCAATTCTACCTAAAACCTGTAATCTATCAAATTACTGTAAACCTATCAATGATTATGTGCTGACTCATGATGCTTTGTCGGCGTAAATTCTAGAGGCCTCTACTGTTTGTTTACAATGGCCCTGTGGGATTTCTTGAACTCAATAAATTCCCACAGGAACGTTCACATACTCGCAATAACTCCTACCTGGAGTATACTTGGAAAGTGTTCTGAGGGTCAACGTTCCCGCGGCCCGATCAATGACCTGAGATATTCGAACCCATACCTCTTAAAATTGTTTCACACCCTCCCTCTGAGACTTCCATGAATGGCCCCTACCTGTCCGTCCTTCCCATCAGGATTTATACATTCTCTTAGAAAAAAGGATATAGCAAATTATGATGAATAAATGCTCAAACCACCTCAGCATCTTTTCTGCTCTCTGAATTAAACTCTTTTTAAAAAGTAGTACAGTGAGGAATACTAGTATTAGATAAGTACCGAAGAAGTTGTGTTGATCTAGAGTGGCGAGGGGAAGCACAGATCCCGTGTAGACCAGCATCATCTTGCTTGCATTCTGGAACCACTTGCCCCTCTGTATCGCCGTCGTCACCCGGCCCACATCCTTCTCGTCAAAAAATACTAATATTACTACTGATATAAATAATGAATAATTATGGTGTAAGACCTGTATACGAGTAAATTATTTCTCTGAACGTTGAAGCGATGAGGCGGCTAGAGGAAGTGTATTAATGATTTGATCCAAGGAAGGGGAAGTAACTCCAATTCCTTGCATAAAGAGTCCTTAAACTCAAGGACCGTGAGGTCTTACCTGGAGGCGAGCGAGAATAACAAAAGCGACGCAGTAGGCGTGTGCGTGGTGATGGGTGGTAGTGAGCACAGTGTACGGAGGTGAAGTGAGCAGGAAGGAGTCCATTTCCCACAGTAACGTAGCATCACCCAGGCTTGACACCACAGCATCCACCACTCCCAGATATGGTTCTTCCGGGGTATACAACACCATCTGGGGTAACACCATTGGGTTAAGTGTCTAGTTTAAAGCCCAGCGACTACACAAGGGTAATTGTGCTTTCATTAAACATTTACATCACTGATGAATAATTTATTCCCTAAAACATGGAGTAACGTAATCCCTCAGACACCTCTCAGTGTAAATATTTAATAGTATGCTCAAACGGAGCGTTAAAACCGAAAGAGCCACACAACACCTTGGAGACTGGAAAGAAATCAGGTTTGATCCAGGACACAGGAAGTCAATATCAAATGGTAAAGTGATAGCAACAAACTGTGGAAAAGACACTTGTGTACAGTTCAGAACATTCATTAAAGGAAACCTTTCACCATGAGCGATTTCATCAGTCTATCAAGACTGAAGAAACTACTCGGAGCGAAACGTTTCCTTAAGTAAATGTCCTGAACTGAGTTCCAATATCCGATTCCACACAAAGGAAGATTAAGCCTAATTCCGTGAATCAAGAGCCCCTAGCTAGTGTCAAGTAACTTCCCTTGAAGGATGTGTGTACATAATTTTAGCAGCAACAGGTAACGTGAACATCACAAACCACTACGAGGCATTATGTTGTTTTATGCAAAAGTAGCGTTTTATAAATCCTACTTTTTTTTTTTGGCTGTTACTGAATGTAATAAAGCCTATTAATGTTAGAGGAAGCGCTAAACTTGAAGAGATCATTCAGCGCCTCGGAAAACGGAGACAATTACATTGGAAACAAGGACTAGGACTACAAATATTAAGGGGCCCTCACCAGCATCAAGTGACCTCCCTGGAAGAGTGAACTACCTTATAGCATCCAGCTAAATGACGAGTCAGCAAGGATGAGATCATGTTGGCCACCTCTTCTGCAGGAGGATCCTCTCCCTCTCTACCGGATGAAGTCTTTCTAAATTCTTCCAAGACCGAAGCGTAGGTCCTAGCTCCTAGTAATACCCTTCGGGGTCTGGTTCGTTCAGCTTCGTCTTCAGTTGAACGTATTTTCCCCATAAGCGAATCGTGGTCACGGTTTTGTTCTGCAGCTGTGATAACGGTGCGTGAGGCTTGCAGTTCTTGTAGACCTATTGTCAAGGTAGAACTCGTATACGACGCCAGGAAAGCTTGGTTACTAATGACTGGTAGTCAATCGGTGGGTGATAATGACCTCTTGACTGTGTGCTTGTCTGCTAGTGGAGTGTTTGCGTAGTCGTCTGCTTTTGAATTGCTTATATAATCTGTTGGAAAATTATTTGTATTGTCTGTTGGTGGATTTGCTGAATAGTCTGTTTCTGTTGGTGAGTTATTTGTATAGTCTGGTGCTGGATTATTTGTTAATTCTTCTGGTGAATTGTTTGTCTTGTAATCTGTTGGCGGATTGTTTGCATTGTCTACTGGTGGATTGCTTATGTAATCTGCTAGTGGATTGTTTGTGTGGTCATCTCCTGGTGGATTGTTTCCATCGTCTGTTGGGGTACTGTTTGCATCATCTGCTGGTTGATTGTTTGCATCGTCTGCTGGTACACTGCTTATGTAATCTGCTAGTGGATTGTTTGTGTGGTCGTCTGCCGGTAGCTTGCTTGCATCCTCTGCTGGTTCATTGCTTATGTAATCTCCTATTGGATTGTCTGTGGTGTGGTGGTGGTGTGTGTGTGTGGTAATGGAATGGGAGATGGCGAGAGGGAGGTGGTATCTGAGTGGACAAGTCTTGTGTTGTTTTTGATGCTGCTGCAGAGACGTACTTGAAGCAACATGTACCATTATCCAGATTTTAACCACCATCACACACACTCCGAACATCTTGAACTGCATCTGCAACAAATATTTTGTTATAGTTGTACCATAAATGATGTTACTTAACGGAGGTTTGAACTGAGATGATGTAGGTAAACAGGCCCTACTCTGTCCATTCATCTATGGTTGCTCTGAAGGCCTGTTAAGGCAGTGGCACTAGTGACACAATCCTGTTCTCAACTACCTAGAATCAATCCCACATTAATTTTTCTGCTATTCACACACACACACACACACACACACACACACACACACACACACACACACACACACACACACACACACACAGGGAAAGGCAAAGGGAGGAAGAGAGGGCGATGTCAGTGTTTATTCATGGGCTTCATGAGAGCGAGGGAAGGACACAATGAAAGATGGCAAGCAGAAAGACAGGAGATTGAGAACATCATCAAAGAAATAGGTGAAGAGGACATGTCTGAGATTGTAAATTTTCAAGGAATAGGAGGGTACTTGAAGGAGAGAAAATGGCCAATCAATCTGATTTCTCCCCTTCAAGTACCCCCCTATTCTCTGACGGTTGAAAGAATCGTAAGCATACAAGAGGGTGTTCCTAGAAAGAGACAGAACAAAAACAGAACGACAGCAGCTGAGGGAGAGGACACAAAAGCAAAAGGGGCTTGGAAGAGAGACAAGGAGAGAATCAGCAGAGGACAACCAGAACAGGGCAGAGCAACAAGAGCAAACACACACAGAACCATCCCCAGAACCCCACAACCAAACATGCTATCCCAACACAAACCACAACCCACACTCAGTCCCCACCCCACACCACACTGTAGGATCCCACAGCACACTGCCAGTCCCCCCACTCTCACAGACTGAAGGTATGCTAAACAAGCGCTGATGGAATAAATTAGTATGACGAGTGGGACGAAAGAGTTAAAGAGACATCACTGGACCAAGCTCACAGGGATATCAGATGCCATCTTTCCAATTGGATATTAAATCCTGAGGAAAGACAGAGGGAACAAAGGGGGTGGAGTAGTGGCACTGTTTATCTAAAACCGATGAGATTTTGATTAGCTGGAGAAAGGAAACAGAGGAGAAGCAAGAGATTACATAATAGGAGCACTTCAGCCTTGAAGTCCCAAGGAGTTAATTGCAATGATGTATAACCCACCACAGAAGAACAGGAGGCCAAGCAAGAGTATGATGAGAGTAATATTGATGGATGACACACTGGCTGAAGTGGCCAGAAAGGCTCATGTGAGCAGGGCAAAGCTACTGATCATGGGTGCCTTCAACCACAAGGAAATCGACTGGGAGAACTTGGAGCCACATGGGGGCCAAGAAACGTGGAGGGCTGTGATGATGGAGGTGGTACTGGAAAACCTCATGTACCAACACGAAAGGGACACTACCAGAGAGATAATGAACCAGAGAGACTGGACCTAGCATTCACCTTGAGTAGTGCAGATATTGAGGACATCACATATGAAAGACCCCTTGGGGCCAGTTATCATGTGGTTCTGAGCTTCGAATACATAGTAGAGTTACAGGTTGAGGGGAAAGCAGGAAGGGCCTGACGAATGAAGCCAAACTACAAGAATGGGAA
>NC_091292.1:65983774-65999923 GCF_038502225.1 Cherax quadricarinatus
CTGGTCCCACCGTAAAGCAGCATCTTCGCCTCCTCCTCGGTTATGTGTACCTCTTCCAACACTTGATGGTGTACCTCCCGGTTCTGAATTCCTGGAGTCCTACCAGTTTCCACTGTAAATACTTCTTTAACTCTCATGTTGAGCTCCTCACATACCTCTTGGTCGTTTCTTGTGAACTCCCCACCATCTTTCCTCAGCCTGATTACCTGGTCCTTGACTGTAGTTTTCCTCCTGATGTGGCTATACATCTTTGGGTCAGACTTGACTTTCGATACTATGTCATTGTCGTATTGTCGTTGAGCCTCCCTTCTGATCTGTGTATATTCGTTTCTGGCTCTTCGGCTGATCTCTTTATTTTCCTGGGTCCTTAGTCTTCTGTGCCTTTTCCATTCTTTAGTGCGCCTAGTTTTTGCCTCCCTATACCTTTGGGTGAACCAAGGACTCGTTCTGGTCTTCCCATTATTTCTGTTTCCATTGGGAACAAACCTCTCCTCTGCCTCCTTGCATTATGTTGGCACATACTCCATTTCTTTTATTGGTTTTCCTGCCAGTTCTCTATCCCACTGAACGTCTTGTTGGAAGTTCCTCACAGCCCCTTTACATGTGACTGAGGTAGCAGTCTCTGATGTCATTCCCAAATTGTTCCTTAGTTCTTTATGCTGTTTCAGATTTTTCAGTTCCTCTTCTAATATCTGTAACTTAGCCTCTGCTGCTGTGATTTGCTGGTAATACACACACCAGAGCTGGTAACACACACACCAGAGCTGATAACACACACCAGGGCTGGTAACACACACTCCAGGGCTGGTAACACACACTAGGGCTGGTAACACACGCAACAAGAGTAGAAACACAAGCAACACACAAGGACTGGTAACGTACACCACGGCTGGTGCCACATACACATCAGGGTTTATAACACACAAACACACACGACAGAGCTGGTGACACACCAGGGATGACACACACACACACACACACACACAATGGATCAGAGAATACCTGACAGGGAGGCAACAACGAGTCATGGTACGCGACGAGGTGTCAGAGTGGTCGCCTGTGACAAGCGGGGTTCCACAGGGGTAAGTCCTAGGACCTGTGCTGTTCTTGGTATATGTGAACGACATAACGGAAGGGATAGACTCAGAAGTGTCCTTGTTTGCGGACGATGTGAAGTTAATGAGAAGAATCAAATCGGATGAGGATCAGGCAGGACTACAAAGAGACCTGGACAGGCTACAAGCCTGGTCCAGCAACTGGCTCCTTGAATTTAACCCTGCCAAATGCAAAGTCATGAAGATTGGGGAAGGGCAAAGAAGACCGCGGACACAATATAGTTTAGATGGCCAAAGACTGCAAACCTCACTCAAGGAAAAAGATCTGGGGGTGAGTATAACACCGAGCATATCTCCTGAGGCGCACATCAATCAGAAACTGCTTCAGCATACGGGCGCCTGGCAAACCTACGGATAGCGTTCCGATACCTTAGTAAGGATTCGTTTAAGACTCTGTATACCATTTACGTCAGGCCCATACTGGAGTATGCAGCACCAGTTTGGAATCCACACCTAGTCAAGCACGTCAAGAAATTAGAGAAAGTGCAAAGGTTTGCAACAAGACTAGTCCCAGAGCTACGAGGATTGTCCTACAAAGAAAGGTTGAGGGAAATCGGCCTGACGACACTGGAGGACAGGAGGGTCAGGAGAGACATGATAACGACATATAAAATACTGCGCGGAATAGACAAGGTGGACAAAGACGGGATGTTCCAGAGAAGGGACACAGACACAAGAGGTCACAATTGGAAGTTGAAGACTCAGATGAATCTAAGGGATGTTAGGAAGTATTTCTTCAGTTATAGAGTAGTCAGGCCGTGGAATAGCCTAGAAAGTGACGTAGTGGAGGCGGGAACCATACATAGTTTTAAGGCGAGGTATGATAGAGCTCATGGGGCAGGGAGAGAGAGGACCTAGTAGCAATCAGCGAAGAGGCGGGGCCAGGAGCTGTGACTCGACCCCTGCAGCCACAAATAGGTGAGTACAAATAGGCAAGTACACACACACACAGGACTGCAAAGAGACCTGGACAGGCTGGACACGTGGTCCAGAAACTGGCTTCTCGAATTCAGCCCTGGCAAATGCAAAGTCATGAAGATTGGGGAGGGGCAAAGAAGACCGCAGACAGAGTATAGGCTAGGTGGACAAAGACTACAGACCTCACTTAGGGAGAAAGATCTTGGGGTGACCATGACACCGAGCACGTCACCGGAGGCACACATTAACCAAATAACTGCTGCAGCATACTGACGCCTGGCAAACCTGAGAATAGCGTTCCGATACCTTAATAAGGAATCGTTCAAGACACTGTACATTGTGTATGTTAGGCCCATACTGGAGTATGCAGCACCAGTCTGGAACCCACACCTGGTCAAGCACGTCAAGAAGTTAGAGAAAGTACAAAGGTTTGCAACAAAGCTAGTTCCAGAGCTAAGGGGAATGTCGTACGAGGAAAGGTTGAGGGAAATCGGACTGACGACACTGGAGGACAGAAGGGTCAGGGGAGACATGATAACGACATACAAAATACTGCGGGGAATAGACAAGGTGGACAGAGACAGGATGTTCCAGAGAGGGGACACAGAAACAAGGGGTCACAATTGGAAGCTGAAGACTCAGACGAGTCACAGGAACGTTAGGAAGTATTTCTTCAGTCATAGAGTCGTCAGAATGTGGAATAGCCTAGCAAGTGTAGTGGAGGCAGGAACCATACATAGTTTTAAGAAGAGGTATGACAAAGCTCAGGAAGCAGAGAGGGAGAAGACCTAGTAGCGATCAGTGAAGAGGCGGGGCCAGGAGCTGAGTCTCGACCCCTGCAACCACAATTAGGTGAATTAGGTGAGTACACACACACACACACACACACACACACACACAAGGGTTGCAAACACACACCAATCCTGGAAACACACATACACCAGGGTGGGCAACACACACGCCAGAGGTGGTAACACACATCAGACCTGCTAACATACACACACCAGGGCTGGTAATACACACCAGGGCCGTTAACATACACCAGTCCTTGTAATACACACACAGACACACAAACCAGGGTTGGTAATACACACACACACACCAGAGCTGGTAACACACACCAGGGCTGGTAACACATCAATGCTGGTAAAACACGCCAGGACCTGTAACACACACAAAGGCTTGTAATGCACTCACACACTCCAGGTGCGGAGTATCGACCCCTACAACCACAATTAGGTGAGTAAAATTAGGTGAGTACACACACACACACACACACACACACACACACACACACACACACACACCAGGGCTTTTATACACACACACACACACACACACACACACACACACCGAAATGCAGGTAACAGACACGCACACTCATACACACACACACCAGGTCTAGTAACACATGCACACCAGGGCTGGTAACACTCTAGGGCTGGTAGCACACACCAGGGCTGGTAACACACACACACACACCACGGCTGGTAGCACACTCTAGGGAAGGTAACACACAACGGGGCTGGTAACGCACACACCAGGGATAGTATCACACACGAGGTGTGGTAACACACTCACCAGGACTGGTAACACATAAGGGCTGGAAATGATCACAAATACTAGTAACACACACAACAGGGCTGGTAACGCACTCTTGGACTGGTAACACTCGCCAGGGCTGGTAACAGACACCAAGGCTGGTAACACACACCACGGCTGGTAACACACACCAAGGCTGGTAACACACACCAGGGCTGGTAACACACACCAGGGCTGGTAATACACACCAGGGCTGGTAACACACACCAGGGCTGGTAACACACACCATGGCTGGTAACACACACCATGGCTGGTAACACACACCATGACTGGTAACACACACCATGGCTGGTAACACACTCAAGGGCTGGTAACACACTCCAGGGCTGGTAACACTCCAGGGCTGGTAACACACACCATTGCTGGTAACACACACCATGGCTGGTAACACACACCAGGGCTGGTAACACACATCATGGCTGGTAACACACATCATGGCTGGTAACACACACCAGGGCTGGTAACACACACCAGGGCTGGTAACACACACCAGGGCTGGTAACACACACCAGGGCTGGTAACACACACCAGGGCTGGTAACACACACCAGGGCTGGTAACACACTCCAGGGCTGGTAACACACACTCCAGGGCTGGCAGGACACTCCAGGGATGGTAACCTACAACAGGTCTGGTAACGCACACACCAGGCATGGTATCACACAGGAGGTCTGGTAACACACTCACCAGGACTGGTAACACATCAGGGATGGTAATGCTCACAAATACTAGTAACACACACCAGGGGTTTTAACACACGCCAGGGCTGGTAACACACGCCAGGGCTGGTAACACACACACACACTAGGGCTGGTAACACACACCAGGGCTGGTAACACACACCAGAGCTGGTAACACACACCAGGACAGGTAACACACTTAAGGGCTGGTAACACACACCAACATTGGTAGCACACACACACACACACACCATGATTTGTAACACACCAGGGCTGGTGCCACGCACACTAGAGATGGTAACACACATACAAGGACTATTAACACACACCAGGGCTCGTAACACACCAGGGCTGGTAACACAACAGGGCTGGTAACACACACGCCAAGGCTGGTAATACACACACCAGTGCTGGTAACACACACCAGGGCTGGTATCACACACCAGCGCTGGTAACACACACTAGGGCTGGAAACACACATCAGGGCTTGTAACACACATATAAAGACTGGTAACACACATATGTACTGGTAAAGCACTTCAGGGCTGATAAGACACACCAGAGCTGGTAACACACACATCAGGGATCGTAACACACACAGCAGGGCTGAAAACACTCACACCAGGACTGGAAACACACACAATGGCTGGTATCACACACGTCAGAGCTGGTAACACACAAACCTGTGCTGGTAACACACACATCACCTGGTATTACACAACAGGGCTGCAAAGACACACCATTGCCTGTGCCACACACACCAGGGCTGGTAACACACACCAGGGTTGGTAACACACGACATGGCTCGTAACACACACCAGGGCTGGTAACATACACACCAGGGCGTATAACACACACCAGGGCTTGTAGTGTAACATCATGGCTGGAAACACACACACCAGGGCTGTAGCCCACACCAGGGCTGGTAGCACACACCAGGGCTGGTAGCACACACCAGGGCTGGTAACACACACACACACCACGGTTGGTAGCACACTCCAAGACAGGTAGCACACACAAGGGCTGGTAACACACACTAGGGCTGGAAACACACCAGGGCTGGTAACACACGTCATGGCTCGTAACACACACCAGGGCTGGTAACACACACATCAGGGATCGTAACACACACACCAGAGCTGATAACACTCACACCAGGACTGGAAACACACACAATGGCTTTTAACACACACGCCAGTGCTGGAAACACACATAACAAAGCGGGTATTACACACCAGGGCTGCAAACACACCCCATGGCTGGTGCCACACACACCAGGGCTGGTATTACACACCAGGGCTGGTAACACACACCACAGCTTGTAACACACACCACGGCTGGTAGTACACTCCAGGACTGGTAGCACACACCAGGGCTGGTAGCACACACCAGGGCTGGTAGGACACAAGGGCTTGTAACACACACACACCAGGGCTGGTAACAAACCAGGACTGGTAACACACCAGGGTTGGCAACACACACTAGGGCAGGTAACACACCACGGCTTTCAACACACACCAGGGCTGGTAACACACCACTGCTTGCAACGCACACCAGGACTGGTAACACACACCAGGGATGGTAACACACACCAGGGCTGGTAACACACACCAGGGCTGGTAACACACCACGGCTTGCAACACACACCAGGGCTGGTAACACACCACGGCTTGCAACACACACCAGGACCGGTAACACACACCAGGGCTAGAAACACACACCAGGGATGGTAACACACACACCAGGGCTGGTACGACACCACGGCTTGCAACACACACCAGGGCTGGTAACACACACCAAGGCTGGTAACACACACCAGGGCTGGTAACACACTCCAGGGCTGGTAACACACACCATGGCTGGTAACACACACCATGGCTGGTAACATACACCAGGGCTGGTAACATACACACCACGGCTTGTAACACACACCACGGCTGGTAGCACACTCCAGGACTGGTAGCACACACCAGGGCTGCTAGCACACACACACACACACACACACACACACACAGGCATCTGGATGGACGTCCCCTCTGACCAGTAACGTACAAATCACCTGTTTTGTGGTTGGGGGAAGTCTGAGTGATAGAGCCGGCCCAGCGGTCACTGGTAACTCGCTATCTAAACCCTGCTCCAGAGCGATTATCATACACACAACACCTAGCAGTAGTAGGAAGATAAACTTTGTAGGAGTAAGGATTAAGCAGGAGGATTAAGTCGTGGCTAATGGGAATACAGCCCTGACAACAGTTTCGAGAGATAATGTTCTAGGACACAAAGACAGTACAATCTGAGAAGCAAGTATTGGGTACACATGTAGTAAAAAGTAGTACATAACTAGGTGAAAGAATGACTTGTTAACACACGCTAGTATTATAATTATTAGAACTACTCTCAGTGTTAATGGTATCTCATTAGTATTACGGATACACAGAAGTGAATTGTATTTCTGGGACATATAAACAACTGACGTGCTCACACACACACACACGCGCGCACACACATACACACTCGGGGCCAGGAGCTGGGTCTCGACCCCTGAAACCACAACTAGGTGAGTACACACAGCTGATCCTTGGAATTTGACCGCCTCCCCCACAGACCTCTTACCTTTCCCCTCCCTCGCGTTTCTCCCTCTCAACACCCTCTTTCCCTCCTTTCTCCCTCTCTCTCTCTTTCTCTCCCTCTCCCTCTCTTTCTCCCTCTCTCTACCCTTTCTCTCCCCCTCACATTTCTCTCTCTCCCCCTTGGTCTTATCCCTCACCCCCATACACTCTCCTCTCTCTCCCTCTTTCTACCCTTTCTCTCTCCTCTCTCTCCCTCTTTCTACCCTTTCTCTCTCTCCCCCACACCCTCTCCCTCCTCTACACATGTAGTAAAAGGTAGTACATAACTGGGTGAAAGAATGACTTGTTAACACACGCTAGTATTATAATTATTAGAACTACTCTCAGTGTTAATGGTATCTCATTAGTATTACGGATACACAGAAGTGAATTGTATTTCTGGGACATATAAACAACTGACGTGCTCACACACACACACACGCGCACACACACATACACACTCGGGGCCAGGAGCTGGGTCTCGACCCCTGAAACCACAACTAGGTGAGTACACACAGCTGATCCTTGGAATTTGACTGCCTCCCCCACAGACCTCTTACCTTTTCCCTCCCTCGCGTTTCTCTCTCTCATAGCCTTCTTCCCTCCTCTCTCTCTCTTTCTCTCTCTCTTTCTCTCCCTCTCCCTCTCCCTCTCTTTCTCCCTCTCTCTACCCTTTCTCTCCCCCCTCACATTTCTCTCATTCCCCCTTGGTCTTATCCCTCACCCCCATACTCTCTCCTCTCTCTCCCTCTTTCTACCCTTTCTCTCTCCTCTCTCTCCCTCTATCTACCCTCTCTCTCTCTCCCCCCCCCACACCCTCTCCCTCCTCTAGCCTTCTGTCTGTGGTAATAAAAAGTAAAAAAAAAAAAAAAAAAAATGGGTGGCCTTAGAGGACGGAAACCCAGAGATCTGGTGGACGAACCAGGGAGGAAAGACTGGGAGCTAGAGCTCCAAAAAAGGGAGGAAGAGTGGGGAAGGAAGATAGTAGAGCTTGGTAAGAAAATGGAGGAGCGGATAGCTGAAGAGTGCAGGAAGTGGGAAGTACAGGTCTTAGCAGCAGAAGCTAGGATACAGTGCTTAGAAGAGAAACTGCAAAGCCTGAAACAGATTAGAGAGACAAATGACAATTCAGGTGTGACATCAGGAAATTCAAAGTCAGGCGCAGACAAGGGGATGGTAAGCAACAACGGAGACATGCCGAACATGAAGGCCCTATCAGACCCACGTGGGGCCAGGGAAAAGACGACGAGCACACTAAGATCAAACGACAGGTCCGAAGACAATGAAGGTATGCTATATGCAGAGATTCTAACAGCCAACTGCAGTAGCAAGGGACAGCTGGTCAGGAAAGACAGTCCACTGAGAATAGAAGTTTCAGATATGACAGGGACTGAAGGCAAGAACATGTCAATGGAAGGAAATAAAATGCCTCAGAGGACGCAGATGGAGACTCAGTGGGAGGAGGAAAGGGCGAGGTCAGTTTTTGTGTACGGGCTCCAAGAAGCCAAGGGGGCCAACTTTGAAGAAATAAAACAGGAGGAGAAAAAAATGATTGAAGGCATCATGAAAACAATAGGGGAGGGCAATATGACCCAGGTGACAAATTTTCAGAGAATTGGGTGGTTTGCGAGTGGAAGGATACGGCCTGTCAGAGTAACTTTCAAGGAAGAATCAGTTCGAACCAGGATTCTGCAAGAGAAAGCAAGACTGAGGGACAAAGAGGGGTACCAGAGAGTATACCTCGACCGCGACAGAACACAAGAAGAAAGGACTACACTGAAAGAGAGGGTACAGAGACGCAAGGAGGAACGAGAAGCAATGAAAATGAGCAGGACCCAGACACAGGAGGAAGGGCAAACACACCCCACAGAATCTCCCACCAAAAGACTCCACCCGCGACATTCCCAACGCAACTGAGCAACCTATACTACAACCCACTCACTGTTCCCTCTGCCACCAATCCCCATATCACAAACCTCACCCCAACAGCTGTCCCTTATGGGCATTCTGACCCCACCCCCATCAACACAAACCCCACCTACACCACAGCCCCATATAGGCCCCCACCAAGGCTCTCGCTCCCCCAACCCCAATATTCTTGCATGACCACAATGATAGAAAAGAAACTAAAGGTTTGGTACACAAACGCGGATGGAATAATGAATAAACATGAGGAGTGGAATGAAAGAATCAGTGAAAAATCCCCAGACATCATAGCAGTCACAGAAACAAAACTCGCTGAGACAATAACAGACACAATCTTCCCAACAGGATATCAGATCCTGAGGAAAGATAGAAGGAGTAGAGGGGGAGGAGGGGTTGCACTGCTCATAAAACACCGATGGGGATTTGAGGAAATGGAAGGCATGGACATGATTGGAGAAAGAGACTACATTGTAGGTACAATTCAGTCCGGAGAACATAAAATAGTCATTGGAGTGATGTATAACCCACCACAGAACTGCAGGAGGCCAAGAGAGGAGTACGAAGAAAACAACAGGGTGATGGTGGACACACTGGCTGAGGTGGCAAGAAGAGCTCACTCGAGCAGAGCAAAGTTACTGGTAATGGGCGATTTCAACCACAGGGAGATCGACTGGGAAAACCTGGAGCCACATGGGGGTCCCGAAACATGGAGAGCCAAGATGATGGATGTGGTACTTGAAAACCTCATGCATCAACATGTCAGGGACACAACCAGAGAGAGAGGGGAGGATGAGCCAGCAAGACTGGATCTTGTGTTCACCCTGAGCAGTTCAGACATTGAGGACATCACTTATGAGAGGCCCCTTGGAGCTAGCGATCATGTGGTTCTGAGTTTTGACTATATAGTAGAGTTACAAGTGGAGAAGGTAACAGGAACTGAAGGGGACAGGCCAAACTATAAAAGGGGGGACTACACAGGTATGAGAAACTTCCTGCAGGAGGTTCAGTGGGACAGAGAAATGGTAGGAAAATCAGTAAACGAGATGATGGAATATGTGTCAACATCGTGCAAGGAGGCAGAGGAAAGTTTTGTTCCCAAGGGAAACGGAAATAATAGGAAGACCAAAACGAGTCCTTGGTTTACCCGAAGGTGTAGGGAGGCAAAAACTAAGTGCAACAGAGAATGGAAAAGGTACAGGAGGCATAGGACCCAGGAAAACAAGGAGATTAGTAGAAGAGCCAGAAACGAGTATGCACAGATAAGGACGGAGGCCCAGCGACAGTATGAAAACGACATAGCATCGAAAGTCAAATCTGACCCGAAACTGCTGTATAGCCACATTAGGAGGAAGACAACAGTCAAGGACCAGGTGATAAGGCTGAGGAAAGAAGGTGGAGAACTCACAAGAAACGATCAAGAGGTATGTGAGGAGCTCAACACGAGATTTAAGGAAGTATTTACAGTAGAGACAGGAAGGACTCTTGGGGGACAGACCAGATGGGGACACCAGCAAGGAATACACCAACAAGTGTTGGACGACATACATACAGATGAGGAGGAGGTGAAGAAACTGCTAAGGGACATCGATACCTCAAAGGTAATGGGACCAGACAACATCTCCCCGTGGGTCCTTAGAGAGGGAGCCGATATGTTGTGCGTGCCACTTACCACAATCTTCAACACATCCCTGGAAACTGGGCAACTACCTGAGGTATGGAAAACGGCAAATGTAGTTCCCATTTTTAAAAAAGGAGACAGAAAAGAGGCACTAAACTATAGACCTGTGTCATTGACGTGTATAGTATGCAAAATTATGGAGAAGATTATCAGGAGGAGAGTGGTGGAGCACCTGGAACGGAATAGGAGTATAAATGCCAACCAGCACGGATTCACGGAAGGCAAATCCTGTGTCACAAACCTTCTGGAGTTTTATGATAAAATAACAGAAGTAAGACAAGAGAGAGAGGGGTGGGTTGATTGCATCTTCTTGGACTTCAAGAAGGCCTTTGACACAGTTCCTCACAAGAGATTAGTGCAGAAGCTAGAGCATCAGGCACATATAACAGGAAGGGCACTGCAATGGATCAGAGAATACCTGACAGGGAGGCAACAACGAGTCATGGTACGTAATGATGTATCACAGTGGGCACCTGTGACGAGCGGGGTCCCACAGGGGTCGGTCCTAGGACCAGTGCTATTTTTGGTATATGTGAACGACATGACGGAAGGGTTAGACTCAGAAGTGTCCCTGTTTGCAGATGATGTGAAGTTAATGAGGAGAATTAAATCTGATGAGGACCAGGCAGGACTTCAAAGAGACCTGGACAGACTGGACACCTGGTCCAGCAAATGGCTTCTCGAATTTAATCCTGCCAAATGCAAAGTCATGAAGATGGGGGAGGGGCACAGAAGACTACAGACAGAGTATAGGCTAGGTGGCCAAAGACTGCAAACCTCACTCAAGGAGAAAGATCTTGGGGTGAGTATAACACCGAGCATGTCTCCAGAAGCACACATCAATCAGATAACTGCTGCAGCATATGGGCGCCTGGTAAACCTGAGAACAGCATTCCGATACCTTAGTGAGGAATCATTCAAGACACTGTACACCGTGTTTGTCAGGCCCATACTGGAGTATGCAGCACCTGTTTGGAACCCGCACTTAATAAAGCACGTCAAGAAACTAGAGAAAGTACAAAGGTTTGCGACAAGGTTAGTTACAGAGCTAAGGGGAATGTCCTATGAAGAAAGATTAAGGGAAATCGGCCTGACCACACTGGAGGACAGGAGGGTCAGGGGAGACATGATAACGACATATAAAATACTGCGTGGAATAGACAAGGTGGACAAAGACAGGATGTTCCAGGGAGGGGACACAGAAACAAGAGGCCACAATTGGAAGTTGAAGACACAAATGAGTCAGAGAGATAGTAGGAAGTATTTCTTCAGTCATAGAGTTGTAAGGCAGTGGAATAGCCTAGAAAATGACGTAGTGGAGGCAGGAACCATACACAGTTTTAAGACGAGGTTTGATAAAGCTCATGGAGCGGGGAGAGAGAGGGCCTAGTAGCAACCGGTGAAGAGGCGGGGCCAGGAGCTAGGACTCGACCCCTGCAACCACAAATAGGTGAGTACACACACACACACCAGGGCTGGTAGCCCTCACCAGGGCTGGTAACACACCACGGCTTGCAACACACACCAGGACTGGTAACACACACCAGGGATGGTAACACACACCAGAGCTGGTAACACACACCAGGGCTGGTAACACACACCAGGGATGGTAACACACACCAGGGCTGGTAACACACACCAGGGCTGGTAACACACCACGGCTTGCAACACACACCTGGACTGGTAACACACACCAGGGTTGGTAACACACCAGAGCTGGTAACACACACCACGGATGGTAACACACCGGGGATGGTAACACTCCAGGGATGGTAACACACCAGGGATGGTAACACACACCAGGGCTGGTAATTCAGAGCTACTCGGAGCACTCATTCTCCAGGTACCTCACCAATTACATTAATTCTAAGCTTTTCACAGGCAAATTTGCCAGGACATAATAAGGTAAAGTTAATCTGCACTGTCCTGGCTCTATGATGCATGGAGTATTGAAAACTTAAGCAGTTCAGAATATAAAAAAAATATTCAATTATGTTCAACGGGATGTAGCGGGTGTCAAAGTGTCATTGTGTTTTACTCACAGTTTAGTGATGTACACACACACACACACACACACAAGCACACACACACACAAGCACACACACACACACACACACACACACACACACACACACACACACACACACACACACACACACACACACACACATCCAATGCCCCCACCCACTGCATTACAAACTCCACCCCTACAGCAACCACCCATAGTTCCTTATCAGGTCTCCCACTTCCCCAACCCCAATATACCTCCCAGACAACAGTCTTAGAAAAGAACTTGAAGGTGTGGTATACAAATGCAGATGGAATGAAAGAATCAAGGAGACATCCCCAGACATAATAGCACTCACAGAAACAAAACTCACCAGAATAATAACAGATTCAATCTTTCCTTCCGGATATCAAATCCTCAGGAAAGACAGAGGGAGGAGAGGGGGAGGAGTAGTTGCACTGCTCATTAAAAACCAGTGGGGGTTTGAGAAAATGGAAGGAATGGATGGCACGGGCGAAAGGGACTACTTAGTTGGAACAATCCAGTCTGAGGGACATAAGGTGATAATTGCAGTAATGTACAACCCACCACAGAACTGCAGGAGGCCAAGATAAGAATACGATGAGAGCAACAGAGCAATGGTCGACACACTAGCCGAGGTGGCCAGGAGAGCACACATGGGGGAACAAAGTTTCTAGTTATGGGTGATTTCAATCACAAGAAGATTAACTGGGAAAACCTGGAGCCCCATAGGGGTCCCAAAACATGGAGAGCCAAGATGATGGGTGTGGTACTGGAAAACCTCATGCATCAACATGTTAGAGACACTACCAGAGAGAGAGGAGAGGATGAACCAGCAAGATTGGACCTTGTATTCACCTTGAGTAGTTCTGGCATCGAGGATATCATGTATGAAAGGCCCCTGGGAGCTAGTGATCATTTGGTTCTGTGCTTCGACTACATAGTTGAGCTCCAAGTGGAGAGAGCAGCAGGAATAGGGTGGGAAAACCATACTACAAAAGGGGGAACTACTCAGGCTTGAGGAACTTCTTTCAAGACATTTAGTGGGAGAGGGAACTGACAGGAAAACCAGTACAAGAAATGATGGACTATGTGGCAACAAAATGCAAGGAGGCGGAGGAGAGGTTTGTTCCCAAGGGAAACAGAAATAATGGGAAGAACAGAACGAGTCCTTGGTTAACGCAAAGGTGTAGGGAGGCAAAAAATAGGTGTACTAGAGAATGGAAAAGGTACAGAAGACAGAGAACTCAGGAAAATAAAGAGATTAGCCGAAGAGCCACAGGAAAAAGAGATTAGCCGAAGCACAGATAAGAAGGGAGGCTCAGCGGCAATACGAAAATGACATAGCATCGAAAGTCAAGACTGACCCGAAGCTGTTGTACAGCCACATCAAGAGGAAAACAACAGTCAAGGACCAGGTAATCAGACTGAGGAAGGGTGATGGGGAATTCACAGGAAACAACCGGGAGGTATGTCAGGAGCTCAACACGAGATTTAAAGAAGTATTTACAGTGGAAGCCAGTAGGACTCCAGGAAATCAGAGCAGGGAGGTGCACCAGCAAGTGCTGGATGAGGTAAATATAACCAAGAAGGAGGTGAAGAAGCTGCTATGCGAACTTGACACCTCAAAGGCGGTGGGACCAGACAACATCTCTCCATAGGTCCTTAAAGAGGGAGCAGAGATATTGTGTGTACCGTTAACAAAGATCTTCAACACATCATTTGAAACTGGGCAACTCCCCGAGGTATGGAAGATGGCAAATGTAGTCCCAATTTTTAAAAAGGGAGACAGACATGAGGCACTAAACTACAGACCTGTATCACTAACGTGTATAGTATGCAAGGTTATGGAGAAGATCATCAGGAGGAGAGTGGTGGAGCACCTGGAAAGAAACAAGTGTATAATTGACAACCAGCATGGTTTCAGGGAGGGAAAATCCTGTATCACAAACCTACTAGAGTTTTATGACAAGGTGACAGAAGTAAGACGAGAGAGAGAGGGGTGGATCGACTGCATTTTTTTGGACTGCAAGAAGGCCTTCGACACAGTTCCTCACAAGAGGTTACTGCAAAAGCTAGAGGATCAGGCACACATAACAGGAAAGGCACTGCAATGGATCAGAGAATACCTGAGATGGAGGCAACAACGAGTCATGGTACGTGACGAGGTGTTAGAGTGTGCGCCTGTGACAAGCGGGGTTCCACAGGGGTCAGTCCTAGGACCTGTGCTGTTCTTGGTATATGTGAATGACATAACGAAAGGGATAGACTCAGAAGTGTCCTTGTTTGCGGACGATGTGAAGTTAATGAGAAGAATCAAATCGGATGAGGATCAGGCAGGACTACAAAGAGACCTGGACAGGCTACAAGCCTGGTCCAGCAACTGGCTCCTTGAATTTAACCCTGCCAAATGCAAAGTCATGAAGATTGGGGAAGGGCAAAGAAGACCGCGGACACAATATAGTTTAGATGGCCAAAGACTGCAAACCTCACTCAAGGAAAAAGATCTGGGGGCGAGTATAACACCGAGCATATCTCCTGAGGCGCACATCAATCAGAAACTGCTTCAGCATACGGGCGCCTGGCAAACCTACGGATAGCGTTCCGATACCTTAGTAAGGATTCGTTTAAGACTCTGTATACCATTTACGTCAGGCCCATACTGGAGTATGCAGCACCAGTTTGGAATCCACACCTAGTCAAGCACGTCAAGAAAGAGAAAGTGCAAAGGTTTGCAACAAGACTAGTCCCAGAGCTACGAGGATTGTCCTACAAAGAAAGGTTGAGGGAAATCGGCCTGACGACACTGGAGGAGAGGAGGGTCAGGAGAGACATGATAACGACATAAAAAATACTGCGCGGAATAGACAAGGTGGACAAAGACGGGATGTTCCAGAGAAGGGACACAGACACAAGAGGTCACAATTGGAAGTTGAAGACTCAGATGAATCTAAGGGATGTTAGGAAGTATTTCTTCAGTTATAGAGTAGTCAGGCCGTGGAATAGCCTAGAAAGTGACGTAGTGGAGGCGGGAACCATACATAGTTTTAAGGCGAGGTATGATAGAGCTCATGGGGCAGGGAGAGAGAGGACCTAGTAGCAATCAGCGAAGAGGCGGGGCCAGGAGCTGTGACTCGACCCCTGCAGCCACAAATAGGTGAGTACAAATAGGCAAGTACACACACACACAGGACTGCAAAGAGACCTGGACAGGCTGGACACGTGGTCCAGAAACTGGCTTCTCGAATTCATCCCTGGCAAATGCAAAGTCATGAAGATTGGGGAGGGGCAAAGAAGACCGCAGACAGAGTATAGGCTAGGTGGACAAAGACTACAGACCTCACTTAGGGAGAAAGATCTTGGGGTGACCATGACACCGAGCACGTCACCGGAGGCACACATTAACCAAATAACTGCTGCAGCATACTGACGCCTGGCAAACCTGAGAATAGCGTTCCGATACCTTAATAAGGAATCGTTCAAGACACTGTACATTGTGTATGTTAGGCCCATACTGGAGTATGCAGCACCAGTCTGGAACCCACACCTGGTCAAGCACGTCAAGAAGTTAGAGAAAGTACAAAGGTTTGCAA
>NC_091292.1:66000023-66049802 GCF_038502225.1 Cherax quadricarinatus
CTTAAAATAATGAAAAGCTATAGTATTATGAAAAGTCTTAGTATAATTAAAAGTCTTATTCTAAAGGCCATACCACGTTGTACGCATCATTTCTCGTCTTATCAGCATAGTTAAGCAACATTGGGTTTGGTCAGTACTTGGATAGGTGACTGCCTGGGAACACCAAATGCTGTTGGCATCAGTCCATTTTCCTCAAGTCAGTCCGTGACCAGCCGGGCTGTGGTTCGTATGCGGCTAACAGTAACAGCCTGGTTGATCAGGCCATGATCCATCACGTGGCCCGCGGTGGACCAGGGCCGCGGGGGCGTTGACCCCCGAAACCCTCTCTAGGTAATGAAGTATTAATAAGAGTAATGAAAATTCTTAGTCTAATGAAAAGTTTGAGTATAATGAAAAGTCTTAGTATACTATACTAATACTATACTATACTAGGACTTAGTATAGCAGTGACAACGTCACTGCTATAATAAGACTTAGTATACTATACTAATACTATACTATACTAGGACTTAGTATACCAGTGACAACGTCACTGCTATACTAAGTCTTAGTATACTATACTAATACTATACTATACTAGGACTTAGTATAGCAGTGACAACGTCACTGCTATACTAAGTCTTAGTATACTATACTAATACTATACTATACTAGGACTTAGTATAGCAGTGACAACGTCACTGCTATACTAAGTCTTAGTATACTATACTAATACTATACTATAATAGGACTTAGTATAGCAGTGACAACGTCACTGCTATACTAAGTCTTAGTATACTATACTAATACTACACTATACTAGGACTTAGTATAGCAGTGACAACGTCACTGCTATACTAAGTCTTAATATACTATACTATACTAGGACTTAGTATAGCAGTGACAACGTCACTGCTATACTAAGTCTTAGTATACTATACTAATACTATACTATACTAGGACTTAGTATAGCAGTGACAACGTCACTGCTATACTAAGACTTAGTATACTATACTAATACTATACTATACTAGGACTTAGTATAGCAGTGACAACGTCACTGCTATACTAAGACTTAGTATACTATACTAATACTATACTATACTAGGACTTAGTATAGCAGTGAAACGTCACTGCTATACTAAGACTTAGTATACTATACTAATACTATACTATACTAGGATTTAGTATAGCAGTGACAACGTCACTGCTATACTAAGACTTAGTATACTATACTAATACTATACTATACTAGGATTTAGTATAGCAGTGACAACGTCACTGCTATACTAAGACTTAGTATACTATACTAATACTATACTATACTAGGACTTAGTATAGCAGTGACAACGTCACTGCTATACTAAGACTTAGTATACTATACTAATACTATACTATACTAGGACTTAGTATAGCAGTGACAACGTCACTGCTATACTAAGTCTTAGTATACTATACTAATACTATACTATACTAGGACTTAGTATAGCAGTGACAACGTCACTGCTATACTAAGTCTTAGTATACTATACTAATACTATACTGTACTAGGACTTAGTATAGCAGTGACAACGTCACTGCTATACTAAGTCTTAGTATACTATACTAATACTATACTATACTAGGACTTAGTATAGCAGTGACAACGTCACTGCTATACTAAGTCTTAGTATACTATACTAATACTATACTATACTAGGACTTAGTATAGCAGTGACAACGTCACTGCTATACTAAATCTTAGTATACTATACTAATACTATACTATACTAGGACTTAGTATAGCAGTGACAACGTCACTGCTATACTAAGTCTTAGTATACTATACTAATACTATACTATACTAGGACTTAGTATAGCAGTGACAACGTCACTGCTATACTAAGTCTTAGTATACTATACTAATACTATACTATACTAGGACTTAGTATAGCAGTGACAACGTCACTGCTATACTAAGACTTAGTATACTATACTAATACTATACTATACTAGGACTTAGTATAGCAGTGACAACGTCACTGCTATACTAAGTCTTAGTATACTATACTAATACTATACTATACTAGGACTTAGTATAGCAGTGACAACGTCACTGCTATACTAAGACTTAGTATACTATACTAATACTATACTATACTAGGACTTAGTATAGCAGTGACAACGTCACTGCTATACTAAGACTTAGTATACTATACTAATACTATACTATACTAGGATTTAGTATAGCAGTGACAACGTCACTGCTATACTAAGACTTAGTATACTATACTAATACTATACTATACTAGGATTTAGTATAGCAGTGACAACGTCACTGCTATACTAAGACTTAGTATACTATACTAATACTATACTATACTAGGACTTAGTATAGGAGTGACAACGTCACTGCTATACTAAGACTTAGTATACTATACTAATACTATACTATACTAGGACTTAGTATAGCAGTGACAACGTCACTGCTATACTAAGACTTAGTATACTATACTAATACTATACTATACTAGGACTTAGTATAGCAGTGACAACGTCACTGCTATACTAAGACTTAGTATACTATACTAATACTATACTATACTAGGACTTAGTATAGCAGTGACAACGTCACTGCTATACTAAGACTTAGTATACTATATTAATACTATACTATACTAGGACTTAGTATAGCAGTGACAACGTCACTGCTATATTAAGACTTAGTATACTATACTAATACTATACTATACTAGGACTTAGTATAGCAGTGACAACGTCACTGCTATACTAAGACTTAGTATACTATACTAATACTATACTATACTAGGACTTAGTATAGCAGTGACAACGTCACTGCTATACTAAGACTTAGTATACTATACTAATACTATACTATACTAGGACTTAGTATAGCAGTGACAACGTCACTGCTATACTAAGACTTAGTATACTATACTAATACTATACTATACTAGGACTTAGTATAGCAGTGACAACGTCACTGCTATACTAAGACTTAGTATACTATACTAATACTATACTATACTAGGACTTAGTATAGTATACTATACTAATACTATACTATACTAGGACTTAGTATAGCAGTGAACGTCACTGCTATACTAAGACTTAGTATACTATACTAATACTTTAATATACTAGGACTTAGTATAGCAGTGACAACGTCACTGCTATACTAAGACTTAGTATACTATACTAATACTATACTATTCTAGGACTTAGTATAGCAGTGACAACGTCACTGCTATACTAAGACTTAGTATACTATACTAATACTATACTATACTAGGACTTAGTATAGCAGTGACAACGTCACTGCTATACTCAGACTTAGTATACTATACTAATCCTCTACGATACTAGGACTTAGTATAGCAGTGACAACGTCACTGCTAGACTCAGACTTAGTATACTATACTAATACTATACTATACTAGGACTTAGTATAGCAGTGACAACGTCACTGCTATACTAAGACTTAGTATACTATACTAATACTATACTATACTAGGACTTAGTATACTCTACTAATACTATACTATACTAGGATTTAGTATAGCAGTGACAACGTCACTGCTATACTAAGACTTAGTATACTATACTAATACTATACTATACTAGGACTTAGTACAGCAGTGACAACGTCACTGCTATACTAAGACTTAGTATACTATACTAATACTATACTATACTAGGACTTAGTACAGCAGTGACAACGTCACTGCAATACTAAGACTTAGTATACTATACTAATACTATACTATACTAGGACTTAGTACAGCAGTGACAACGTCACTGCTATACTAAGACTTAGTATACTATACTAATACTATACTATACTAGGACTTAGTATAGCAGTGACAACGTCACTGCTATACTAAGACTTAGTATACTATACTAATACTATACTATACTAGGACTTAGTATAGCAGTGACAACGTCACTGCTATACTAAGTCTTAGTATACTATACTAATACTATACTATACTAGGACTTAGTATACTATACTAATACTATACTATACTAGGACTTAGTATAGCAGTGACAACGTCACTGCTATACTAAGACTTAGTATACTATACTAATACTATACTATACTAGGACTTAGTATAGCAGTGACAACGTCACTGCTATACTAAGACTTAGTATACTATACTAATACTATACTATACTAGGACTTAGTATAGCAGTGACAACGTCACTGCTATACTAAGACTTAGTATACTATACTAATACTATACTATACTAGGACTTAGTATAGCAGTGACAACGTCACTGCTATACTAAGACTTAGTATACTATACTAATACTTTACTATACTAGGACTTAGTATAGCAGTGACAACGTCACTGCTATACTAAGACTTAGTATACTATACTAATACTATACTATTCTAGGACTTAGTATAGCAGTGACAACGTCACTGCTATACTAAGACTTAGTATACTATACTAATACTATACTATACTAGGACTTAGTATAGCAGTGACAACGTCACTGCTATACTAAGACTTAGTATACTATACTAATACTATACTATACTAGGACTTAGTATAGCAGTGACAACGTCACTGCTATACTAAGACTTAGTATACTATACTAATACTATACTATACTAGGACTTAGTATAGCAGTGACAACGTCACTGCTATACTAAGACTTAGTATACTATACTAATACTATACTATACTAGGACTTAGTATACTATACTAATACTATACTATACTAGGACTTAGTATACTATACTAATACTATACTATACTAGGATTTAGTATAGCAGTGACAACGTCACTGCTATACTAAGACTTAGTATACTATACTAATACTATACTATACTAGGACTTAGTACAGCAGTGACAACGTCACTGCTATACTAAGACTTAGTATACTATACTAATACTATACTATACTAGGACTTAGTACAGCAGTGACAACGTCACTGCAATACTAAGACTTAGTATACTATACTAATACTATACTATACTAGGACTTAGTACAGCAGTGACAACGTCACTGCTATACTAAGACTTAGTATACTATACTAATACTATACTATACTAGGACTTAGTATAGCAGTGACAACGTCACTGCTATACTAAGACTTAGTATACTATACTAATACTATACTATACTAGGACAGTATAGCAGTGACAACGTCACTGCTATACTAAGTCTTAGTATACTATACTAATACTATACTATACTAGGACTTAGTATAGCAGTGACAACGTCACTGCTATACTAAGACTTAGTATACTATACTAATACTATACTATACTATACTAGGACTTAGTATACTATACTAATACTATACTATACTAGGATTTAGTATAGCAGTGACAACGTCACTGCTATACTAAGACTTAGTATACTATACTAATACTATACTATACTAGGACTTAGTATAGCAGTGACAACGTCACTGCTATACTAAGACTTAGTATACTATACTAATACTATACTATACTAGGACTTAGTATAGCAGTGACAACGTCACTGCTATACTAAGTCTTAGTATACTATACTAATACTATACTATACTAGGACTTAGTATAGCAGTGACAACGTCACTGCTATACTAAGTCTTAGTATACTATACTAATACTATACTATACTAGGACTTAGTATAGCAGTGACAACGTCACTGCTATACTAAGTCCTAGTATACTATAATAATACTATACTATACTAGGACTTAGTATAGCAGTGACAACGTCACTGCTATACTAAGTCTTAGTATACTATACTAATACTATACTATACTAGGACTTAGTATAGCAGTGACAACGTCACTGCTATACTAAGACTTAGTATACTATACTAATACTATACTATACTAGGACTTAGTATAGCAGTGACAACGTCACTGCTATACTAAGACTTAGTATACTATACTAATACTATACTATACTAGGACTTAGTATAGCAGTGACAACGTCACTGCTATACTAAGACTTAGTATACTATACTAATACTATACTATACTAGGACTTAGTATAGCAGTGACAACGTCACTGCTATACTAAGACTTAGTATACTATACTAATACTATACTATACTAGGACTTAGTATAGCAGTGACAACGTCATTGTTATACTAAGAATATAAACCTGTAAGTGGTACAAGAATGGTACACAATACAGACAAGATGAAAATTAAGACACATGTGTAACATCTGGGTATCTTAACTGTAGAGGTGTCGTCAACCAGTTGCTTCATCAATACAAATTCTAAGACCTGGCAGTATTTATGAGCTTTACAGTGTGTGTGGAAAGAGACATGACTGTGTAATAAAACATTCTGAGTGTCTAACATTCAGTATATGAAATGACAGATCACTTCATGTATAAATGATTTATTATTATTATTATTATTATTATTATTATTATTATTATTATTATTATTATTATTATTATTATTATTATATTATTATTATTATTATTATTATTATTATTATTATTATTATTATTATTATTATTATTATTATTTTTATTATTATTATTATTATTATTATTATTATTATTATTATTATTATTATTATTATGTGAGACCTCTACCCACTCTACCGGAGGTATCCCAGCGAGTGAGCACGTCTCCTGTATATCCCAGTGCTTAACAAAATAGGGAATAGCGTATGAAGGTACAAATAAAAATGGGAACTATGGCTATAGTTTACTTAATAACATAAAAGGGCTAGAATACAACATATCCTGATGGAAATTTACACAATATAACAATTGACCTATGAGACTTATTACCAGGGGGAAGGGTAGATGTTATCAGTAACACGGACTAGTACTCACTCTTAATTCACCGACCAGCTGACCCGAGATTCCCAAATGCGTGGTCCACTACACACGCGGCTGTCCAGAGCTCTCGCTCGACGGACCTGTCACCAACAACCTCTTTGCCCCGCTGTTCCCTGGGCTTATATCGTAGTCAAAGTACCCCCTCCTCAATGGTGTATGTACCACGTGTTACGACCTGACGCCGAGGTCTGACGCTGTTAAGAACAAAAGACCTCAGACGTGGGCGTGACTACCCGACATTTGCTAAGGCAGGTGTGACCATATAATCAGGTCTCCCTAGAGACCTCACAAGCCCATCTGAACTGCATCACATCCCCCTTTCTCCCCCAATTTAAAATATCTGAGAACTAGGACAATTTGTCCTAAGTTATTAGACTATTTTATTCCTAACCCTTTTATTCTATTACAATACAATAGCAAATAATATGAATTCACACAGATCAGTAGGTTTAATAAATTCTAGCACAAGAAACGAATAACAATGACTGGTGCGAAACCTCCTTATCCGTCATGTCTCCTTAAAACTAAATATCGGGCTCCAGTGCCTTCCTGTACTCTACTAGAAATAAA
The DNA here is from genome assembly GCF_038502225.1 of Cherax quadricarinatus. Taxonomy (NCBI): domain Eukaryota; kingdom Metazoa; phylum Arthropoda; class Malacostraca; order Decapoda; family Parastacidae; genus Cherax; species Cherax quadricarinatus. The sequence goes on from NC_091292.1 coordinate 66,007,385, forward strand.
CTAGCTCCTGTAGTCACCCTCGCTAATTAACCATTGAGCCAAACCTCGTAAGGTTTTCCTGGTGTAGAAAACAGCTCCAGCGGGTATTATTCCTTCAAGTACTTGCAACTGAACCATTACACGACCACAATGTCGCATTTTCCTTGCACCCTACCGTGACCATTCATGACAAGGCAGGAATCGCAACCAGGACCAATCATTATCCCATTTCTAGGAACTAAAAGAAAACCTCCCATCCCTCACATAAAGGAATCCTCTTCTGACAGCGAGCCGATTGGTGTTTACAGTTCTCCACCTGAAAGGAAAATACATCCTATCTCTATGGCGATCCCTCCCGGCAAGGAGCTAGCTCACATAATATACAACACATATTTGTCCCAACAGCTGACATAACATAGGGCATCCCCTAGCAGTAGAGATACCATACTAATACCACTCTAATCATCATTTCCCAAGCTTTACTGGCTAGTAGTAAATGACACGGTTGGCTTGACTTGGGGCCATGCTATTGACCCAGGGAGAAGCTCTCTACAAATCCTTGGGCAGAAATATGAAGGGGTCGACGGAGGAGGACATAGGGCCATTGCAGTATTCTTGTCATCTCACCTCCAGATCTGTCTACTGCTTCTACTAGAAGAGGGGTTAGCCAGAGCTTCTGGCCGACCCTAGCACTTCCTAAATTGGGCCATGTCTCATTGTGTGGACTTCGTTGGCGTTTAGGAACGCTCATGCGGGTCCCTCTCGTTGAAAGCACAGCATCTGGGAATTTCACGACTCAGCAAGCAGCTTATCTTCACCACGACAGTACTCCTCAGGCACCAAGGCCACCCTTCATCCGTCCAGCCTCACCCGTCAACTTCCACCTCTTGCATGGTGGTGGCACGAGAGCTGGCTACCGCTTTTCCTCAAGTCTCCCAGGTCTAATAATAGCCCTTTTGCTGGACCCAAACTGACTTCTTGGCACTTCTGCGTCTCCATCACTCCAGGCCAAATAGATTCCTGGAGTCTCCTTGGCAGATCCTGGCAACATCTGCACATCTCCTGTGAATAATAGTAGACGGCAGTATTGTTCTACAGGTGACTGGGGCTTATTGTTGGTGGGCAGGTCTCTAGAGTATTGAGCCGACCTGAGGGCGAGGCGAGTGGTCAGCTCCTTCCCTCAGGGTCCCATTTACTCACAACACTCCCTCCCTCCAGCAATAATTCCCTTACAAATTTCGTCTATACATTCTTGACCTTGTATTCATACCAACATTTTCCTCTACCAGCTGATGTAACCTATCTTCCTCATATACCTCGTCATTTACAGTCCTTTCATCCACCACATTAACATTAGGCATTACTATTTCCTCCTCAGACCAGAATGGCTTTAGTTTATTACAATGAACAATCCTCTCACTCTGGTCCTCAACCCTTTAACCTTCACATTTACTGGTCCCATTTTCTCTAAGATGCGGTAAGGACCTTTCCACCTTGGACCGAGGGACCTACTCTGTTGAGGGGTTACTTCATCTTTATATACCATTACTAGGTTACCTTCCTTAAGTTTAAGAGGCTTCACTTGCCTGTCATAGTAGTGAGCATATTTTTCCTGTGCTCTACCAGATGCCTGGGCGGCAGTTCGCCAAGCAGTTCTCATTTTTGTTAGGACTTCTGAAGGATAGTCCTCACCGTATCTGACAACTGCTTGGTTCACCAAGCCTGCTGCAAAATGACAGTCATGCCCTGTAAATAGGAATAATGGTTGTGTCCCTATTGATTTGTGAATAGCGGTGTTTAAAGCAAATTGAACATATGGTATATATTTATCCCATTGTAATGGTTCTTTCTCTGAGAGAATGGCCAGTGTATTTTTGACTACTTGGTTCGTTCTCTCCACCATACCATTCGCCTGTGGATGATAAGCTGTCGTGAATGCTGTCATTATTTCTAAGGTGTTACAAACCTCTGCAAATACGTTGCTTTTAAACTCTGAACCTTGATCTGTTACTAATTCTCTAGGAGGTCCAAATATTGCTACGAATCTATCAAGGAGCGCCTCTGCAACAGTCTGTGGGTCTTTCTTAGGGATGGGTACAAGTGTTGTATACCGTGACAGATGGTCCACCAGCACAAGAACATACCTATTGCCTGAATAACTATTATGTAAGTCAATAAGATCTGCACCAACCCGGTCCAACGGCTCCTTAATCTCGGGAAAAGCTTGCAATTCCACATTAACCTGAGGGTTACCTTTCCTCCTTTGGTAATTACCACAACATTTTACATATTCGGTTACATAATTCAGGAGACCAGGAAAGTAGAACATTTCTTTGGCCCTCTTATAAGTCCTAAAAACACCTGGATGGCCAGCCATCTTGGATGAGTGTGCAAGCTTCAGAGCGGCCTTCCTGAGGACATTGGGTATTACTACCTGCTGTACTGAACGATCGTTCAGCTCCGTAATCCTATGTAGCACACCGTCTTTCATCTCGAATTCATCAATAGGGCGGCTTGGCTTGTGGCACGGGAGCTTCTCTCCCTCCAAATACTCAATTATCTCCTTCCACCTGTTCTCTTCCAATTGGTACTCTCTTAATTTTTCATTGTTCACATTCTCAATATTAACATCAACATTTATTGCTGCTACATTCCTACTCAATACGTCTGGTACATGGTGTGAGGCTCCTGGTTTATAAAGAATCTGGTACGAGTGTGCTGACAGTTCGTAACCCCATCTAGACATCCTAGGACAGCGAGTTTTCTTTTTAAATATGTGCACCAATGCCCTGTGATCTGTTATTATTTTAAAATGGAGCTGAAATACATACGGTTCAAAGTATCTCACACTTTCTACCACTGCCAAGGCTTCTTTATTAGTGATGGCATACCTGACTTCCGGTCCTTTAATCTTTCTGCTAAAATACGCTACTGGGTGTGGGTTATTTTCCTTGTCTCTTTGCATTAGGCAACCTCCTATTGCAACTGCTGAAGCGTCTATATGTATCTCAAACTCTCTGGAAAAATCAGGAACCACTAATACCGGCTCACTTGTAAGCTCAGCCTTTAATTTTTCGTGAGCCAACTCATGTTCTTCTTTCCATACAAACTTAGCTTTCTTCTTAGTTAGATCTGTCAGTGGTGCTGCTAGCTCTGCAAAACCCTTAATATGTCTTCTAAAGTATCCTGCTGCACCTAGGAACCTCCTGACTTCCCTTGCTGTTCTAGGTCTTGGCATTTCAGATATTGCCTTACACTTATCAGGGTCAGGGCGAATCCCTTCAGGGCTTACCTGAAAGCCTAGAAATTTAAAGCTAGTGGCTGCTATTATACATTTCTTTGCATTCAACTTAAATCCTGCTTTATCCAGTAGTTTTAGTGTCTCCACAAGGTTGTCTACATGTTCTGGAAATGACTGGGAGTAGACTACCACATCATCAAGATATGCCAGTGAGTGTCTACCCAACACAGGGCTGAGGATGAAGTTTATAGCTCTTTGGAAGCTAGAGGGCGCGGTTTTTAACCCGTAGGACATTCGTTTAAATTGGTATAATCTGACCCCATCTGAGAATGCTGTCTTCTCTCTATCTTCTTCTGAAACGGGGATGGCCCAATAAGCTGACTTAGCGTCCAAAGTCGAAAAATACTTAGCTGTTCCAAATGAATCAAGAATTTCCTGAATTAGGGGCAAGGGATAACTATCAGCTATTGTTAATTCATTCACTTTCCTATAATCCACACAGAACCGATAAGAGTTATCTGGTTTCTTTACCAACACTACAGGTGAGAGCCACGGTGATGAACTCGGTTCAATTACATCATTCTGGAGCATGGTATTACATTCCTCCCTTATTACTCTCTTAGCCTCTTCTGGGAGTCTCCATTGACGGGTTTGGACAGGTAAACTGTCACCTGTAGGTATAGTATGCTCAATCTGGGGCAGGAAGCCTATATCTCCTTCATCCATTGAAAACAACTTTGGAAAGTTCCTTAAAGCATTCTTTATTATTTCCTTCTCAGAACATTTTAAATGATTTAGATTTACATCATTAAATGTCTTTTCCCTTTTACTTTCGTTCTGGGTGGGAGCGGCAGGTGTCACTACCCTTTCTGGGACTCTGGTATTAAGTGCTCCACATTGTTGACCTCGGCCAGGTAGCTTAACGGAGTCAGGTTCAAAAATTAAGTCTTTGGGGATAATCTCAGCTGATGTTAACCTTCTACCATTCTTGAATCTTAACGCTTTACTTGTCAGATTTATCACTGGTATTAAGATATGTCTTTTCTCAGAAACCTGGGCTAGATGATGAGGCACCAGGAAGGATTCTAGCTTCCCCGCTAATTGTAAGATACTTCCTGGCTCGACCTTCCTTCCCACTGAACCTTTAATAAATTTGAATGTATTAGGTGGACATACCTGGTTATATAATACATGAACTGCATAATCTGCGTCTGCAGAGTTCACATTAGGTAACTGCGCTTCAAAAAGTGATTTAGATGGGGTTTTGAATAATTTATTACTCCTACTCATAGAAGCTATTATTGAGGGATGTTCTATGAATTTTATTGGAAAGGAAACCTCATCCAGTATCAGCCGACTGGTTCCCCTTCCTTTGCCATACGACAAGAGGAAGTCAAACCTTCTGAGAAAATCCATACCTAAGAGTAAGTCCCCTGGAAACCTTACTCCAGACACTACTAAACAAGCGTGAACTTTATAACTTTCACCCAGTTCAAAGTACAGGTACGTTTGTCCCTCGACATTAATATCATTACCATTTACAGCAGTAATATCTCTCTTAGCTTTGCTTATTTTACGACCCCTCCAGTTATTACATACATCTCGCTTAATTATTGACACCTGACTTCCCCTATCAATGAAAGCTACCAATTTTTTTTCCATTTACTCTTATTTTAATCATAGGTCTTTCATCTTTGGTAACAAGGTAATCAGACCTATCTTTCTTAACCTTGTACCTTCTTCTTTCGTTAGGAACGAAAATTAGGGCAGTTGGCCCTAATATGGCCAATCCCGCCACACTCCCAGCATTGATTAGTTCTCCGAGCATTCTGTTTATTACGCCCACCACCGCCTGTCCTGCGGTGCGGGGGTATATACTTCTTCTCATTATTGGTTGTCGCCACACATGGTGACTCAGGTGTTACTCTCTCTGAGGCAACAATTCTATCTCCCTTTCTGTCTCTACCATATTCGGACTCGAGAGACATGGCATATTGAACTAGTTCTTCGAAGGTTTTAATCGCTAGTACCATAGCAACTCTAGTTCTCATCCAGACTGGCAACCCTTCACAAAATACCTGCTTTTTATAAAGCTCCAGCTGTTCTGCATTATATTTTAAAGTTCCGTTCACATCTTCCACCCTGGACCATACCAGACAACTGAAGTCCCTTAGAGTGTGTCCCTCCTTCAGTTGCAATTGTTCCAGGTATCGATGGATATTTTCAACTGATACTGCCGTCTGGAACCAATATCTTATAGCATCCTTGAAATTACCCCAGTTCTTTACGTTAATAAATTGTGGGAGACTAAATATGGATGCTGTGTTATCTACAATTGCCCTGAATCCCAGTGAAACTTTCATTTTTTCATCAGATATATTAAGCAAAATGGGCTCAATATTTTTAATCCAAGCTTCTACTTTGATATTTCTTTCGATGGGATTCCTCGGCAAATCTTCTACATGAAATTTCGGCAAATTTTCTAAATATGGCCTATCAACAATTACTGTCTCACACATAGAGGTTCCAACACTACTATCTGGAGCTGATGCCCCAGATAAAATCTTTTGCTGAAGCATAGGGTTCGTTGGGACGTTGAGTGGCTTGGTTAGGGAAGGATTGACCTGGGAAGGCTGGAGGCTCAGAAGTTGGGGTTGGGTCGGGAGTCCCGGTATATTAGATAAGGACCCATTCGGGGAAATACTGAATTGTTCCCCAGCTATAGTTACACGTGTGGGTGTTTGGTTAGTATTTACAGGAACAGCATTGGGCAGGTGAACACCTGACACAGCAGGGGAAGCTATGGTTACTGAGGGGTTAGGTATACTAGTAACTGTAGAACCAGGCGCAGAAGTGGGAACCCTAGAGGCAGCTACCCCAGGGACTTGGGGAGCAGGTACAACAATAGGGGATTGAGGGTTACTCATAACTTGAGCAATAACACTATTAAGCACAGAGTTAAGATAAGGATACATACTATAGTCAGCATTAACTGGGTTATTAAAATACGGAGGTATGGGGTTAGTAGCATCCCGGGTTGGTAAAGTTGATACTCCCTGGCTAACAGCAGTGGTAGATGTATTAGATACCACTGGGGCCATAGTATTCGTGGTACTACTGGGGGTCACCGTGGAACCTATATTCGTTCCTGAGCCTTGGACCTGGGGATGGTTTATCCCTGACATATGTACCCCTGAAGTATTATTTATCACTGAAATCTCATTTTCTTGATTATTTATACCCTCACTAACATTATTAATCACTGAATCTTGCTGTGGAACCATGTTGCTAGACCCTTCACTTGAGCCTGGTGCGAGATCACTAACATTGACGTTAGCCTCTGCCATTCTGTTCACGAAGAACTTCACCTGTATCCTACTGGATCGTCTGATTGCACTATTTAACGTCTTGCTACGCAAATTATATTTGGTCATCACCCACCTGACAAACATAAGAGTAGGATTGTCCTGGTTTATTCTTAAGGTTACGGTCACAGTAAACGGTAAAACAAATGATAGGCGACACAAAGAAATTAATATTTGGTTTTGATAGCAAAAACCGACCAGTCGTAAAGCACGTGAGCCGCGTTTAATGATGAACGCTAAACCGCTGCCACCATGTGAGACCTCTACCCACTCTACCGGAGGTATCCCAGCGAGTGAGCACGTCTCCTGTATATCCCAGTGCTTAACAAAATAGGGAATAGCATATGAAGGTACAAATAAAAATGGGAACTATGGCTATAGTTTACTTAGTAACATAAAAGGGCTAGAATACAACATATCCTGATGGAAATTTACACAATATAACAATTGACCTATGAGACTTATTACCAGGGGGAAGGGTAGATGTTATCAGTAACACGGACTAGTACTCACTCTTAATTCACCGACCAGCTGACCCGAGATTCCCAAATGCGTGGTCCACTACACACGCGGCTGTCCAGAGCTCTCGCTCGACAGACCTGTCACCAACAACCTCTTTGCCCCGCTGTTCCCTGGGCTTATATCGTAGTCAAAGTACCCCCTCCCCAATGGTGTATGTACCACGTGTTATGACCTGACACTGAGGTCTAACGCTGTTAAGAACAAAAGACCTCAGACGTGGGCGTGACTACCCGACATTTGCTAAGGCAGATGTGACCATATAATTAGGTCTCCCTAGAGACCTCACAAGCCCATCTGAACTGCATCACAATTATTATTATTATTATTATTATTATTGCTGTTATCATTGGTATTATTATTATTATTATTATTATTATTATTGTTATTATCACCAGTAGAACTAGTAGTATAAGTAGAGGTAACACTACTAGCAGTAATCAAAGCAGTTGAAGTATTAGTGGTAATAATTTTAGTAATAATAGAAGAAGTAGTAGCATCAACAGTAGCAGCAGCAGCAGCAGCAGTAGCAGCAGCAACAACAGCAGCAGCAGCAGCAGCAGTAGCAGCAGCAACAGCAGCAGCAGTAGCAGCAGCAGCAGCAGCAGCAGCAGCAGCAGCAACAGCAGCAGTAGTACTATTAGTAGTAGTTGTAGCAGTCTATGGAAGATGAGGTGAATCATAGAACTGACGAGGGGGAAAAGGGTGAATGGTGCACTGAGGAGTCTTAGGAGACAAAGAACATTATCCATGAAAGTAAAGAGAGGAATGTATGAGAGTATAGTTATTCCAACATTCTTATATGGGTGTGAAGCAGGGATGATAAATGTTGCAACAAGGAGAAGGCTGGCGGCAGTGGAGTTGTCATGTCTGAGGGCAATGTGTGCTGTGAATATAATGCAGAGAATATGTAGTTTGGAAATTAGGAGAAGATGTGGGATTACCAAAACTATTATCCAGAGGGCCGAGGAGGGATTGTTGAGGTGGTTCAGACATGTAGAGAGGCTGGAACGAAATAGAATGACTTCGAGAGTGTATAAATCTGTAGTGGGTCATTCGTCTCTCAACCCTTGAGTAGAGAGGACGTGTGCTGCTGCTGCCCCCTGGTGTTGACTGGGTACAGTAATATTTTCACAACATGGCGCAGGCTTGTCGCCGACAGGTTAATACAGTCTGTATTGAATTAACCAGTGGAGCTGTAACGGGGCCGTCTATGGAGTTACTTCTACCAGCAATAATCAGAGAAACCTATGGCATAGCTAATGAAGAGATTTGTGGACTTGCATTGAATGGCACGAAGAGAATATTTCTGAAATTCAACTCGGCGAGTGTGTACGAGGCTGTGGTGAACAAGTTCCAGGAAGTAGCCATACCTGTGAATCATGCTATGACGGTGAGGATGCATGATGTATCAAGTTAATACACTTGGGTGAAGATCAGAAATGTGCCATTTGAGGTGGATGCATCTGACATACGGTTCGCCATGAGTAAATACAGGACGATACACACGGTCACTGCAGGAAGGTGGTCAGCTGGTCCATATATGGGGATACCTTAGGGTACGTACTCTGTGAAGATGATAATACGACATCCTATACCGTCGTAAGTGGTGATTGACGACTTCAGAACTCAGGAATTTGTGACATACGCAGGGCAGTGACACACTTGTCGTTTGTGTGGGTCGTATGGCCACCTGGCAGCGCAATGTGGTAGAGGACGTGGAGACAACGACCAGCAACAACGAAGAGACGTTGAGGAGAGGAGAGTGGATCAAGAGCAGCTGCTTTTGACACTGCCTCCGCAGAGTGTGTCATGGAGTGAGGAGGTTGAGAGGGAAGAGAAGATGGCAGGTGCTATGAGTGGGGAGGACTCCCCTTCCTTGGATGTGGTTCAAGCGCTGGGGGAGATCATCGCGGAAGTGAATGACAGCAAGGAGGAAACATCGATAATGACGACGTTTGTGGAAATTTTGGGCAACAAGAGCCCTTGTCAGGAAGATGGCATGGACCTGGATCTTGGGTCTGCTGTAGAGGACGGCGGGGCAAAGGTAGTTCATTCTAAGGTGTGTGACAAGGCTGCCTTGTCGGTGAGAATGGTGGAGGTAGAGGTTCATCATGGTGATGAGCAGGATGACGGGATGCAGGTCGAAGGTGTGACACGAAAGTGCGCAGCAGCGCTTTATGATTAAGATGAAGTGCTTACGCCCGCACAACATTCAGGGAAGAAAACATGGGTGGATGCCATGCAGAGGGGTTCAAAAGGCACTCAGGGACAGGGGTTGGGTAAGAGTTCACAAAAAAGGAGGGGGAGGAATAGGGGTGCAATGAGGCGATAAGGGGACAAAACGGTAGTGTCAAGAGGGAAATCCCCTTTGTCGGTTTTAAGTGCTTGACATTGAACATCAATGGTTTGAGGTCGGAGAGAAAGTGTGAGTGGTTTATGGAGCTTTTGGTGCGTCATGGTGTTGAGGTTGTGTTCTTGCAGGAGCACAATTATAGACATGGTTATGAGTTGAAGGTGGATGGATATAAGGTGTATGTTGAGCATGCAGTCAGATTGAAAGGAGGTGTGGCTATCTTCGTAAAGGAAACTAGCCAGTTGGTTGTCAGGCATTGTGAAGGGGGGGAGGGGAGGGTGATACATGTGGATGGATTATGGGGTCAGGTACAGATGACGTTGGTGTGTGTGTGTATGGCCCGGCAGAGGGTGATGTACGTGTTAAGAATAAATTTGTGAGGGATGTGCTGGTTTACTACTTGGTGGATTGCCGGGGGTAGCCGTGAGAGGAGGTGATTGGAACTGTGTGATAAGGCGTAAGGATGTGGAACCGAGGGGGGCAGAGCATTGTATGGGAATATTAGGAGAATTGTTATCCGTGGTGGGTTTGATCGATATTTGTGGGATGGGGGGGGGAGGTTGAGCACACATTTATTAGGCATGGGTATGCTGCTAGGCTCGATCGTTTGTACGCCCCCAGAACAGTAGTAATACATAGTGTGAGGGTGTTGGATGTGGTATTTTCTGATCATAAGGGTTTTTTGGTGGATTTAGGTTGGGAGGGGTTGCCACGAAGGTGTAGAGGGTATTGGAAGTTAAATGTAAAGTTGTTGCAGGAAGAAGATTTTAGACAGTCATTTAAACAATTTTGGGAGGGGTTGGAGGCAGAGGCGCCTGGGAATGGTGATCTGGTTAGTTGGTGGGACTCGGTGGCGAAATCAAGTATTAAGGATTTTTATGTACGTAATGGGAGGGAATATAATAGGTTAAAGTATTGGTTTCAATCTTATCTTAAGGGGCAGTTAAGAGCTTGCTATGAACGTGGGAGTGTTAGTTATCCGGTGGGAGATATTGAGGGATTAAAGGAGAGTATTAGGGATTTGCAAAATGAATGATTTGATGGTGCACGAGTTTTGGCAGGGCTGGAGGAGGTGTTATGGGGTGATAGGCCTTCGGCGTGTGTGTTGAGAGGACAGCGTAAGAGAAGAGTGGCTACGGAGATGATGGGATTAACTGTTCATGTGGGGATGGGAGGGTATAGGGAGGGGCAGGTATTAATGTCGACTGAGGGTATGAGTGGATATCTCGATGCATGATTTAGGTCATATGCACAACATGTGGGTATATGAGATGCTGCTTTAAGGGAAATGGGAGGTTATGTGCATTGTGAGCTTGATGGTACAGATAGGGAGACTTTGGAAGGACAGATTACGAAGGGGGAAATTTGGCAAGCTACAGCTGGTGCAAGTTTAGGTAAGGCACTGGGTGTAGACAGGTTGCCTAATGATTTCTATGTTAAGAACTGGGAAGTTTTGAGAAGATTTTTAGTCAGATTGTTTAATGTAATGAAGGAAGATGGGAAAATGGGTGAGAAGCAAAGGACTGCTGTTGTTGTATTAGTGCAGAAGGGTGGACAGACCACGGTAGAGGATTACCGTGCAATGTCGCTTATGCGCGGTGATTATAAGTTATTTGCAAGGGTATTAGGGAACAGAATCAAACAGGTGTTAGGTAAAGTAATTGATAGAGGACAATATGGAATACCGGGTAGGTCAATGTATGAAGGGCATGGAGTTATTAGGAGTTTTATAGAACAGAGGGGGGAGGGGGGTGGAGGTGTTTTGGCTTTGGATTGGAGAGCTGCTTACGATAGTGTAGAGAGGGATGCATTATGGAGTTTCATGCGTTGGTTGGGTTTCGGGAGGAAAATTGTTTCTTGGGCAAAAACTTTGTATCTGGTGCAGTTATGAGAGTACAGGTTAATGGAAGACTAGGTCTTAGCATACAGATGGGAAGGGGTTTGCGACAAGGATGCCCTCTGTCGCAAATATTGTTTGCGTGTCTTCACGAACCCTTTTATAGGGCAGTTAGGTGGAATATAGCGAGAGGGAGGGTTGGTATTTCACGAGAAGGGGGGGGTCGGGTATAGTGGGTTTTGTGGATGAAACGATTGTCTTGGTGAGGGATGTGAGGGATTTATATAAGGTAGGTAGGGTGATAAACGTTTTTGGTGAGGCTACGGGGATGAAAATTAATGTTGTAAAGTCCAAGTATTTGGATCTAGGGGATAGCATACATAATGGTGGGACTGTAGAGGGTGGGTGGAATGTGGTGGATCAGCTGTTGATATGTGGGATAGTGTACATGCGGAATGATAGGGATGCACAAGAGGCAAATTCGAGGTGCACTGTGGATGGGGTTTTGAAAAGATTGGGCGGTTTGAGGGCAGCGCATCTAACATTACATCAGAGGGTTATAGTCACGAATGTCCTGTTGTATAGCAAGCTATGGCACGTGGTGGCAATATATCTGTTGAGACGGTGTGAGGTGCAACGGTTGCAACTGCGGGTATTCAGATTTATATGGGGATCAGGTTGTAACTGGCTAAGTAGAGGGGTGGTGTCGCTTCCTGTTAGCCAGGGGAGGCTGGGTCTTATACCTCTTGAAAAGTGTATGTTGAGTGTTTTTGAAAAGGGGGCTTTTGAGGGAGGGGGCGAGGGGGGGCCTTGGAAGACTGTGCAAGGATATGCAATGGTGGTGGAGGGGTAGAGATTTATGTTGCGAGTTTTACTGACAGTGAGGGATCCGGATCGGCTTAAATTGAAGGTTCTTGAGAGGGCGGGGGGTGGGTCTGTGGTGGCGGAAGTTGAGGGCGCATACCCTATGTATGCGTGGGGTTCTATATGGAAATGTCTTCAGCAACTATGTGTAAAATCAGGTATTAGGGAGGTTATGTTTAGGTTTCTACATGGGATCTTGCAGTCTGGGGTTGTGTTATTTAATAGGAGATTAAGGGAGGGTGAGGAGTGCAAAGTGTGTGGATGTCCGGAAACTATATTTCATGCGGTATACTTTTGTACTTGTTTAGAAGATGTGAGGGTATGGTTAAGTAGGGTAGTTAGGTTAGTGGGTGGGGAAGGGTTACAGGTATTGAGGGTGTTAAGTTTAGATATAGGTGGGCGGAGTCAGATGGTAGTGAATGCGGTTGCGTATGTGGTTACTGATTTTATTTATACATCTTGGGCCATGAGGGAGGTGGGTGTAGAGGAAAGGATAAAAGTGTTAGGGGCTACAATATATAGAACTAAGTGTCGCAATAGGGATCTTTATGGGGGAAGATGGGAGACAGCATTTACTGAAGGTTATCGTAGATTCAGGTTGAAGGATTTAAGAGATTTAAGTATAAAGTAAGGGGTAGCGGCGGGCTAGTTTCTTGAGTGTGTGTGTTTAGGTGTTAGTGTGTGAGGTATGTTTTGTAATATAACCAATATGCTTCTTTTGTGGTGTGAGTGTGGTCTGGGTGGTTGTGTAAAATATGTTTTTAACATTGTTTTTAGACGGTTTTGAATAAAATATGTAAGTTGCGTTGTTGCACTGCATTATTGTGTGTATAAGGTGTGTGAGGGCACTTCATACAGTATTTGTGTGTTTGATGGTATGTGGTGACACAAGGCATGACTTAAGTCTGTCTGGATTCTCCGTTTGTCTTCAAAGGTGCTATACAAAGATAGTATAATCTGGTGTATGTGAAGTGAAGTTTTTATGTATTAAATACATACTTGTTGTATGTTCCCTTTTCGTTACTTTATGTTTCAATTGTAATTTAAGTGTATTTCGTATAGCATTATAAAAAGGTATTATTTTATGTAAATATATAATTTACAACATATTTTGTTGGAACGGGAGTGGTTAATGATTTGCAGTAGCGGTGTACGTCTTGTTATCACCAGCGATATATGGTAGGCTGTGCATAGAGGGTTTTTAGTTTTTTCGGATCATTTTTGAGAAGTGGTGCATGTTCCCTTTGTAATTAAGGAACTGGGATGATGGTTACAAAATATGGATTTTTACTTAAGTACTTGTATGAGTGTATTTTGTAATTAGCAGATGAAAAGGGGTTTGGGGATTTCTGTATAATGGTATTATACATCTATCTGTGGAGTAACGTGTATTTAATTGCCTATTAATGCATATTGCAATGTATATTATTTGATAGATGCATTGTTTAAAATTGTATACATTTTTATTTGGCATCGATGTAACGGGACAATCTGTACAGGTGATAAGGAATTTTTTGTTTGTGTTCGCGCAGAGTTAAATGTGCAGTGAGTTTTTTATTTGTGACACTGTTGCTTTTATATTGTATGTGGAAGATCCGATGCTGTGTTCTTGTATTAATATTGTATGTGGAAGACCCGATACTGTGTTCTTGTATTAATATTGTATGTGGAAGATCCGATGCTGTGTTCTTGTATTAATATTGTATGTGGAAGATCCGATACTGTGTTCTTGTATTAATATTGTATGTGAAAGATCCGATGCTGTGTTCTTGTATTAATATTGTATGTGGAAGATCCGATACTGTGTTCTTGTATTAATATTGTATGTGGAAGATCCGATACTGTGTTCTTGTATTAATATTGTATGTGGAAGACCCGATACTGTGTTCTTGTATTAATATTGTATGTGGAAGATCCGATGCTGTGTTCTTGTATTAATATTGTATGTGGAAGATCCGATACTGTGTTCTTGTATTAATATTGTATGTGGAAGATCCGATACTGTGTTCTTGTATTAATATTGTATGTGGAAGATCAGATACTGTGTTCTTGTATTAATATTGTATGTGGAACTTCCGATACTGTGTTCTTGTATTAATATTGTATGTGGAAGATCCGATACTGTGTTCTTGTATTAATATTGTATGTGGAAGATCCGATACTGTGTTCTTGTATTAATATTGTATGTGGAAGATCCGATACTGTGTTCTTGTATTAATATTGTATGTGGAAGATCCGATACTGTGTTCTTGTATTAATATTGTATGTGGAAGACCCGATACTGTGTTCTTGTATTAATATTGTATGTGGAAGATCCGATACTGTGTTCTTGTATTAATATTGTATGTGGAAGATCTGATACTGTGTTCTTGTATTAATATTGTATGTGGAAGATCCGATACTGTGTTCTTGTATTAATATTGTATGTGGAAGATCCGATACTGTGTTCTTGTATTAATATTGTATGTGGAAGATCCGATACTGTGTTCTTGTATTAATATTGTATGTGGAAGATCCGATATTGTGTTCTTGTATTAATATTGTATGTGGAAGATCAGATACTGTGTTCTTGTATTAATATTGTATGTGGAACTTCCGATACTGTGTTCTTGTATTAATATTGTATGTGGAAGATCCGATACTGTGTTCTTGTATTAATATTGTATGTGGAAGATCCGATACTGTGTTCTTGTATTAATATTGTATGTGGAAGATCCGATACTGTGTTCTTGTATTAATATTGTATGTGGAAGATCCGATACTGTGTTCTTGTATTAATATTGTATGTGGAAGACCCGATACTGTGTTCTTGTATTAATATTGTATGTGGAAGATCCGACACTGTATTCTTGTATTAATACTGTATGTGGAAGATCCGATACTGTGTTCTTGTATTAATATTGTATGTGGAAGATCCGATACTGTGTTCTTGTATTAATATTGTATGTGGAAGATCCGATACTGTGTTCTTGTATTAATATTGTATGTGGAAGACCCGATACTGTGTTCTTGTATTAATATTGTATGTGGAAGATCCGATACTGTGTTCTTGTATTAATATTGTATGTGGAAGATCCGATGCTGTGTTCTTGTATTAATATTGTATGTGGAAGACCCGATACTGTGTTCTTGTATTAATATTGTATGTGGAAGATCCGATACTGTGTTCTTGTATTAATATTGTATGTGGAAGATCTGATACTGTGTTCTTGTATTAATATTGTATGTGGAAGATCCGATACTGTGTTCTTGTATTAATATTGTATGTGGAAGATCCGATACTGTGTTCTTGTATTAATATTGTATGTGGAAGACCCGATACTGTGTTCTTGTATTAATATTGTATGTGGAAGATCCGATACTGTGTTCTTGTATTAATATTGTATGTGGAAGATCCGATACTGTGTTCTTGTATTAATATTGTATGTGGAAGATCCGATACTGTGTTCTTGTATTAATATTGTATGTGGAAGATCCGATACTGTGTTCTTGTATTAATATTGTATGTGGAAGATCCGATACTGTGTTCTTGTATTAATACTGTACGTGGAAGATCCGATACTGTGTTCTTGTATTAATATTGTATGTGGAAGATCCGATACTGTGTTCTTGTATTAATATTGTATGTGGAAGATCCGATACTGTGTTCTTGTATTAATATTGTATGTGGAAGACCCGATACTGTGTTCTTGTATTAATATTGTATGTGGAAGACCCGATACTGTGTTCTTGTATTAATATTGTATGTGGAAGACCCGATACTGTGTTCTTGTATTAATATTGTATGTGGAAGATCCGATACTGTGTTCTTGTATTAATATCACTTGTGATGTTAGGATAGCAGTAGGCTTTTATAACTATTGTCGAGCAGTTAATTAAATGAACAATGGTGAGTTGTACAACATGGTGAAATGGGGTTAAGGGGGGGGGTAGTATAAATGGTGTTTGGTAACCTGTTGAGCGGTAGTTAAATGATATACTTCTTCGGAGGCTTCTTACTTTATTGTTAAGTAGTGGTGGGTTACACAGGCTTGTGTGTTTGTGCCCATGGCCCGGGCAGGGCCATGCCACGAGAGAGAGCTGGGAGTACTTGTGTCTTGATGCCAGGCCGCTGTGTGAGTGAGAGCGAGGCAAGTCTGGGCATACTGAAGTGGCAAGGCCTATAGATGGCAGCACCTGAGTGGCGCGAAATATGAACTAAGCTGGCAGACAGCATGGGCTGTCTGTGCAGACAGTACAGGCTGTCTACATACGCTCGGCCACCTATCGCGCGTCGTCCCGACGCGACAATACTGGTAGTAAAAGAAACTCGGTCTCTCTCTCGTAGGAACAGGGCACAGAACACAAAATAAAAACATATATATACATATGGACATGGAAAAAAAAACTTCCTACAGGGAGGGAAGAAAAAACATGTGGGGTGTGCTAAACATCGTGGTCATAGGCAGTGAGCGTCGATGGGCATCACTGCACGCCTTCCTGCGTCTGGACATACTGCAACACGGGAGACATCGCTGTGGCTGAGCTGTGACGTAACAGGGTACGGTCTCCTCTGGAACGGTGAAGCAGACATCGTAGGAGTCGCTGCAGGTTTTCACTCAACCTGGGGCACGACATGCTGGTGCCCTCGAGTGAGGCGTCGACAAAACTCGGCAACTGGGCAGGACTTCTGGCAAGCGACTCAGGAGGACACTTCTCGACTGGTGCTGTCGCTGGGCTGTCACTGCCGGCGAGCGTGGAGCGAGTTGTGGAGCGAGTCGTGGCAGAGACGACTGGGCGAAACATCTGGGAGTCGTAACATCATACACCAGACTGCAGTGAGAGAGCTAGCAGTCAAAGTGACATCATCTTTGTGCAGGCTGCTCTCTGAAGCTTGTGACACGAGGCTGACACAGCGCCTGCCGACAGGGCTGGCTGCGGCTTGACGAGTATCATCTCTCGACAGCTGGAGTTATAGCAGAGGTTAGTCTAAGCGTCCCCAGACTTGTTTCTCTACATATAACTGCACTCTGACGGTCTGGAGGTGAAGTGAAACAAATCTCGATGGGAATCGTAGCAGGTACGATTCTGCAGAACAACACGAGCGACGAGCATAAAAGCTTTCTGTACAAGAGGGCTCGGTCACTCGGGGCTGAGTAATCAGCTGTCAAACACTGGTCAGGCGGGTGACTTAGTGGTACAATTCAAGGGTCTGACCACAGACCTCACTGGACACACGGAAAACTTACAAACACACCGCTGTACATACGGTACAACATGGCTTAAACAGCAAATGATGCTTTTCTGCGCATAAAACTGACTAAGACATACTAAAATGTGAGAACACTGACTGAGAGGAATTAATTAACACACGACATATATCTTCTCTCAATCTTCTCGACAATACTGAAATAATTACTAGAACACTCGATGGTGACATCATGTGATGTCAGGCGTGATGTCGCGAGGTGACGTCAGCAGACATCGTGAGGTGACGTCAGCAGACATCGTGAGGTGACGTCAGCAGACATCTCGAGGTGACGTCAGGCAGACATCGTGAGGTGACGTCAGCAGACATCTCGAGGTGACGTCAGGCAGACATCGTGAGGTGACGTCAGCAGACATCTCGAGGTGACGTCAGGCAGACATCGTGAGGTGACGTCAGCAGACATCGTGACGTCATGAAGTCGGGCAGCATCGTGGGTGGCGTCGATGTGATGCGGGCAGCAGACCACAGCATGTGGCCTGGGATATCTGGTAACTCACGTGGCTTTGTAGGTCTACGTGACATCGGCCACACCCAACGTGGTGTCGATCCACGTGGTGTCGTGATCTACGTGGGATGCTGATCCACGCAGCTTCGAGTGGCCTCGGGCACTCGGATACACAGCACTGGCAATGAATTCATACGAAAAACAGCAGAAAACACAGCAGAGGGAGTGGGCAGTGGTGAGTGGTGTATGGTAGGCTAGCGGCGAGGAGCGTGCGTGTGTATGGCAGGGCGGGCATGGGCAAGGTGAGGAACAGCCACTTCCTCTCCTCTCCTCTCCTCCCCCACCCACAAACACGTGGAGAAGCTCACACTGGACGCAGAAATCACCACAAAACTCACCTCTGGCTTGCTGAAACAGCTGTGCTGAGCTGAACAACAACAGCAACATACAAGTGACGCTGAACACGTGACTTGAGAAACAGCGTGGGGTCACTGGGACGCTGTAGCGTGGGGTCACTGTGACGCCACTCACATTTCTCGGAGAATTTCGATAAATTTCGGCTGGATCCTGCTTGTACCTGTGTCAGGATGCTCAAACGTGCAGACACGACATCAGGATAACTCGTTGAGAGACGGATGCTTCTTGTGTAGGGTGATGAAGTGAAGGTGACTTCATACCTCTCCTTCCTCTCTCCAGGGTAAACACAACGCTGCGACCACCGCTGGTACCAATATAAATGGTGTTTATTTGGTAGACTGTAGCAAGCGGTGGTTAAATGATATACTTCTTCGGAGGCTTCTTACTTTATTGTTAAGTAGTGGTGGGTTACACAGGCTTGTGTGTTTGTGCCCATGGCCCGGGCAGGGCCATGCCACGAGAGAGAGCTGGGAGTACTTGTGTCTTGATGCCAGGCCGCTGTGTGAGTGAGAGCGAGGCAAGTCTGGGCATACTGAAGTGGCAAGGCCTATAGATGGCAGCACCTGAGTGGCGCGAAATATGAACTAAGCTGGCAGACAGCATGGGCTGTCTGTGCAGACAGTACAGGCTGTCTACAGTAGGTTTACTGTTTGAATTTTTACTGAATGCAGTTATTCAGTGTTTATATTGTAATTAGCAGATGGGAAGGGGTAAGAGGATTGTTTTTATCTTGTATTAATTACACAGTCTTACATTGTTTTAATGAAATATGTTTAATGGCATAATACATATATAAGTTGAGTGAAGTGTATATATTTGACATATTACAGAATATTGCATTGTTTTTGATTGCTGTCAAGTCTAATATTGTATAAACTTGTATTTAGCATAAGTGTTAAGGGATGAACTGTACGGGTGGGTGATGAGGGAAATTTTGTGCAAGGGCAAAGTAAAACGTACTGTTTATTAAGATAATGAAGAATTTATATTGGCTATGCATGATCCGATACTGTACACTTTTATTTATATAATGTATTGTATGTTTTAAATAAAATATATATTAAAAAAAAAATCTGTAGTGGGGGGAAGGCGGGGTAGGGGTCCGCCTAGGAAAGGTTGGAGGGAGGGGGTAAAGGAGGTTTAGTGTGAGAGGGGCTTGGACTTCCAGCAAACATACATGAACCTGTTAGATAGGAGCGAATGGAAACAAATGTGTTTTAGGACATGATGTGCTGTTGGAGTGTGAGCAAGGTAACATTTATGAAGGGATTCGGGGAAAAGGGCAGGTCGGAAATGAGTCCTGGAGATGGGAAGTACAGTGACGGCACTCTGAAGGAGGGGTGTTAATGTTGCAGCTTTATAAACTGTAGTGTAAGCACCACTCTAGCAAAACAGTGATGGAGTGAATGATGAAAGTTTCTCTTTTACGGGTCACCCTGCCTTGGTGGGAGACCACCCATGTGTTAATAAAATTATAAAATAAATAGTAGTAGCAGTATAAGCAGCAGCAATAGTAGTAGTAGCAGGAGCAGGAGCAGGAGCAGGAGCAGGAGCAGGAGCAGGAGCAGCAGCAGTAGCAGCAGTAGCAGCAGTATCAGTAGTAGTAGCAGCTGTAGTAATAGTAGTAGAAGTAGCAGCAGCAGCAGCAGCAGCAGCAGTAGTAGTAGTAGTAGTAGTTGTAGTAGTAGTAGTAGTAGTAGTAGTAGTAGTAGTAGTAGTAGTAGTAGTAGTAGTAGGAGGAGCAGCAGCAGGAGCAGCAGGAGGAGCAGCAGTAGTAGTTGTAATGGAAGTAGTATATATATATATATATATATATATATATATATATATATATATATATATATATATATATATATATATATATATATATATATATATATATATATATATATATGCAAAACAACCACTCTGAAAGAATAGAGAAATTCCAAGCGCTTTCGTGACTACTCACATTATCAAGGAACTATGAAAGTAAAGCATCCAAGGAAGCTATATAAGGGGTCTGGCCGGCACCTCACTATCAGATCCCACAACGGTTTAAACACCTGACGCGCGCCGACCCAACTTGGATAGGTCCTTGGCACAACTCACCCCACAAACTATTCTACCCAAGAAATAAGAAATTTTAAAGATTATTTGTCCAGTGTATTATTAAATTCTTCCCAAATTCTATTAATTATAAATGGATCTAATTTATATAAACCAAAGGAAATATTCACATTATTGTCAAAACTGCTTTTTATGAAACAAGATTCAATTATATTCCTGTCGACCATGGACTTGCTTGATACTACTTTCTCAACTTTTTGAAAATCAATTGGATGGTTAAAATCTCTTACATGAATAAATAGAGCATTGGAATCTTGTCCAGTTCTAATGCTATATTTATGTTGTTTTAATCTTAGTTCGAGATTTTTACCAGTTTGACCGTAATAAACTTTATCGCAAATTTTACAAGGAATCTTATAGACACATCCATCAGCATTCTGGGGGGAATTCTTTATCAAAAGTTTTTTTTACTGTATCAAGATTTTTGAATACAACTTTAATATTAAAAGTCTTAAGAAGAGAAGTCATATCAACCAAGTTTTCATGGTAAGGGAGAACCAACATATTTTTAGTTGAATAAGGCTGGTTGTCCCTTTTTGGATTGTAAAAAGTATTTCTAGCAACTTTAAAAGATTTATCAATTATATTTCTTGGGTATTTTAAATCATTACCTATTTCATAGATTTTGGATATTTCCTCATCTATGAACTCAGGACTACAAATTCGTAAAGCTCTCAGAAACATTGATGAGAAAACAGACAGTTTGACTCTATCTTGATGCGAGGAATAATAGTGGACATAGGAACAGTTATTAGTAGGTTTTCTGTAAATTTTAAATTTGAATTCATTATTACCCTTAATAATTAAAACATCTAGAAAAGGCAATGAGTTATTTTCTTCAAACTCAACAGTAAAGTTTATTGAATGGGCTAAGCTATTTAATTTTCCAAGGAAATGGTGTATATCTACATTTTTGGGCATAAGACACAAAATATCATCAACATATCTGAACCATTTAGCTTTATTAGGGAGGATTGTGTTAAGTAACCTTGTTTCAAAAAATTCCATGTATAGGTTACTAAGAACAGGTGAAAGAGGATTTCCCATTGCCATACCAAACTTCTGAGTGTAAAATTTATCATTAAATACAAATTTTGCATCAACAATGCAAAGTTTAATAAGTTTAATGATAGTAGGAACTGGCAATGGTAAATCATAGTTAACGAGTTCTTCAGATAAGAAACTTAATAAATCATCAACAGGAACTTTCGTAAACAAGGAAGTAACATCAAAACTAACCATGTTAAAATCATTTAAGTCAGTCAAGGAGCTTAATTTATCAACCAAGTCTATGTTGTTTTTAACATTAAAGTTAGAAATTTTGCCAACAATAGGGCTCAAAATATCAACAAGCCATTTGGATAATTTATATGAAACTGACCCTATGGAGCTAATAATTGGTCTGACTGGATTCCCTGGTTTGTGTGTTTTTATTAGTCCATACATGTAAGGTAAAGATGGATTAGTGGAAGTAAATTGTTTGACTAATTCATCTTTGCCTTTCAGTAGAAGTTTTATTGTTTTATTGAAATTGCTGTTAACGGTTGGTTCTCCCTTACCATGAAAACTTGGTTGATATGCCTTCTCTTCTTAAGACTTTTAATATTAAAGTTGTATTCAAAAATCTTGATACAGTAAAAAAACTTTTGATAAAGAATTCCCCCCAGAATGCTGATGGATGTGTCTATAAGATTCCTTGTAAAATTTGCGATAAAGTTTATTACGGTCAAACTGGTAAAAATCTCGAACTAAGATTAAAACAACATAAATATAGCATTAGAACTGGACAAGATTCCAATGCTCTATTTATTCATGTAAGAGATTTTAACCATCCAATTGATTTTCAAAAAGTTGAGAAAGTAGTATCAAGCAAGTCCATGGTCGACAGGAATATAATTGAATCTTGTTTCATAAAAAGCAGTTTTGACAATAATATGAATATTTCCTTTGGTTTATATAAATTAGATCCATTTATAATTAATAGAATTTGGGAAGAATTTAATAATACACTGGACAAATAATCTTTAAAATTTCTTATTTCTTGGGTAGAATAGTTTGTGGGGTGAGTTGTGCCAAGGACCTATCCAAGTTGGGTCGGCGCGCGTCAGGTGTTTAAACCGTTGTGGGATCTGATAGTGAGGTGCCGGCCAGACCCCTTATATAGCTTCCTTGGATGCTTTACTTTCATAGTTCCTTGATAATGTGAGTAGTCACGAAAGCGCTTGGAATTTCTCTATTCTTTCAGAGTGGTTGTTTTGCATATTCTGAAATCACCTGTTTACTGTGATCTTATTGCATATATATATATACATACATATATATATACATATATATATATATATATATATATATATATATATATATATATATATATATATATATATATATATATATATATATAAAAATATATATATATATATATATATATATATATATATATATATATATATCTATATATATATATATATATATACACATATATATATATATATATATATATATATATATATATATATATATATACACATATATATATATATACACATATATATATATATATATATATACACATATATATATATATATACACACACATATATATATATACACACACACATATATATATATATATATATATATATATATATATATATATATATATATATATATATGTGTATATATATATATATATATACAGAGACTATCATTCTTTCTCCTTTTACCCTTTTTGGAATGTTCTTTTTCATACACATAAACATACAAACAGTGAATGATACTGGAGCGGGGGAGTAACTGATATCACAGTAATATTGTTTCTAACGTGCTGCAACACTAAGTAGCTCGTGATGTAGGGAGACAGAGGGGCGTGGCATGATATGAAATATTTTTTTTTTTTGTGATTGGATACTACGTGGAGAGAGAATACTCTGATTGGTGTTTAAAAATACGGTAAACCTCTTGTGACCACAATTTAGCCAATGACTAAATTTCTGATATAGCATCTTAGTTAAATTTTTCCTGCTCTCTGTATTTATCTTTTAAAGAAATAAACTCTGGCTTCACAACACAGAAGTTCTTTACCACTAGACTGTGTTAGACACGCTTCCTGTGCTGGAGATGATGAGACCAAGGAAGATATTATTGTATATACTGCTAATGCTATTCTCAGTCACTAACATCAGACTAGTTATACCTCAGAGTGTTCCATGCCAGGTGTATCCCCCAGGTCATGCTTGTACTACATTGCCCACGAGGGTTAGTCTGCGGTCCACTAGCATCACTTGGGTCGCCCGTCTGTACGTCAAAAACAACAGCGAAATCTTCACCTGTCTTGGCCTGGTGCATCAACAAGGTCAAATTGATGTGAAGCTCTACCGTGGACAATGTGGGACTGATGTCTTCACAAGTACTTCGTGGCCGAAAAATCTCTTCACTACAGGATCCTGGGCAAACTTAGATGTAAAAATTGTAAGGAACAAAGCAGTGTTTTCTATTTCTGGACATTCTTCAACATCTATCTCTTCAACTATTGATACCACATTAGCTGATTTCTTCATTTGCCTGGAACACCAGGTAACTGTTTCAGCTGCATATAACTGTCACAGTGGTTGTTACATACATTCTACTCCTAAGTCTCCAATAACAACGAAGTTAATAAGTCTCGTGATTTCGTCAACTTTCTTCCTTCACACACTTCCGGACTTTAAGAGCCTCCAGTTCACTGCAACATTTCGCAATAGTTTGGGAGGTTTTCCTCGTCCTGTGAGAAAGACTATGAAGAGAATACTTGGGAATTTTACTTGGAACAAAGTAGAAGTGGTCATTCATAAAAATATATATCTTGTGAATGTTAATAGTCATTTAGTTCTAACCAGTGAAAATTACCCTTTATTCCCATTGGCTGAGGTAAGTGTTTTTGTTGAAGGAGGAGCCTTCTACAGCATCGAGTGTGAACCACAAGTGAGTCTAAAACAACTGTATGCTGATTCTACAGAAATACCAAAATTTACAGAGTTAAATATTACATCCACTGCGATGACATTACCAGTAACAACTGTCAGTGTTTCACCTGCAACAAATGCTACCCTCGCCACAATGAGTACAAGAAAAGGCTTCAGACTTGTTCTCCACATCATCTTTGTATGGACGGTTATAATTATCGTTGGCAGCCTTGTAAACCTGAAACTCTTGTTCCATCTTCAACAAGTTCGTGCTGTTTAGTCAACCTACTAATAGATGACTAGTAATTTGTTCCTACAAGCAAAAATATTTCAGGTAAAAAAACAATACATGTACTTGAAAACAGGTATATTCTAAATGACTAGTAAAATACGGTACACCTGAACTTCAAAGCAAATATCATCCATGTGAGTGGTCACTAATGGTGAACCTGTTCCTGGTAGCATGTATTATCCAGGTGACCAATAACGAGCAAGATATCTGCTCCAGGCCACAATTATCATCCAACTCCGCTAGAGTCTCAATTCCGACTACTGTCACTCTCCCTAGAGTTGCGAGGTACGAAAGTCAACCAAATTAAAAAAGTGAATGAAGATTTAAAATACGACAAATTGTTACAGTAAAAACAGCAGGTAGAATCTTGATTTGTCTAAGGAGTTTTTTATATTTCATGGAACGAGATCTTCTATATAAAGTGACGGCAAGGAACAGGTGAAGAGTATCGGCAGGCAACGGATTAGAGCAGATGTTGCAAGTGAAGCGTCTTGCATGCAAGTGATGAGGGCAGATGTTGCAAGTGAAGCATCTTCCATGCAAGCGATGAGGGTAGATGATGAAAGTGAAGCGTCTGCCAGGCAGGTGATGGGGGCAGATGATGGGAGTGGAGCGTCTGCCAGCCAGAGGTTAGGGAAGTTACTGGGTGTTTAGCAGCTGTCAGGCGGGAGGTGAAACCTCAGTTGAATGTCTACATTGACCAAGTCTTTGAATTTCAGCTAACATCGACAGTACTCAACTATCATTTGTGACCTAAGCCTTTATGTTGGCCCCACTTCCACCTGACGTCCAGTAAGTGTCTCTCGTATTCCTTTCCCCCAACTTCAGAATTCCAGCACACTGCTGATGAATCCAATTTCGTTAAAAAAAAAACCAACTGCGCTTTCCATACCTTTGGATTCTCACCACCTGTTCCTCAACATGTTTTCGCTTGAAGTCATTTCAACTTTCAATAGTTATCGGGTGAATTAAATCTTATAAAGCTAGAGATGATGAGAATATTACGCTACAATTATGTCATTAATATCTACATAAATGTTATTAAAGACTTTATTATGTAGTACAGCTGTATCTCAGGATACAAAAGTGAAACTACAAATATTTTATGAGTTTCATTATCCTCTTTGTTCGTTGTAAACAGCCTGAGATCTGATAGTAACATGCTTCTGTACGAGGCCAGAAACTTGCACAAAGGGGTTTATGTCAGGCTTTTGTGATTTCTCTATTATTGGCCTTAGGCGTAAATAAAAAACAAAGCGAATGTCGAATAAATATTTTTGGATTCCAAAATAAAAATTTGAAAACCACTGATAAGGTGACTTCTAAAAAAACTTAAAAAAAAAAAAATAAACCCAAGCAGATATGATCTAGCATTTCCATTGCCCATCATAGAGAAATTTGTAAGTCTATTGAAAAGTCTGATTCTAGCAATGATATTGTCATAACCAGAGTAAGACTAGTAGCCTGAAAGTATTTATGACAGTTCAGGTCGTGTCCATCACATGAACCATTCAGTGTGTGGAGAGAAACAAGGTCATATAATAAAACATTCTGTGTATGGAAAAATGGCAGATCTTAACAAAATTTCTTCTTCATCTTGTTGTTGTTGTTGTTGTTGTTATTAATTATTATTATTATTATTATTATTATTATTATTATTATTATTATTATTATTATTATTGTGATTATTATTATTGTTATTAATAGAAGTAGTAGTAGTAACAGTAATAGAAGTAATCGTAATTTTGTTAATATTAGTAGTATCAGCAGTAGTAGTAGCAGAAATAGTAGTAACAGTAGAAATAGTTGTATAAGTAGTAACAATAGTAGCACTAGTAGTAGAAATAGTAGTAACAGCAATAATTATAGTAGAAGTAATAGCAGTAGTAGTAGTAGCAGTAGTAGTAGCAGCAGATGCAGCAGATGCAGCAGTTGCACAACCACTACTACTAGTAGTAGTAAATGTTGTAGAAGTAGTAGCAGCAGTAACAGCAGTAGCAGTAGCAGCAGAAGCAGCAGCACTGCAGAAGCATTAAAAGTAGCAACGATAGTAGTAGTTGTAGTTATAGATTATTAGTATTAGTAGAAGTAGTAGCATAAGTAGTACAGCAGTAGTAGCAGTAGCAGCAATAGTAATAGTAGTAATAATATAAATAATTACTGAGGACTGGTAAACACAGCATTATTGATACATTCTTGACCACTAATATGCCGGATGTTCATTCTAACCTCTTCTGCAGATTCTCTTTTGCAAGATATTTGATATGCCAATATAAATACATTAATACCCTGAGATTAAAAACATTTACTTTTCTTAATTACCAGATAATTTATTATTGACTGTAATCAATCTGTAGAAAATCTCTAATTATTTTCTTAATTATTATTAATTTCCTTACATACACCGAAGAAAACTTTTTCCTTCTCCCCTAAACTGTGAATAAATTATATTACCTCAATAAATACTACTATTATTATTATTATTATTAGTGTTATTATTATTATTATTATTTACTTAATACTTTATTATTATGAATTAAATATATGATATTTATTACTGTCAGGAGACAGCAGAAGCAGAAGTTGACAGAAAAAGTTCAGAACAAAGAAGTTCTAACAAGAAAGTACTGGACGTAGAAACAATGCGGTTTGTTAGACCAAAACTTGTGTGTTTGTTTGAAGGAAGTCCTGGTGTTGGACTAACCTGGAGTTTACCTGGAGAGAGTTCCGGGGGTCAACGCCCCCGCGGCCCGGTCTGTGACCAGGCCTCCTGGTGGATCAGAGCCTGATCAACCAGGCTGTTGCTGCTGGCTGCACGCAAACCAACGTACGAGCCACAGCCCGGCTGGTCAGGAACCAACTTTAGGTGCTTGTCCAGTGCCAGCTTGAAGACTACCAGGGGTCTGTTGGTAATCCCCCTTATGTATGCTGGGAGGCAGTTGAACAGTCTCGGGCCCCTGACACTTATTGTATGGTCTCTTAACGTGCTAGTGACACCCCTGCTTTTCATTGGGGGGATGTTGCATCGTCTGCCAAGTCTTTTGCTTTCGTAGTGAGTGATTTCCGTGTGCAAGTTCGGTACTAGTCCCTCTAGGATTTTCCAGGTGTATATAATCATGTATCTCTCCCGCCTGCGTTCCAGGGAATACAGTTTTAGGAACCTCAAGCGCTCCCAGTAATTGAGGTGTTTTATCTCCGTTATGCGCGCCGTGAAGGTTCTCTGTACATTTTCTAGGTCAGCAATTTCACCTGCCTTGAAAGGTGCTGTTAGTGTGCAGCAATATTCCAGCCTAGATAGAACAAGTGACCTGAAGAGTGTCATCATGGGCTTGGCCTCCCTAGTTTTGAAGGTTCTCATTATCCATCCTGTTATTTTTCTAGCAGATGCGATTGATACAATGTTATGGTCCTCGGCCAACCGGGAGTGTGACAGCCGCTCTACTTAACCATTCGCTTCCAGTACCCTAAATGAATCTAAAAACGCGCTTTTGTAACCTTTGTATCTCACTACGAAGTATCGGATATATTACTGCAACATGCCATAGTTTACTATATAATAGAACATTCTTTGTAATTACTCTTTGATGCAAAGTTAAGTGTGCAGCTCGTAAACCACTGAGGCGCTTCAGTACACCATCTACAATACGCACTGAATTTATTTGTTGTGCTAACTTGATATCACTTACATAAACGATCCCACATATCAGTAATTGGTCCACCTTTTTCCACCTTTCAACTACTTCACATTCCTCACTTAACCCATCCCCAAGATCCATATACTTCGTTTTCTCCTTATTAATTGACATACCAGAAGCCTTTTCAAAAACATTCACTAACTTTTCCACCCGAGGCAAATCCCTGTTACCACTTACTAAAATCGTTGTGTCGTCAACATATCCAACAATGCCAGCCACCCCACCCCTTTCGTTACCTACCCCATTAGCTGCTAATAAGACCCTATTTCCTCTATAAAAGGGATCCTGTAAACACGCAAAAAATATTTGTGAAAGGGGACAACCTTGACGTAGACCCCTTCTCATCTGAATTTGTTCTCCTAACCTTCCATTTACCTGCACCCTCAAGGATGCATCTTGATACAGTAATTTGGCACATGAAATAATTTCCTCTCCAAACCCCTGCCATCTCATAATCTTCCATAACGCTTCCCGTTCTACACTATCATATGCCGTCTCCCAATCTATAGCCAACACCCCCCCCCTCCCTCCCAATTTTACTCTTTCTTCAATAAAACTTCTAATCAAACCGTGCCCGTCATACATAGACCTTCCCGGCACCCCATATTGTCCCTTATCAATCACTTTACCCAGGACTTTTTTTATTCTGTAAGCTAATATCCTTGCAAAAATCTTATAATCACGACACAATAACGAAATAGCACGATAGTCTTTGACTGTTAATGGCTCACCTTTAGGCACTAGAACGACCACAGCCATGCTTTGATGTGCCCCTAAGACCCGATCCCGCTTAAGGATATTGAATAATCTTACCAAAAACCCTTTTAAAACGCTCCAATTCTGAAGATGAAAGTCGCTGGGCAACCCATCAATTCCTGGTGCCTTACCTAATTGCGCCCCGGATAAAGCTTCCCATGTCTCACACTCAGTTATCGGCCCTCCCAAAACGAATCGATCATGCTCTGTCAACTCACACCGCACAAACCTTCCAATGAACAGTAATGCTATTTCGCTTATTCTCACACTTTGCGTTTTCAACTTAACCCAAGCATCAATATACCCACTCATACCCTCAGTCGTCGTCAACACCTGATCCACTTTATACCCTTGCATACCTACCTGAACATTCAACCCCATTAACTCCATTGCCTTGCGACGTCTGTGTTGACTCCGCAACACACACGCCGACGGCCGATCTCCCCACAAAACCTCCTCAATCCCGCCCTTAAGCCTTTTCCCATCAAACCTCTCATTTTGTAAATTTCGTATATGTTCCTTCAAACTTTCAGTTTCAATAACAGGATAATTAGCATTAATTTGTGCATAGCATTCGCGCAACTGCCCCTCTAAATATTTTTGAAAACCGTATTGTAACTGATTATATCTCGTCCCTCGATTAATATAATATTCCTTAATACGTTTTTTGGCTATCGTTTCCCACCAATTAACCATGGCAACATTCCCTGGTGCTTCAACCACTAAACGATCCCACATATGTCCAAAAGACAAAAGACTATCCTCTTCCTTCAATAACCTTACATTTAATTTCCAAAATTATGGACCCCTCCGAGGCACACCCGCAATATCCACATCTATTACAACACCTCTATGATCTGAAAAAAACATTTCTATCACATTCACCCTCCGCACAGTAACCGCACAAGGCACGTACATTCGGTCCAACCTCGCCGCATAACCTCGTTTAATGAAGGTATGCTCCACCATCCCTCTCCCCCCCCCCGCACACATCCTTTAACCCCACCCCGGTCAATAAATCCCACAATATACCCAAACAACACCCCGCACCTCTAGGCTCCACATCTTTACGACGTATCACGCAATTCCAATCTCCACCTATTATTGCAACATTCGGTAAACCACGTAAAAAATAGACCAGTACGTCCTGAACAAATTTAGTTTTAATACTCACATCACCCTCAGCCGGGCCATATACACATACTAAACTAATGGGAACTCTACCCCAGGTTCCATCCACTCTAATTACCCTCCCTTCCCCCCCTTCACTACGCCTTACTATAAACGGGCTAGTTTCCTTCACCAAAATGGCAGCCCGACCTTTCAAACGTGTCGCAAGTTCCATGTATACATTATAACCACTCATATCCAGCTCATAACCAGGCCTAAAATTATGTTCCTGTAAGAATACCACATCCACAACTAATCGCACCAAATACTCATTAAACCACTTAAGCTTCCTCTCAGCTCTCAACCCGTTAATATTTATAGTAAAACACTTGAATTCAACAAATGGGTTTTCCTTTTGTCCCTGGCATTGACTTTACCCCAGTTCGTTTTGCAACACCTCTGTCCCTCCCCCCTTTGTTGGGAATCACCTTTGCAATCCCTTGATCCTTAGGTTTACCTTTCTCTCTCTGCTGTACCTCCACCCAAGACTTTTTCCCAGGGCGTTGGGCAGGAGTGAGCACATCATCAGAATCCGATGATGCTGCAGTCCTCTTTCGTGTCCCGCTCTCCACCTGCATTTGGACATCTGAAGCACCGTCCTGATGCACCTCCACCTCTACTGCATGCACCTTCAATCCTGTAGACTCTCTCGTCGACAAAACGTCATCTCCGGCCATACCATCATTCACAGCCGTCCCCAGAACTAAGCCTGGGTCTCCCACATGATCTAGGACAGATTCCTCTAACAAGACATCCAACGCCTTTACCAAAGACGCCGCCACTTCTTCACCCATATTAGGTATTCTCTCCTCTAAAACCTGATGTATGTCCAAAGACTGAGATTCTCCTTGTAGCGTTACATCTGGCGATTCGAGCTCCTTTTCTTTGTCCACCTCCTCACTCCATGTTGTCACGGCGAAGCAAGAGGCTGTTCTCGCTCGTCGCCTACCTCGCCCACTGGCTGCCGTTGCCGTTGTTGTGCCGGGTACCCACTTCGTTTCCCACACTGCGCCGCGATGTGGTCATATGACTCACATAGCCGACACGTACGTCGTTGCCCTGCATACGTTACATAGACTTGAGTCCGTAATTCCTTCAACACAACATATGAAGGAATAGGATGTCGTAGAGTCATTTTAACAGTATATGTACCTTCCAGCGTACCTGCATACGGTCCAGTTGCCCATCTCCGTGCTGTGGCTACGTGAACCGTTCCATAATTACGCAGTTCACTGCTAATATCAAAATCAGTCGCCTCAAAAGGCACATTCCTGATTTTCACCCAAGTGTATTGCCGAGATACATCATGGAGTCGCACCGACACAACTGTATTAACCGGTATGGTAGTCTCCTGATACTTGTCGACCACCGCCTCGTAGACTCGTGCAGACGTCATTTTAACGAAGATTCTCGCCGTTCCATTGAGTGCGACACCACATATCTCCTCATTTGCTATACCATAGGCATCGCGAATGATCGCTGGTAGCAATAAATCCATGTTGGATCCCGTGACAGCCCCACGGATCGTCTCAATGCAGACAGTATTGATTCGTCTTCTGCTATTCAGCGCCATGTTGGAGAAAATAAAGTTTCCACCAACCAACGCTAGGGGCAGCTCAGTTAGGTAAACTGCGCAAAAGCCAACTCAATCAGGAGCGTCTGCGCAGCAGGTCCGCACGGCCCGGGAGCGATGCGAACAATGAAGTCGATATCTTAGAAAAAATAAGTACCTGAAGGCAAATATAAATTATAACATAGTACAACTATGTCAAGCAATATCGTTAATAAACTGTTGCACCTGTGTCTTGTTCAACTACAACTGGTATTGTATACCATTTTCACAATATTAACTGATGTTATAGAAGCCAGACTTAGTCTTTGTATCTTGTATTGACAGTTTGATATATGCACCTATGATGATTAATTGGAAATCATGTAAATAACCAATATTATCACTTTCTTGAAAACTATGTACTTTATAGTCCACTTACTGAGGAATATACAGTAGAGATAGACATTATAATAACCTATTCGATATGTCAAGATATCTTATTATTGAAAATAAAATACCAGATATAGTATGTAAAAATCTTCTCATGATAACCCTTTTAGGGCCTAGTTCTTAGGCTTTTTGTGGATTCATTTGTTATTGCTCTATTGTTCACTGGAAGGATACAGACTGCACACTAAAACAGATGCATCACCGACTCAGTCAATTAGCATTAGTTTAGTGTCATCATGAGCCTCAATAATATGTAAACCGTTAGGGGTATGTCACGCAATGAGTTTATTTTTGACTGGCGGTGAACGGGTGACATGCATCCTCAATAGCATGAAGCTTTATGGGGCTTTATGCCCCATAAGCAAAACCAGTTTAACGAAAAATTTCATGATTCTTGATAAATTTAAATACCTCCGTATCTTCACCATGCAAAAACACCAAGACTGATATGAGACAGGTGCAGTAGCGACAGCAAGTTCCTTGCTCCTCTATTTTACTTTCCCCAGAGGTCCCTATCAACATTGTGATGGCCTAGTAAAAACCCACATAACACTAAGATATGTGGGGACCTAAAATGATGTAAATCAGCTGCAGAAATCGTTCAAAAATACTTTATATTACCAACTAAGAAAACTTGTGTCGCCACCACCAACCCCACTGCCAGGCGAAGTGAAACTTCTCAGCATCTGCCCATTACCCATCGCCTACAGTTCATCTGAAACAATTGTCAATGGCCAGGGGTCAGGACAACGAAAGAAGATCCAGTAACCAACCAAGGACTCAAAACACCACTGGTAAGAGAAGCATTGCTAAAAGGAAAATGTCTCAAACTCCCAACCAGAAGGACGGAACAATCAATCACCACCCACTGCCACCCCCACAACACTTGCCAAACAACAACAAACATGGCCACCGCCACAAAGATCCTGGAGTTTACCTGGAGTTTACCTGGAGAGAGTTCCGGGGGTCAACGCAGCCGCGGCCCGGTCTGTAACCAGGCCGCATGGTGGATGAGGGCCTGATCAACCAGGCTGTTACTGCAGGCTGCACGCAATCCAGCGTACGAGCCACAGCCCGGCTGGTCAGGTACTGACTTTAGGTGCCTGTCCAGTGCCTGCTTGAAAACAGCCAGGGGTCAATTGGTAATCCCCCTTATGTATGCTGGGAGGCAGTTGAACAGTCTTGGGCCCCTGACACTTATTGTGTTGTCTCTTAGCGTGCTAGTGACACCCCTGCTTTTCATTGGGGGGATGTTGCATCGTCGGCCGAGTCTTTTGCTTTAAGAGAGAGTGATTTTCGTGTGCAAGTTTGGTACTAGTCCCTCTAGGATTTTCCAGGTGTATATAATCATGTATCTCTCCCGCCTGCATTCCAGGGAGTACAGGTTCAGGAAATTCAAGTGCTCTCAGTAATTGAGGTGTTTTATCTCCGTTATGCGCGCCATGAAGGTTCTCTGTACATTTTCTAGGTCAGCAATTTCACCTGCCTTGAAAGGTGCTGTTAGTGTGCAGCAATATTCCAGCCTAGATAGAACAAGCGACCTGAAGAGTGTCATCATGGGCTTGGCCTCCCTAGTTTTGAAGGTTCTCATTATTCCTCCTCTCATTTTTCTAGCAGATGCAATTGATACAATGTTATGGTTCTTGAAGGTGAGATCCTCCAGGTCTTTGACGTTAGTTTTTCGCTCTATTGTGTGGCTGGAATATGTTTTATATTCTGATGAAGTTTTAATTTCCTCGTGTTTACCATATCTGAGTAATTGAAATTTCTCATTGTTGAACTTCATATTGCTTTCTGCAGCCCATTGAAAGATTTGGCTGATGTACGCCTGGAGCCTTGCAGTGTCTGCAATGGAAGACACTGTCATGCAGATTCGGGTGTCATCTGAAAAGGAAGACACGGTGCTGTGGGAGCGAGTACGGTGCCGGACACGGTGCTGTGGGAGCGAGTACTGTGCCTTGCGGAACAGAGCTTTTCACCGTAGCCGCCTTAGACTTGACTCTGTTGACTACTACTCTTTGTGTTCTATTTGTGAGGAAGTTATAGATTCATCTACCAACTTTTCCTGTTATTCCTTTAGTACCACTAACTATTCCTAGTTTAAAGTCCTAATAGCTCCCTCCACTGCAGTTGCCAGTACCTCCACCCCAGACCTAGATAAGTGAACCCCATCCCTGGCATACATGTCATTTCTGCCATAGAAGAGGTCCTAGTTGTCAATGAATGTTATTTGTACAGCCAGCAATTGACACCAATTGCCCTGGACAACCATTCATTTTCAACTCCTCTCCTTGGCAAAATACCACATATGACAGGGTTCCCACCCTTCCTCCTAATTATTTCTATTGCTGACCTATACCTGCTAATCAGGTCCTCACTCCTACGTCTGCCAACATCATTGCATCCAGCACTGAGACAGATAATAGGATTGCTCTCATTACCTCTCATGATGTCATCCAGACGGCTAACAATATCCTCCATTCCAGCCCCAGGAAAGCAAACTCTCTGTCTCCTACTCCTGTCCTTCAAGCAGGAAAAAAGGAATACAATGTGCTCTTTGTCCGTTTAAATGTCCTGCTCTGGGGTACTCGAATATTCTACCCATGTACTCAGAAGTATCTCTTCGTAAATATTGTCTACTATTTTTCTCAGTGTCGGTTATTATGCCATACATGGGTATTTTCTATGCCTATCCGATAATATTTCTATGATCTGAATTCTACTAATACCCTTTATCCTCTCCTTACGTTATAAGAACATAAGAAAGAAGGAACTCTGCAACAGGCCTACTGACCCATGCAGAGCAGGTCCATGTCCCCCAGGATTTGCTTAATGACCCACCCAGTCTGGTCACCTCCACTAAAGGAAGGAGCACGGCACCAGACCCAGCAGCACAAGCTAGTCAGGTCCAACTCATACCCACCCACACCCACTCATGTATTTATCTAACCTATTTTTAAAACTACACAAAGTTTTAGCCTCAATAACTGAACTCGGGAGTTTGTTTCACTCATCCACAACTCTATTACCAAACCAGTGCTTTCCTATATCATTCCTGAATCTGAATTTTTCCAACTTGAAACCTGTCTTGGCTGGAAATTTTCAGCACGCTATTTACATACCCTTTATTTATTCCTGTTTTCCATTTATACACCTCGGTCATATCCCCCCTAATTCTACGCCTTTCGAGAGAGTGCAGATTCAGGGCCCTCAGTCTATCCTCATAGGGAAGATTTCTGATACATGGGATCATCTTTGTCATCCTCCTCTGTACGTTCTCCAGAGCATTTATATCGATTCTGTAATACGGTGACCAAAACTGTGCAGCATAACCTAAATGAGGCCTAACCAAGGATATATAGAGTTGAAGAACAACCTGAAGACTTCTATTATTTATACTTCTAGATATGAAGCCAAGAATTCTGTTAGTGTTATTGCAAACACTAATGTACTGTTGTCTTGGTTTTAGACAACTGCTAACCAGAACTCCTAAATCCTTTTTGCAATCAGTAGTATTAAGATCTACATTATTTAGTTTATATGTGGCATGGTTATTTACCTGTCCAACATTTAGAACTTTGCATTTGCCAATATTAAACTGCATCTGCCACTTCGACCATTGCATCAGTCTATTCAAATCATCCTGGAGTTCTCTAATATCATCATTAGAATGAATTGGACGGCCTATTTTAGTGTCATCAGCAAATTTGCTTATGTCGTTATTTATTCTCTCATCATTGTCGTTTAGGTAAACTGTGAACAACAACGGGCCCAACACTGACCCCTGAGGAACACCGCTCGTGACGTGCCCCGATTCTGATTTCTCCCCATTTATGCAAACTCTCTGCTGCCTTTTTGTCAGCCATGCCTCAACGCAGGAAAAAATTTTTCCTCCTATTCTGTGTGCCTTAAGTTTCCTCAATAGCATCTGAGGAACTCCATTTCCTCAATAGCATCTGAGGAACTCCATCGAAAGCCTTACCGAAGTCCATATACACAATATCATATTCATTACCATGATCTACCTCCTCAAACACCTTAGTTAAAAATGTTAGTCAAACCGTGTTGAGATTCATTAATCAATCTGTGTCTATCAAGATGGTTACTAATTGCTTCGGCAATTATTGATTCCATAAATTTTCCCACTATGGAGGTAAGGCTTATTGGTCTATAGTTAAAGCCAAGGACCTGTCACCTGCCTTGTAAATTGGTATTACATTTGCCATTTTCCACTTATCAGGCACTATGGCAGTTTGCAGTGACATGTTAAAAAGATTAGCCAAAGATATGCTAAGTTCCTCTTTACATTCCTTTAACACCCTTGCAAACATTTAATCAGGGCCTGGGGATTTGTTAGGTTTTAGTTTCTCTATTTGTCTGAGGACCATGTCACTACTCACCGCAATCGTGCATAGTTTATTATCGTCCTGTCCTGCATAATCTATTATTTCAGGAATATCGCTAGTATTTTCCTGGGTGAAAACTGAGAGGAAGTAGGTATTTAGAATTTCACACATATCCTTATCACTGTCAGTGATCTGAACAGAGTTACTCTTAAGTGGGCAAATCTTGTCCCTAATCTTACTTCTGTATACCTGAAAGAACCCTTTTGGGTTAGTCTTTGAATCCCTTGTGACCTTAGCCTTACAATCCCTTTTTGCTTTTCTTATTCCTTTCTTTATTTCTCTCTTTAATTGAATATATTGATTTCTAAACTGCCCATCCCCTCTTTTGATACGCCTATATATGCCTTTCTTTTGACCAATGAGATGTTTTAATCTATTGTTCATCCATTTGGGATCATTTTTGTTAGATCTAATTTCCCTACTCGGAACAAAAGTTGTCTGGGCAGCTAGAACTATTCTCTGAAAAACGTCATATTTGCAGCCAAGATCACCTACCTGACCCATAGTCAGGATATGCCAATTTAGCCCACCCAGGCAATTTTACAGTCCCATGAAGTCAGCCAAACGAAAAATCTGGGACAGAGATTTGATTACAGTTATCTGGGTAATTCCATGATATATTGAAACTAAGTGATTTGTGATCACTTTTCCAAAGCTAATCATTAACCTCAAGATTATTAATTAGTGAATCTTTGTTGGCAAGAACCAAGTCAAGCAGATTGTTTCCTCTAGTTGGTTCTGTCACAACCTGTTCTAAAAAGCAATCCTGAACCGTATCAAGAAAGTCACTAGACTCAAGATTTCCTGTCATATTGTTCCAATCAATTTGTCTAAAGTTAAAATCTCTCATTGTCACAACATTTTCATATCTAGATGCCTTATGAATCTCGTCCCATAACAGCTTACTGCACTCTCTATCAAGGTTTGGGGGCCTATAAATCACACCCAAAATTAATTTGTCACGTCCCTCGAGAAACTGAAGCCAAACAGATTCTGTGTTCGATGTTTCTAATCTTATATCATGTCTAAGTCAACAATTTAAAATTTCTCTGACATACATCGCCACACCACCACCCTTCCTGTTGACCCCATCAGTGTGGAATAGTTTGTAACCCTGTATGTTGCATTCAGAAGTCTTTTCTTTATCTTTCAGGTTGTACCAGGTCTCTGTTATACCAATAATATCTATATTACCTACACTTGCAAGTAAGCTTAGCTCATGTATCTTATTTCTTAGACTCCTAATATTTTATAGTAAACCTTAAGGGAGCTAGTTACTCGTTGACCTCTGCTCTCTCTCTTTGTTTGTTGATCAATTGATTGCCATTGCTAGCAACTTTATTTTGAATATTGTCTTTTAAACATATCCCTGAGGTATCCCGTTATCTTGTGTGCTAGTCACTGTATGGTACATTAACACCTACATGCGTTATTTAACCATCACAACTGATTTGGTTTGAAGTTTTTGTACGTAGACACTGTACAGGCATCACCAATCCATCAACCCAACTGGCATAATGAACAATCCTGTGATTTTGTATAGCATCGTTGTTTATCATTGTGTACAATGGACTCTACTAAATAGTTATCGAGGTTGTATAACCCATAATTTGAGTTGTATACTGTATTCCTTTCATGTTACAAGAGGGAAGATTCATTTATGTTTCTTTCCATGACAGTACTGTTTGTTACTATAATCTGGGCAGTATCCCACCCAGGTGGGTGATTACATGAACTAACTTGGTTAAAGATAGCGTTCGACTCCTGCCCTATCCTGACTGAGCATTTATGCTGGGCAGTTCTAGTTTTCAGAAATTTGCCTGTTTGACCGATATATGAGAGAGGACACTGAGTACATGGGACTGTGTAAACCCCACCAACTTTGTTGGAGGGTGTGTTTTTAATCAGCCTTTGTTTCGCTGTCCCCGTGTTTTTGAAAGAAAGGTTTATATTAATCTTTTTTTTTATGCCTCACAGAGGCAAGCCAGATTCCATTGTATGGTAAAAGTAGTACATTTTTCCTGGCCATCACTTCTTTAGGTTCAGTCCTGTAGAAAGTCTTTTTTGCTGACATTAGTGCCTTCTCGACAAAATCCTTAGGATATCTTAGTTTTGTGGCTATGTTGAATATCTTGCTGATTTCGTCCTCTAGGTACTCTGGACTGCAGGTGCGCAATGCTCTCAAGAACAATGTGAGGAACACACTCCTTTTTTACCTGGTTTCGTGGTTGGAATAGTAGTGAATGTATGACGACACATTGGTGGACTTCCTATAAACTGTGAATTTGAATTTTCTATTGACCCGATGAATTAAAACATCTAGGAACGGCAAAGTGTTATTTATTTCATGTTTTGAGGTGAACTGAACGGAAGGTACTAAGCCACTGAGTCTGGAAAGAAACTCATCAATATTATGAACATTAGGCCACAGGCGAAGAGCGTCATCTACGCATCTGAACCAACTAGCTTTATCTGGTCTCACAGAATTCCATATACAGGTTCAAATTTAAATTTAAATTTAAATTCAAATTTAAAATTTACAGAAAACCTACAAATAACTGTTCCTATGTACACTATTATTCTTCCAATCAAGATAAGGTTAAACTGTCTGTTTTCTCATCAATGTTTTTGAGAGCATTACGTATTTGTAGTCCAGAGTTCATAGATGAAGAAATATCCAAAATTTATGAAATAGCCATTGATCTGAAATATCCGAGAAATGTAATTGATAAATCATTTAAAATTGCTAGAAATACTTTTTACAATCCAAAAAGGGACAACCAACCTAATTCAACTAAAAATATGTTGGTTCTCCCTTACCATGAAAACTTGGTTGACATGCCTTCTCTTCTTAAGACTTTTAAAGGTAAAGTTGTATTTAAAAATCTTGATACAGTAAAAAAACTTTTGATAAAGAATTCACCCCAAAATGCTGACGGATGTGTCTATAAGATTCCTTGTTAAATTTGTGATAAAGTTTATTACGGTCAAACTGGTAAAAGTCTCGAACTTAGATTAAAACAACATAAATATAGCATTAGAACCGGACAAGATTCCAATGCTCTATTTATTCATGTGAGAGATTTCAACTATCCAATTGATTTTCAAAAAGTTTAGAAAGTTGTATCAAACAAGTCCATGGTCGACAGAAATATAATTGAATCTTGCTTCATAAAAAGCAGTTTTGAAAATAATATAAATATTTCCTTAGGTTTATATAAATTAGATTCATTTATAATTAATAAAATTTGGTTATAGTTTAATAATACATTGGACAAGTAATAAACCTTGTTTCTTGGGTGGAATAATTTGTTGGTGGGTTGTCGTGAGGACCTTTCTAGTTGGACCAGCGGACCAACTGCAGTGTTCCTCTTTTCTTAGGAGTCTGGTATTGTCCCGCGTCAGGTGTTTCTTTGTTGTGGGAGTTGACTGTGAGGTGTGGTCTAAGCCCTTTAATTGCCTTCCTTTCATGTATTATTTTCATAGTTCCTTGACAATGTGAGTAGTCACGAAAGCGCTTGGAATTTCACTACTCTTTCACAGTGGTTGATTTGCATATTTTAAATCACCTGTTTACTGTGATCTTATTCCAGTGAAATATATTTTTTTCGTTATATATATATATATATATATATATATATATATATATATATATATATATATATATATATATATATATATATATATATATATATATATATATATATATATTGCTTTCCTTGACAATAATGTCCATCAGGGATTCATCAAAGAATAACTGAAAGCATTCCAGTTCAGTAGCATTATTCCCAAGTGTACATGATGGCCGTATTCCACTTTGTAATTCATCGAAGTGATGGGGATTGGGAACAAAATTGTCACCTTGCTGCCAATCCCAGATGCAGTCTGCTGGTGGGTACTGGATATTTACAGGTTGTAGTTGTGGATGTTGTGGGAGTGTGGCATTGGTTGAGGCTGGTTGTGGCTGTGCTGAGTTAGCATCATGGGTAGTAGCGTGGCTCACTGCTGGTGCCACATGACTCATGCCACCACTATCACCACCAGCACCTGCTGCCCCATGCACATCATTCATCCCCGTTGTAACAATATCGTCATCTTCAGTATCAGTTCGTGGTGTAGGGCCACGGGATGTACTCCGAGATTTACTCCTTTCCCTTGGAACAACATATGGCACGCTACCAGAACGCATGCTACGTCGTATATACTGCAGCTTCACTGGGGAATATTCACCCTCACTGTCGCAACTAGAACTGCTTTCAATAGCTTTGAAATCACTATCACTGTCACTTTCACTGCTCACATCTGAATCTTGTACACGGGCAAATAGTTTCGTCTTTCGTCCTGGTACAGGTGAACGTGAATGAGACAGCCCAGCACCAGGTGGAAGGTTGTGGGTCATCTGGATTTTCATCACTAATTATGTTATCCTGGGCGCTGCTTTCGGTCACACCCTCTCCAAAATCTTGAAATTTACTTTCTCTGGCACTTCCATCACTGTTAGAGCTATTACTTGGGAACAAAAGACCTCCAGTCCGCCGAGGAATGAGGTACCTCTTACCGTGAGGCATAGTAAAAATGGATTACCAAGATGGCGTTCCCACAATGCACCACTGAGTCCTCGATTTTTTTCACAGGGCGCAAACCCACCACTGAGAGACCCATTCCCTCTCATGTAGACCTACCAGCTTTCTCCTGCTTGATTTGAAGCCGCTAGAATTTACGTATAAATACGTCAAACACAGTGGCTCATAAGACATATATATACAGCCAAAACAGTTAAAGGGTTAACGACCACTCCCCACTAAGACCACATCATTAAACAAATTCATCACTGAGTGAGGAATATGCTATAATGGAAGTGGGTTTGTGTCAACCATCTTTGATATTGTTTTAATGTCACCTTTGCACCATTTATAACATTTCTGGCATTTTTTGAATGTTTATACAGTAGCGTACTGTATATTGAAATAAACAGAATACAGTGGTCCCTCGTTTTTCATAATTAATCCGTTCCTGGAGGTGCTACTATTATCGAAATCTACGATTTTCAAATCAATTTTCCCCATAAGAAATAATGTAAATACAATTAATCCGTTCCTGACACCCAGAAGTATCAACAGTTTTCTTTTACCTTAAAGATAGATTTACATGCACA
Source organism: Cherax quadricarinatus (assembly GCF_038502225.1). Taxonomy (NCBI): domain Eukaryota; kingdom Metazoa; phylum Arthropoda; class Malacostraca; order Decapoda; family Parastacidae; genus Cherax; species Cherax quadricarinatus. The sequence continues at coordinate 66,049,182 of NC_091292.1, forward strand.
AAAGAATAAACATTCAACATGACAGTTACCTTTATTGAAGGCTGTTGTTGAAGAATGGAAGACAGGGAAGAGGAGAAAGGGAAGAGAGGTTATTGTTTGGAAGGGGAATCCCCCTCCATAAGGAGGATAGGTTGGATGAATGCATGAGTGAGGGGGGTTGGATTTGAGTGGGACTTGCATATCAGGGCTTATTTCTTGGTTGTGCAAGAATGGTATATAATACCGACAATTTCTTGGGTAGCATTGAAAATTGGGTTGGGCAAATGTTTTGTTAGTGGGATGAATTGTAAAGGACCTGCCTGGTATGGGCCAACAGGCCTGCTGCAGTGTTCCTCCTTTCTTATGTTCTTATGTTCTATATATATATATATATATATATATATATATATATATATATATATATATATATATATATATATATATATATATATATATATATATATATATATTTTCCCAGTAAAAGTAGGCCTTAGACAAGGATGTGTGATGTCACCGTGGTTGTTTAATATATTTATAGATGGGGTTGTAAGAGAAGTAAATGCGAGGGTCTTGGCAAGAGGCGTGGAGTTAAAAGATAAAGAATCACACACAAAGTGGGAGTTGTCACAGCTGCTCTTTGCT